>NC_137459.1:143183333-143578333 GCF_964235325.1 Thermobia domestica | reverse complement strand
TGTATCTTTAAATTCTTTGAGTATTATTTTGTTTGTTTTTTTTTTTTTTCAATGGATATACCGTATTTGCGCGAATATAGGTCGCACTTTCTTCCTACATTTTGACTTGAAAAATCATGGTGAGGCTTATAATCTAGATTATCCCCCTTAGATCATAAATCGTCAGTTTCAAAATGACATGTACACGTATTATTTTGCGGCCTTCAATTTGAATTATTTCAGTTGTAACGGCATATCCATATTTCCTGTTTTAAACTACAAAATCAAGCAGGTGCCGCGGTGGCTCAGTGGTAGAGCGTTCACCTCTGGTGCTTGGGATCCCGGGTTTGATCCCAGCCCCCGCCCAGTGAACTTTGTGGTGGACAAACTCCGTGTGTGTGGGTTTTCTCGGGGTTCTCCCGTTTCCTCCCACTTTCTTCATTCCACCATTTCATTCATTACTCATCATCACCGTCTCCTTTAGCCTAACCGACATAACCGTGGGACGTAAAACTCAAAGATTTCATTTCATTTCATTTTTACAAAATCAAGCAAATGTTTTTCCACATCTGAATATTTGCAGTTTTGCTCTCGAAATGATCACCGAATTTTCAAACTATTTAAGAGTTTCTCTTCACTTGCACACCACCGACAAACTTTTTTTTTTCATCAACATTAAATCTGCGTCCAGCTTCCCGCTTTCCTTGTTCCTTTGCATAGTTGATAACTTGAAGTTTAAATTTCGCTGTGTAACAACTACACATCTTTCTCGTCGTCACTCACAAATCAAATGATCAACTTTTCTCAAATAAATCAACTTTGAACTTCCTTACACTGACGCTTAAATTAGCCACGTCACCAGGCCTCCAAATACGCAAAATCTGTCCTGTTGGTGATGGGTCACCCTTAGTTACACGAGAGTTGAAGAAGGAGGAGGACAGAGATGCAGCTCAAAATATTATCTAATTAAACTTTCTCGTAAATTTAGTAGTGCAACCTATATTCTCGTGTCAAAAGTTTAGATTCGGCCTATATTCGCACAAATACGGTAGCAGTTCCCGTGATAGGCATTAAAATAACATAAACGAAACTCCATCAACCCAGACTGTTGATAGTTTTATTCCTTACCATCGTATATATTATATATCGTGGGTTCTTTTTGTCTGCACACTATAAATAATTATCATACAACGCGTTTTTACAAAATGCAGCCAGTGCAACTCATATCGTCTCGGATTGCTTCGATAAGAAAGGAAGGGTAGTGAATGCTAACATTATAGGGCAGTATTTCAGCCATTATTTACAAATGTTGTGTCTAATCATAACCATATCACTTTGAAATCATCTTCACCGTGACCGCTAGCAATGTTCAAAATTTGACAAATGCAGTTCAGACCTTCTTCTAGTAGAATGGCTTAAAAGAATTGCATAAGTGGACGCGTAAGAGCTTCTCTTGTAATGCCCTATTGTTCTTAATAATAATAATAATAATAATAATAATAATAATAATAATAATAATAATAATAATAGAAATGTTCTTTTTCTCATGGAAAGAAGATGGTTTAGTTAATATAAAATCGGAAATTTGAATATTGTACAAATTGCCCCTTTCCTCTTTTAAAAGCAGAATTTTTGAAAACTGCTACACATATTTCCTTATTTTTAATTAAGAGTTCATGTACGAATTTCACATCTCCAACTTAAGCGAAGCTTTATATGAGAACTTTATTCTTAAAGAAACAGAAATTTGATTATTATAGAAACTGTTCCCCTTTCCCTCCTAGCCACAAAATTTTCGAAAACGCTGAAACAATTTTTTATTTACAGTGTTTTTAATGAAGAGTTTGTTTCAAGTTTCACCTCCCCAACTTCACGGATTTATTATTTTCTCTGTTCGTAACAAGAAATTTGAAGCACCCTTACCTCTTAGGATATGTATTTAAAAAAAAAATCTATCTTTATTCGTCGCTTCCATGATAAAAAAAAATTCTGTCTAAATTTTACTTTTCTAGCTATAGTAAGTTCTATGGTCTGGGCGTTACGACTCACTTTTATTCTTCTACATAACAGTATTAGCTATTTGTTTCCGGTATGACCTCATACATTCTTCATTCCACGCTGTTTATGCCCCTTGATAGAAGCATCTACAGCGTCGTACTTATCAGCACATTAAAAGTCGTATTTCCTTCCCTCCCGCCATACTTCCCCTTCTAGCGTCTCATATTTATCAAGGTATTTGTGCTCGCAGTACTTGCTTTGTCTAGTTTGACACATACTGCTGCCAAACGTGACGTTCGCTCAGTTCCATTAGATTTGTGCAGAAATAATAGGTAAAATGTAATTTGTTATGTGTATATATAGTGTTAATTCTGTTACTGTCTTTTGTAGCTTTGAAAACTTATTAACAGGTATATAGTTGATGCGAATGTAATTTATAAAAATGCCTATGTAGAATGCCCTTCTAGATGAATGGAAATTATCGTTAGAATTCACCTTAATTTATTATTTATTTGGTAGGTAACTTGGGGAAAGTAATGCATATTTTTGTATAGTTGTTTAAATTTTACTGTGTTCATTAGTGTTATTACCATGACAAGATGACACATTATACATACACAGACACCCGCGTCCCACACATATATGTTGTTAGTTCTGTTCTGTTATGGTACATGAAAAGTTTGAATTTGATAATTTGATTTTTTTTTTTTTTTCATTCCTGTTTTGGTTTGTTGCAAAACTTGTTTGTATAGTCAATCTGAAATTTGTCTGCTATTCAATCGTAGGAAAATTGTGGTAGACTTAGCAGGTTCATGTGTATAAATAAATATTTAATGATGCCAAACAGGACTATATTTTGAGCAACATTTTATTGCTGTGTGGTTAACCTTAATGTGTAGGTATTAAGTAGATTTCAGTGTTACGTCTGTTACTTTAGATTTTGCAATATGAATTTAAAATAATTTATGACCAGAAATATATTTTAAACTGCATTCCGTAGCCGTTTTAATGCATATTCAAAGGTTCAGTTATTATTTCCGTCATGTGTTGGAAGTCTCAATAGTCGCAGTTTATTAGGACAAGGAATATGCATAATATATTTTAAATGTTATTTGTGGATCTTAATGATACACACTTTTAGTGTGTGGCTTCGTGTTCTGTTACCAGAAGGGGATCAGTGTTTATTATTCTACTAGGCATAACTAAAATGCGCAAGTGCGGTCAAGTCATTTGTCAGTTACTCTCATAAAGATATTCTAATGAATACGCGTAACAACTGTAATATTCTCTTTATGAGAAACTACAATTAATTATATTTTAATGTGTTTTTTAGGTGCGAAAGATGAAGGAAGAGTCGGAAAAAGACGATAGTTACATCCCAGTAGTAGGAACTAAGCATCGCATAGCTCACACGGCAGCCCAAAATGTTGATAAACCGAAGCCTTTTGTACAAAATAAACCTGGTTTTTCAAAAGCTGCAATGGTAATTACTATTCACAGTTTAGTAGTATTAGAATGAAATTATACGTGAAATGAGAATGCGTATTAGAATGAAATGAGTTCTATAAAATGTGTACATATAGCTTCGTTTTTTCCTCTCATAAAAGTATGATTATTGCATTCACTTTCGGTGGTTCAAATATTAGGCAATTAGAAAAAAATAATATTTTTATTAAATTTATTTAATGCTTTCAATTAAGATTCCAAAACATTCCATAAGAAAGAAAAAGAAAAGGTCTTGTTGAATGTAGAGATAGTGACGTAAGATATGTAATCTTCTAAGAATTAAGTTACCTTCTTTTTTCTCTCTCTTTCTAATAAGTGCCTCTGTAATGCCAGTCATACTTCTTTTGTAGCAATATTTGCAAAAATTCTGCTAATATGTTAAGTATATCTTTGCCAGAGTTCTGCACCAGACCTGAAAGGAGAGATACAAATGTGGTTTTCTATAGGTAAAGAGCTTAGATGTCGAGAATCCAGAGACAAAGAGATTTCGTAGTCTTTCTTTAGCTTCTTAGAAGAACACAATCATCTATATCTTCTACGCGTATATAATATGCATATGTGCTTACGTATATTCCAGCATAACTCTGGACTGTCTGGAGCAGTTTCAGCAAACTTGGTGCACATGTTATTTAGAACTTGGCACACATTCTGGTAAAGAATTCTGTGGGGATAAGACTCCCCTAGAAACCTGGGGGATACAAGAACTTGAAATTTTGTACAAATGTTCTTGAACCCTAGACCGTGGACAAAGTAGAGTATTACGAAATGGCACTACTACGTGGGGAGGAGAGAAATTTGCTCATTGACTACCTAATAGTTTGCCTAATGACTTCCATGTATTGGAGTGAGCCTACTATTTCCTGATGCGTGAAAACAATTGGACTTGATCTTGACGTTGTGAAAGTTATTTAGAAGCAGTTTATGGAGTACTTGTGTGCGTGGGTTCAGCGAAATCGAATTTGCTTTGACAAGTATTTTAAACCCAGAAAACGTCATTTGAAAAAAAAAAAAAAAATCTTATTCCTTCCGTGCGAAGAACTAACATTCTGGTAGCATTGGAATAAAACAAGCACATACGATATTAGTAAGAGCTGCTTCCTTTCGTAATCTCATGTACTATCCTTATATTTGCTTGTGATACAGAGTGTCTTTGTTATAAAATTTATTTTTCAACATGCAATATTCATGTTTCTCCAGAAGTGAGGAAAGTAGCTTTAAAAGCATTGGAAACAATGTGAATCGAACTTGTTAACAAGCTAGTACAGTAGTTCAGAACAGGCAGCTAGTCTGTAATATTTAACTCACAAAATGACTGGAGTAGACATAGTTTTGCAAGCTAGCAGTGATGTTACTTTCTACGCAAGCTATTGCCAATATAATGTATGATCATGTGAATACTGAAGTCGGTCTTTATAAACATTATTTTCTCGTAGAAAATGTGCGAAAGATTCCGGAAGTTGAAGGAAGAACAGGATCGACAGGCGGAATCTACAGAGCAAGCTGCCGCATCTTCTACACCTGCACCAGGTAATTGAAAACATATTATATGTATTTATGTAAAGGGATAAAAAATACATTTTGATTTCTCCATTGTGTACAAAAGAGTTACTGTGAAACTGCTTTTCCTCTTTATTTTAGTAGCATTGTACTTTAAAACAAACTGTTTATATTTTTCATTACTGTATCCTAGATTAGTAACACATTAATTTACAGAAATTTGTTCCTTATTTCTTCGTAGAAGATTTAAATAGCATAATTAATGTGTCGAGATGAAGTAGCACTGAAGCTAATGTAAAAACTAAGAAATGTTTTCGACTTCTTGCTTTTTTTTTTTTTTTTTCCTCGAAAATGCAGTAAAATCCTTACATAATGCTATTTGGTGCTGGTTTAAAAACTTTCTTTTCTGAGTTTTCTGCAAATGTTTATACATGCTACGCACGCAAGAACTGAGTGATTACTACCTTATTACATACACTCACTAACAATAAATAAATAAATAAAAAGATAAGAAAAAAAAATGGAAGCACAATCCAAAGAATCGTCCAATTCAACTGCAATTCGGTAGATGTGTAGCGCTATGGAGGGTGTGCAAACGATTAGAGTTGCAAAGATCGGAAACGTCGCGAATGATCACCAGAGGACAGTAATGTCAACAGTAAGGAATTCAGCCCTGGTCAAGCCAATCAATTGTGAAGTACGTGAATCAGTACAGTGCAGGAAGGTCAAGAAAAAAAAAAAACATAATGCCTCTTCGTCGCATTAGACAACATTACCAGCATTTGACGGCACTTGAAAAGGACAGCATCGTGCGGTTGCATGAGTTCGGCTGGGCGTTTCGTGTGATTGACAGACATTGTGGGACATTCCGATGTCACTCGGCCCAATATTGGGGCCAGTGGATACGTGAAGGCACCAACCCATAACATCAAGGTTCTGGTCGACCTTAATAGACCACAACACGAGAGGGTCATTGCTTTGTGAATGAAGCATTACGTAACCCTGTGACATCTGCGCCTACCATCCGGACATAAGTAGTGGACTTTGTACAACACTGTCTTGACTGGTAGCAACAGGATTGCGGGTGCACCGTCTTCTGAGTAGGTTGCCATTAACATCAGTGCATAAACGACAGCGTGTAGAGTGGTGTTGCATTCGAGCAGCATGGAATCCTCATGAATGACAACAGTTCGTGTTTAGTGATGAGTCTCACTTCTGCATTATGACAGATGACCATCGTGTGCTTGCGTAGCGGCATTAAGTGGAAACATAACATCCAGCCAATATTGTGGAATGGCACATCGGTGTTACTCCTGGCATCATGGTATGAGGAGCCGTCGCGTATGATTTTCGGTCACCTCTCGTAGTAATTCGCGAAACATTGACGGCACAGCTTTACGTGGGTTGAGATTCTGTGTCCACATGTGTTACCCGTCCTGCGAGAGCATGCTGATACAATCTTTCAACAAGACAACGCTCGGCTGCACAGGGCACTTGTGTCTATGAACTGTCTGCGCCATATTGAAGTTCTTCCCTGACCGGCAAGGACACCTGATTGAACACGTTTGAAATCAGATCGGATGTCAATCCCTCGCCACAGCCGATGTTCAGGCTCTCCGGGTGCAGTTAGAGCAGCTGTTTACTGACTTGTCTCAGGCAGCGGTAGGACAACTCTACGACTCACTTCCAAGCCGCATCAACATATGTATGCGTGCCCGAGGGTGTGCTACGGTGTACTTACTGATATGCAAGATTGCTAATAAAACTTCAACTGACCAAAGCAGTATATATATATATTAATATTATATATATATCTGTGTTACACTTTCGGCTATGTTACATAACCGAAAGTGTAACACAGATATATACTATTAATATATATATATCTATATATATAAAAGAGAACGTACAAATCCTTTGTCCGCTCATCACGCTAATACGGCTGAACCAATTTCTTTTATTTTTGGGGGGTTATTAGGATTTGGACCCTAGATGGTTTTTATCATATCACTTTAATTTTCAATTACCAGTGTCTTGAGATAATTGACCATTCAGGTGTCCATTACGTACAAATCCTTTGTTAGTTCATCATAGGTATAAAAATAAACGTATTTATATGCAACCCGCATGACCGTGTCACTCGGCGGGTTAACATAAATGACAGGCGTTATAATGGTTTTTATCATATCACTTGAAAGCGAAAAAGTAAAAATTATCTAAGTAACAAAGTTTATTGCGTTCGGGGGTGACCGCAGCGAAGCGGGGCGGGTTAACATAAATGACAGGCGATATAATGTTAACATTTACTGCAATCTTCTATGGTTTTTATCATATCACTTGAAAGCGAAAAAGTAAAAATTATCTAAGTAACAAAGTTTATTGCGTTCCGGGGTGACCGCAGCGAAGCGGGGTGAACGCTGCTAGTATATATATAAGATTATTTATGGACATCATGTATCAACAAACGATGCTTTAAAATGGATAGGAGAGAAGATGACGCTTCTAGCCACCATCCTTCGTAGGTAGGCCAATTGGATTGAACACATCTTGCGAAGAAATTGTCATCTTCATACCACTATAGAAGGAAAGATGTCAGGAAAGCGAGGAATAGAAAGAAGAAGAACGCATATGTTCGATAATTTGAAAAATAGAAGAAAATATTGGGAGTTAAAAGAGGAAGCTGAAAATCGTGAAACATGGAAGAAACATTTCCAGGCCCAAACTGAAAATTAAGAAGAAAAAAAGAAAAGTGATGTCTACAAAGAACTACTAGAACTAACTATAATATTTCTTCGGGGATAGGGTCGAATCTACTTCGTAAATCTGCCTTCAGCTACCCAGCTACTTTTATCTTGTTAGATGGATGTTACGAGCGATACATTGCTTAAGACTGCGTTTCGAAACCTACTCCATCTGAGACAAGCAGCTTGAGCATTTACATATAATTTTCTTGTTTACCGTAAATTTAAACTGGTATGTTGAGATCACCCAGTGATCTGATAGAATACATGTCGAATAGAAGAGATGTTTGTACTTAAGCACTTTTTTTTTTTTTTTTTTTTTAATCTTCACCATAGATGTTTCAACGACCGGCTTGTCGCTTTCTTCAGTACTTCATAAGGGAGTTTACATATCTCGAAGAATCATTGCTGGTAACACTTCTGCGCTGTAGAATAAATTTATATTAAAGCTATCACTTTGAATCATCTTCTTTACTACTAAAACAACACAGTGAAGGGTTAATGATGCAGTAATTCTAATTTTGTTTCGTACTCCACTGTGTTGCCTCATTTTCACTAGGTTGAAACTCAGACATGAGAACTGGTATATTCAAACTTAAGTGTAATACCTTGAAACTTAACTTAGGTGCTCAAACGACGTAGGAGCATTCCGTGACTTTATTTTTCTCAAAACATTATCAATATATCTAAGCACTCAGTTTTTCTAAGTGACTTTATGCAAATTTGTAATCATTTTTAGAACTTGGTTTCTGAGATATTATTTTTTCTTTGTTCAAACACCCGTACTGATAGCAACAACACATAAAATTGTTCAGTTTATGAAGTCTGGTAATCTAGAAGATAATATTCACCAAGAGTTTCATCCTAAATGAAAGAATATTAAAGATACAATGTCTCAATACCTCAGTTAATTTATTATCCCCATAGTCATGAACTTGTATTCAGGATTTGAAGTTTTAGTTTAGTTTCTAAGCTCGGATCGTGATGAGTTAGAAATAAACGCACATTACAACGAAGCGCTCAATGTCTTCGCCTATTTACAAGTAAGCAATGATATTGTAAAGCATGGTGTGTATTTAATACAGAAATCAACATATTGACCAAGGATGAAGAACAGAAGCAATTACGTGTGGAGAAAACTACCTTCCGAACTGTTCTGACACCACAAAACAAACACTGAGGAAAACTCCGAAACTTAAGTGTAGAACTACGAAAGTTTGTTGCAAGTTTCATTGAGTAATACAGTGTTTCGTTCATATTAATCGAGTGTAACATCTATTCGCTATCGATATTTATGTTATTATTGTTATTAAAAATAGCAGTAGTAGTTGGGGCACTGCTTAAGTTTGTCCAGTTATGCTAAATTTTAATACATTTTACTTTCTTCATCAGTGGAAGCTTTCCACGGAATGTGTCTTAGTAGATCCCAAAATCAGAAAATAATTACTCTAATATACGAAGTATGTGAACATTCATATAGATATAGATACAGAATTGTGGATTACTTTCTGGCTATATTGAATCTTTTCTCCACTTGAAATAAAATACTTTTTTAGATTCTGTTTTATATATATTTTAATAGACTATCGTTTCATAGAGTTGCCCGTCAGATATTTTTTTATTAAGGGTACAGCGTAGAACGTAACTTTTATTTTATTTAAGTAAATATCATGAAAGCTTAAATAAATGAACACTTGTCTCTGCCAGTTTTATCTTAGATTCTGTGTTGGCTAGCTAGTAAAGTAAAACTTTCGTTACTACCTGATTGTTATCCTCACATTTTAGGGAAAGTCCGAATTGCACACGTTCCGAATGTTTCACTGTTGTTAAACGCTAAATCGAGGATGCAGCAGGAGCTAGCCGAAAGGAATGCGAAATTAGAATCAACTTCCACTGTTCCTAAATCGGTTCCCAAAGGAAAGCAAAGAGTGGCGCATGTTCCATCTCAGGTAAGTATATAAGTCAGGTACAAATTAGCATAATCAGTCTTAATATATTGGGGTTATAAACCATATGTATCAGTCTGATACATGTATCAACGCTCTTTGAAATTATAGGGAAGAAAGATTTTAATTAAAAAATGCGGTATACTGTAGGTGGTGTTATAAGTTTAATTAGAAATAAGTGCATACATTTCTACAAAGAAATCAAACTATGTCACATGTCCATATTCAGAACGGCAAATAAATAATACCATTTAATTCGTGGAATTACATCCATCAAATTTGTGCTGACTAATTAGGGTACTCAGAAGCGCAATTGAAAACTGTTTGCTTATTGTGTGAAGCAAGTTTAATAAACTGTATACCATAAAAGTAAGTTCATTTAAAATATTCCGCTAAGGAATATTCTTACAGAGTGCACTTGCAGCTGTTCAAGGAGTAGATAGATATTGTGATACTGTCGAATATAGTCATCGGCCATTTTTTTCTGCTTATATACAGATGCGGGAAAACAAATAGTACTGAAATTTGTGTACGGATGACGCGCGGGTGCAATGTAGTATGAACTGTGAGCACCACATGTGTGCTCAGTTGTGTGTGGACTAGTGTAGTGTGCAGTTGGCGTGAAGATAATTTTACTCACAACAGAGGAGAAGGTGTGTATTGTCGAGTGTTATTTCTGCTCATACGGTGTGCGGCAGCATCTCACTGCAGGAGATGAGCTCGCATGTCTACTGTATTGCTCTGGAGTGTTAGCTGTGTCATATGAAGATATCATCAGCAACATATGGCCCAGTGATGAAAGCCATGCGTACATTAATCACTACACCAATCGATAATTGATTGTTGATCCATGCTTGCACGATTTGCGCGGTTTTTAAAAATCTGTCTTTACAATAACAATGGATGCAGCAAGACGGCGCTACTGCCCACACTGTAAGTGAGTCACTTGCCCTTCTGACCACGAGAATTTGGAGACCGCTTGATTCCCGTAGAACGGATTTTTCATATCTTTCCCACTCTCCTGACCTCACGGCTCCAGATGCCTACATACGGGTATGCCGAAATAGCAAATTTCCGAACAGATAATCCCTTAGCACTATACCAGAGTTGAGAGAGAAGATTCAGTCATTTGTTTTGTCGTTCCAGCAACCCGTGTTCACTAACATGTTCATCGGTCTCCAGGACCGCTATGAAGAATGTGTGAGGTAGTGGTCAACATTTTGAATACATGATGTACAGGAGCGATTCGTCTTAAATCTAATATAAATAAAAATAGAGTTGGTTTGTGTGTTTGTCTGTCTGTCTGTCTGTTTATCAGTCTGTGTGCGGCCTGGGGACCAGACGAGTGGACCGAGAGTTACCAAATTTTGATCACGGGTACCTTGGTTCAGGCCCCAGACCAAGACGAAGCGTTTCTTTTTTTTTCAAAATTCGAACCAAGAGGGTCTCAGGAGGGGGCGTTTACCGGGACATATAAAAGTTTACCGGGACCGAGTATCGAATTCACAGTTTTTGCGGTCGCTGAGATCAATATTGAAACTCCGATCGTATTCACCCTATTCGGCTGCGGGCCTGGAGTCACCGGGGGGATATCGAGGGATGTAAAAATAATCCAAAATGACCGAATCAGTGTCAAATCTATATTTTCGCGATCGCTGAGATCAATGGTGACACTTCCATTAGCGATGACTTGCAAATTCAGCTACCATTGTATGCGGTCCGGGGATCACCTGCGGGGGGAGGGGTTACAGAGACATGTAAAAATTATCCAAAATCACCGATATTAATGTCAGATCCATAGTTTTCGAGGTCGCTGAGATGAATAGTGAAACTCCGATTGCATTCACCCCATTCGGCTGCGGGCCTGGGGTCACTGGGGAGGATGCCGAGACACACAAAAATAATACAAAATGACTTATATTAGTGTCAAATCCATCCATAGTTTTCGCAGTCGCTGAGATCAGTGGTGACACTTCCATTAGCAAGGACTTGCAAATTCAGCTAACATTGTATGTGGACCGGGGCTCATCTGCAGGTGGGGGTTACCGAGACATGTAAAAATAATCCAAAATGATCGATATTAGTGTCAAATCCATAGTTTTTAGGGTCGCTGAGCTCAGTTGTGAAATTCAAGATCGCCTTTACTTTGAAATTTAGCCCTCATCAGCTAAGAAACGGGGGCCATAAAAGAGGGGTCATCGAGACATATAAAAATAATCCAAAATGACTGATATTAGTGTCAAGTTCATAGCTCTCGCGGTCGCTGAGATGAATGGTGATATTCCCAAAAGCGTTGACTTCCAAATACAGCCCCCATCGCCTGGGAGAGCTCCCTCGTGGCTAAGCAGTTAGCGTACGCGCCTTTGGCGTGGGAGACCCGGGTTCAATTCCCGGCGGGAGCTCATGTGGTTCGGATTCCACGTTAATCAGTAGGTACACGTCTCATATAGCCTCGCTGCTGAACGCGACGCTAAAAAATCACATCACCTCACCCATCGCCTGGGAGCCAGAGGCGTTTATTACACTAGTATACAAGATTTTGCTTATTATGATTTCTTGATGATGTAAATTTAATAGGGGATGATAGGAGAACAATAGAAAGAAATGCAGAGATCTTATTAAACGCTTGCAGGGACATGGGTTTAGAAGTAAATGCAGACTAAATACATGGAAGTGCGTCGGGACCGGAATACAGCAAATTATGGAGGCGTTAAAATATTAAATAATACTTTTGATAAAGTGGATAGTTTCAAATATCTAGGATCAATATTAACAGACGAAAATCATATTCACGAAGAAATTAAATGTCGACTAAAAGCAGGGAATTCGTGTTACTATTCGGTTCAAAATCTCTTGTCGTCGCGAATTCTGTCGAGGAATTTGAAGCTTAATATATACAAAACGATAATTATGCCTGTTGTCCTGTATGGCTCCGAAACATGGTCACTTACACTGAGGGAAGAACATAGACTGAAGTATTTGAGAACGAGATCCTGAGACGAATATTCGGACCTAAGAGGAACGGGAATGGGGAATGGCGGAAACTTCATAACGAGGAACTACATTATTTATATGGTTTACCCAACATTGTTAGGGTCGTCAGGTCTAGGAGGCTTAGATGGGCGGGGCATGTAGCTAGAATGGAAGAAAGTAGAAACGCTTTCAAAGTCTTGACTGGAAGACCAATCGGAAAACGACCATTGGGAAGACCTAGGCGCAGATGGGAGGACAATATTAAGATGGATCTCGCAGAGATTGGATTGCAAAGTGGAAACTGGATGCAGTTGGCTGGGGATAGAAATCAGTGGAGAGCTTTTGTGAACGCGGCATTGAACCTCCGGGTTCCATAAGCCATAGAGTTAGTTAGTTTTTAGTTAGTGATGAATTTTTATGTATTTTGGCCCCCTGAACACGAATTCGGCACTTATTTTTATGTAGTGTCAATATTTTCAATGATATAAGCATGTTTTATTTTTCTATCCATATTCGGAGTAGCAGGCAGAATATAGATTCTAAAGATTCATGCCAGAATTGTAAATTGATTAAATAGATTCTAAGCAATAATTAAGCTGTAGCCAATTCTGGTAGTAATGAAATGCACATTTTCCACAGTTATTTTATATTATCGTATAAAGTCTATCTGAGTGTACGTGCGTGTAGTTAAGTTTCAGCGTGTAAGTGTCAGTGTGTAGCTAATGTATTTGAGCAACATGTCGTCGGGTCGGAAGTGCAAGTTACGTGCGGATTCCCTTTATGTGTGTTGATACTATATTGGTCCGAAGCAGGTGAAGCATAGGATTGTGCCTGGAGCAAAATTTTGTGCAGCCTATAAAGCTTACTTCAGAATTGCGATTGGGGATCTTGACAAATCATGGACCTCACATGTGTCTTGTGGTAATAGCAGGTCGACGTTGGAACATTGGTTGTGTGGGAATAGGAAAAGCATGCCGTTTCCCATTCTGCGAGTGTGGAGAGGACCTACCAACCATCATGATGATTGTTATTTTTGCATGATCGACTTGACACATACAAGAAAGGCAAGAACAGACGTCAGCTACAATACCCAAACATACCTCCCGAGCACCTGTTCGGCATAGTGAAGAACTCCCTATTCCCTCACCTTCGCCCCAAACGATTTTCAGTGAAGAAAAAGCTCATTCCGTCAGTTCAGATAGTTCGTTCGTTTTGGAAGATAGTGAGAAACCTCATTTACTGAAACAAAAAGAACTAGATGATCTGATTAGAGATCTACAATTACCGAAAAATAAGTACGAATTGCTAGCATCACGACTCAAAGAGTGGAACTTCCTACTTCCTTCCTGCAAAATATCTAAGTAAGAAGCAAACACCAATGTTTTTCCGTTTATTTTCCTGTTGATGATTCATTGTGCTACTGTACAGAAATGGGTGGTCTTTTTAAGGCAATTGGCTTTCAATATGAATCAAAGAAATGGCGACTGTTCATGGACAGTTCGAATACTAGTCTGGAGGCTGTTACTTTGCACAACGGAAACCAGTATCCTTCAACCCCTGTTGCATATTCCATCCACATTAAGGGAAGTTATTCAAGTGTGAAGCTGATGTTGGAGAAAATTAAATATGAGGAACATCAATGGGACGTGTGTGGGTAATTCAAAATTATTGGTTTTCTTCCTGCGTTCTATGTCTGTGGGACAGTCGGGCAACTAACCAGCATTATGATCAAACCGTGTGGCCTGAAAGAACGTAGCTTATTCCAGGAACACAAAATGTGATAAATGAAGCATTAGCGCCCAGGGAGAAGATTCTCATACCAACATTATATATTAAGCTGGGATTGGCAAAACAATTTGTGAAAGCTCTGGATCGCAATTCACCTGCCCTACAATGTATCAAACAAATGTTTCCAGCTTTATCAGAGGCAAAAGTTCTGGCTGGCATTTTCACAGGGCCTCAGAGTCGTGTCATGCTTAAACAAAAAATGACAAAGTTGGAAAGAAACGCTTGGGAGGCCTTTCACAAGTTGGCGACGGAATTTCTTGTGCATAACCAAAGTGAAGCGTTTGATCACCAAGTTAAGACACTCATTGATCAATATCGAGCATTGGGAAGTAGAATGTCTTTAAAATTGCATATGCTTCAATTCACACTTGGATTTCTTAAGTGAGAATTTAGGAGATGTTAGCGAAGAGCACGGGGAACGTTTCCATAAGGACATCCAGGTAATGGAAAGCAGATACCAAGAAAGGTGGGATTGTGCAATGATGGGTAGTTATATTTGGGGGTTAGTCCGTGACGAAGTGAACGTTTCCCACAAAAGAAAAAGAATCACTCACCTTCACTTTTGATTACGGAATTCCAGTACTTGATGAACACTTTTTCCTCCAATCTCAAGTACTTTTGTATATTTCTTATAAGAAATGTAATATTCATATATTTTGGTATTTATGTATTGTTATGTACATTTTTGTTACACAGAAAGTTGATGTCCAAAATGTGTGTGTTATGTTTGTAGTTCAATGTTTGTATAAGATACAAGGGCCGCGGTGGCTCAGTGGTAGAGCGTTCACCTCTGGTACTTGGGGTCCCGGGTTCGATCCCAGCCCCCGCCAAGTGAACTTTGTGGTGGACAAACACCGTGTGCGTGGGTTTTCTCGGGGTTCTCCCGTTCCCTCCCACTTTCTTCATTCCACCATTTCATTCATTACTCATTATCACCGTCTCCTTTAGCCTAACCGGCATAACCGTGGGACGTAAAACTGAAAGATTTCATTTCATTTTCTATAAGATACAATTGTATAATATGTTACTGTTTCAATAAAATCTGATATGCTTATATCATCAAAAATTTTGACATTACGGGAAAATAACTGCCATACTCGTGTTCAGCGGGTGCAAATCATTAAGTAACCGATGAAAAACCAACACAAGCACTACCTTGATCAAAATTTGTATACCAGTGTTATTATTATTATTATTATTCGAACGAGGTGGTCTGAGGGGGCGTTTACCGGGACATGTAAAAGTAGTAGAAAATGACCGATATATATATATTCGTTGTTCAGTTTGTTTACATATATATTTTATATGACCCTATTCAACTAGTTTATAATATATGTTGAGTAACATTTAGTTGACATCCATTTGACATTTCTTATGTTTCATTATATAGTACAACAAACAAATAAATAAATGTCAACGATGAGATTTCTGTACTGTTGGTTTTGCCGCATACTATACTTGCGTGCTTCTCGACATGTAGCATATTTCCTGATGTACCTTTGTTCTTCGAGAAAATCAGATGAAACACGAAGGGTGTTTCATAAAGTTTTTTGTTTTTGCAGGAAGTCTTAAAACGTCCAGTAATTTCAGTAGAACCTGGTGCAACTAAAGTTCCCACTAATATTCGGCAACGCTACTTGAATTCGATAATCGATGAGTGCCTTAAAATGTGCAATTCGGAACAGGAAGCATACGATAAGGTGAGTATTGCAGAAGTCTAATGTAACAGTGTATATTTGTTGTCTGAGGTCTCTCCATTTAATTGTAACATTCTCAGAAGTACTTTTTGAAAATTTTGTTTGATTTTTATGTTTTTGTTTGTATGGGCAATGTATTATCTCACAGAAACAACAAAGATTAGTGAAGTAAGACATTCTTTTAAATTTTCACAACATACTAAAATTCATTTTAAAAGTAGAACGTAGTTACGCGATTTTTAACTGTGAACGCAATAAATGAGTTTATATTATTTTGCTTTATTCACAATACACATGATGTAACTTAATAATTGTAACAAGCGTTGGAAGGTGATTCGTGACACCGAGAATATCAAAAAGGATCCTATGAACATATGTCATATTGGTAAATTTAGTGAGAGCATGGAAACAGTACGTTCGAAGCGGTAGATATCGACGTACGTGTGTGTGTGTGTGTGTGTTTGTGTGGGTGTGGGTGTGAGTGAGAGAGAGAGAGAGAAACGTACGTTTGTCAGGCACAAGACAGGAGATTTTCAAATTGTCCGCAATGAACATTAATGCAATCGTGACAACGTCAGATCATGGATTGATGAACCCGTTGAAAGGTAATTGAGACATGGCAAGCAATTGCACAGACTTTCTGGATACGCTGTTCCAAGTCGTTAATATCGTTGAGAGGATTAGCATACACCACACTTTTCATGTGTCCTCACAGATAACAATCCAATGGATTCAGATCCGGAGGGTGGGCAAGCCAATGTACTGGACCGCCGTCTCGATCCAACGTCTTATGAAGTTGTTCAACCACCAGCGGACATTCACATTGAAGTGCGCGGGTGCCCCATCATGCATATATCGCATTTTGCAGCGAATCGCTAGGGGAACATTTTCCAGTAATTTGGGCATTGTGTGCTGCAAAAGGATCAAATACTGTACTCCATTCAGTCTTTTGGGTAGGATGTATGGGCCGATCAGTTGATCATGGACAATATCACACATTGAGTCCAAATTGGTATAGATGATGAGTGACAACCGTGCCATGAGGATGTGTATCTGTCCATGTGCGTGTTATGCATGTTGACGATACCATCCCTTCGAAACGTGACCTCGTCAGCAAATAGGACTAATGTTTGAAACAGCATGATGGTAGTGATCTGTTGAATGCTTCACGTGGTTAGAAATCCTCTTCTGTCAGTCCTTGTACCCTTTGCAGATTGTATGGGTACAAGGCATTTTCATGTAATGCACGCCACACAGTCATGTGACTAACATGCATTTCATGGCTAAAATCCCTCATACTCGTACCTTGTTCATTGTCCACAGTTAACACCCGTTCATCCATAACCGCCCTTTCCTTTAACAATGGACGATGTTAAAGAGGCATAATAACATAGTATATAAAGCATGTGAGAGAAATATGACACAGAGTAGAGTGGGAAGGTGTAGAAGGATTTAAAACGGAAAAAAAGAAGGATAATAAGGAAACTAAGAGACAGAATGGATACGAAGAGAAGAGAAGAGAGAGAGAGAAACTGATGAATTGGAATATTGGACTGAATATCCACGATTTGTGGAGAAAGAGTTTGGATAGAACAGAAAAGAAAGTATAACAGAAGTGTATTAAAGTGTACTTGTAGTGGCACAGGTGTCCAGTTAATAGTTTATATTTTTTAAAAATGAAAGTCTCCTCATTAAAGGTCGAGATTTGTATGTAATTAAAAAGTTGTTAAAAATGAAAGGATCTCATTTGTTCTTACAAATGACATTCCCTCATTTACTGAGATACATAAACTAGCATATAGATTTTATTTCGTAATGCATCTGATGAAGGCAATGATAAACAGGTGCGGCAGTGAAACGGGCGATTTTGAAACCCTGGAAATAGTAAGTTACGTTAGGAATCAGAAAACGAGAGTGATGCCATCTGGACAACAAACCTTTGCGTCGGTGTTCAGTTGAGATGGCGTCGTGGATCGGTGAACAACGCGCTTTTACTGTGAAGGCATTTTACAAAAACAACGACAGCTACGTGGCCGCGCAGCGTGTATTTCGTGTCCATTACAATCTCCCACGTCATGCCCCAGTTCCGTCGGCACATGCTATATCAAATTGTGGATACGGAACTTTAAGGAAACGGTTAATGTGATGAAAAAGAGGGGTGGAAGTGCGAAACGCGTGTTACAACGTTATGTTCACATGTTGAACCATTTCCTAGTGCCACAGCTTGCTGATCATCCTGTAACTGCAAACACATGTTTTCAACAAGACGGGGCTACATGCTATACCTCGCGCATTTCCATTAACGCGCTACAGAACAATTTTCCTGGTCATTTCATCTCCATGAACGGGGACATTCCCTGGCCTCCAAGATCTCCTGACCTTTCAGCGTGTGATTTCTTCCTTTGGGGTAATTTGAAATCAGATCTTCCGGTGTGACCCACCACACACCGTACAGGAACTGAAGGATCAAATTCGCGAGGAAGTTAATCAAATTTCAGTGCCAGTCCTGCGAGATGTGATGTCTAACTTCTGTAAAAGACTTGGAATGTGTGTGAAGGAAAAGGGGGTGGCACGTACGTGATGTCATTTTCAAGTAATGGATATTTTGTGTCGTGACATGTCTGTGCAAGATGTGCAAGTTGTTCAGAAACATTCCTCACAAATCACAAGCATTGTAAATTCATGTTGTAATTCTTTTATATCGCTGTGAATAAATTTGTATCGCTGGCGGAGGTTTCAAAATCGCCCGTTTCACTGCTACATCTGTTACATTGCCCAAACTGTAACACTATTATTTATGACAGCATGTCTTAATGGAACTGTTACAGGGATGAAGGTAGAGCTTAAATACTACAATATTCAGTGCCATAAAGACACACGTACTTTACCAATCTTGTATTGGTTATCTTAGTCTTTTCATAGAACTGAATTGTTTGACACAGGAATATGTTTTATATTTGTGTTCAGTATTCTTTCAGTTAACATTTAGGAAATGTGGAGTGTTTAATGTAGTGTAGTGAATTTGTTTATGCAAGGAACGTATTTCTCTGTCACTAACGTGCTGTTGATGATGTAGATGGCTTCTCTCTTATGAACCTGGAAACGGCTCGTCCTTGTAGATCGAAGAATGAAAGTTAGATACGAAGTCCACTGAATTCACCACATATCCAGTACAACAGAGAATTAGGATAGACTGTTACTTCTCACAGGGTAGGTTGAGTTCAGAGTTAGCGTTACGGACTCGGCTGTTTATCTCTGAAAGGTTAAGATGTTGGTCTGCTAGTTACGAGTGACTATATTAGAGACCGAAATGAATGAAACTAGGGCATCCTCAATTTATGTACTACATAAGAGGTAGTATTGAAATGTGGAAAATACTACCTGCGCTGCCTCATATCTAAAATCTCGACGTGTGCAAAAAATGTCAGTTTGAGAAAAATATGTTCATCAACATAAGTAACTAGGCAGTTCTTACAGTTTGTTACAATTTGTTGCACACACAATTTTACATTACACGGAACTTATACAATGAAGACAAAATATAATTCACATATGTAGACGTATCATATACTTGTTTCAGAATCTTGAGGTACTCACACGACAATTTTTATACAGGGAGTTTGGCTACGGGCATATAATTTCAAGTGCTCACCAACTGCCTCTATGAAAATTGTTGCGGAAGTACCGCAGGATTCTGAAACATGGATATTTGGATAGGGCACATATTAGTTGATAAGCGAAATCTTGACCCGACGACGGTAGGTCCCATAGTTTTGGAGCTATGGACTTTTTTTTTTTTCTTCCTTCATGTTCTCGGCAGTCTGTAACTCCGAAGGGAAGCATTAGTGCACCCGCGTTGGTGTGTACGTTTTGTCTTATCTTGGTGTCAGCAATCACCTCCCAAACATTGTCGGTGCTGTTTTGAAACACCCGATATATATTTATATATATATATATATATAGAGAGAGAGATATATATATATATATATATATATAATGGACATAGGTAGGTAGAGGTTTGTTTAAATTTTAACCATCCAATTACTGGTGTTTCAGTTAACCAATTATGCCTTTCTAAAAACTTAGTTTTGTTATCGTGGTAAAAGTGTCTCATTACCCGAATCAATTTGAAAGTTTGTAAACAAATGAAGAAGTTTTACACAAATATATTGTTAATAACATGACAGGTTTACCTTTGTAGTATTTAAGCAGTAAAGTTACGGTATTTATAAAGTTCTTGTATCTAAATTTGATGGAATAACAAGAACCATAATTAATCCTGAAGGAAAGTTCGATCTAACTGCCATTTTCTGAAGTTTCGAGTTATAACCGGAATGATGGTCTATGGGCCAAGCCAGTTGAAGTACATTCGGATCTAAGTGCCAAACCTGTGCGTAGTAGGCCAGATCATTGCCAATAGAATGCGTGAGGTGTATGTCCACAGCACAAATGCTCGAGAAAAACATCATTACCTCGGAACTGTTCAAATGGCACTTAGATCTTAATTTACTTCAGGTCTTCAGTTAGTTGATGGTTGATTTGGACTTTCTCTTTTCAGCACAGAGACCATATGAGACGGGGATGCACAGTTTAACGTGGAATTCGAAACACATGAGGTCTCATCTAGAATCGATCTCGGATCTCCGGCGCTGAAGCACACTTTCTTCCAGAAAGTCCTTTGTGTGGGATAGGGGGAGGGAGGGAAAGCGAAATCAAAATGTGAGGAAGCTGCACACACACACACACATATATATATATATATATATATATATATATATAGTCGGTAATTATTATCTGAGCTTCCAAAAATAATGCCTCGAAAAAAGTGCGCCAAGGGCATATACATGAATCTTCTATCCGGAGTTCATAAGTAATTATTTCAAATTATGAGATAATATTTGTTGGGCAAGTACAATTAAGAAAGAGGAAAGCGTGCTGTAGTAACGGACTCTACATTCATTTGTATTACGAAACTAAGAATGTTACTAGTGTCACGAGGAATAATGATTTACTTACAAATGAGTAGAACGAGTTTTTTTTTTTTTTTTTTTGTCTTTTACGCTAGCTAACATTTAGCTAGGTGATCCGTGGATTCAAGCTCCGCCCTACATTCGACATAGTTACTTTCATTATGCTCACTTACATATTTCTTAGTTTTTAAAGAGCATAATCGTAGATTGTGGAGCTCAACAAAATAAACAGTAACGCTGTTGGGTAGTCAGATAATTTGACGGCCTGACAACTCATATGAGTTTATAAGTCCGGCTATTCGTATTCCACTTTTCCTCTTCTTGATAGGGAGATGGCTTTTACCGTGAGAGTGGCTACTTACTTTGGGAAAACCAATTTAGGATTACCACTCTTGGTGTAAACTCTGTTCAGTACCGAGTATTGAAAGCATAGTCGTTGAAGCATTAACAAGTAGATTTTAGGTTCAGTGTATTGTTGTATTGTAAGAGCTTTCTTCTTGTCTTTGTAGGCTGTGGAAGAAGAAAAGAGCTGTTACAACAGGTCCACGAGTAAAATTGTGTATTTGAACGTGATAGCGAACACTATTAGCCGACTTCGAAAAGAGGCAGAAGCTGTGATTGCTTCGAATCTGCAGATTGGTGCTGGTATATATATATATTATTATTATTATTACTATTATTTCTAACCATAGCAACCGTGCCTTGCATTAAATTTACAACTGTGCAATTGTAGTGTGTTATCCAGTTGCCAGCAAAAGCACATACCTCTCTATATATGAACTCTTGTCATAAGCCAGAGGGAATGAACCAATTTGAATAAGTTTTTGTTACGTGGAGAACTTCGTTCTATCTATTTAAAAGAACTGCTTAAAATTTTGTTTATCATTTCGAGTTATATAAAGGAAATGAAAAGAAGGGAGAAGTATGTATTTTTCTGGGCAACTTCATATATTATCCTAAAGCTGCTTGGATTTCACTCTCTGTAATTTTCTGAGAAGTTTTCAATTGAGTATCGAACAATGATGTTCAATGCAGTTTATGTCCAGTAGAGCGAAGTGCACCTGACTAGATGTCATGAACCTTCTACAACCACCGTTAATTCCATGTTATACACCTGAGTGTTGAAAAATCCGTAGAAAGAGAATAGTTCCCGATGAGAATGGTGGGTGAGAATGGTTCCTTTTTCAGAACCGGGCAGTGGAACCGTATCCTACAGACCCTCACAGGTTCGTCAGGGTAACCTAACAGGACTCGGGAGATGCCATAGGGAGCTCTGGAAAGATATTTATTTCCTGTTTCAGCGTTCACCTTTCGATCAATCAAGGAACCGGCGCGCACACCCTAGTCTCGATCCTTTTGCTTCCACCAGACACTCATAAGTGATGCTCTTGACCCGAATCTCAGGTTATATACCCGGAAAGGGGAGGTATCACCATCTGATTGGCTGAGGAAGCCAAGAAAATCGTTCCGGCAGCACGCGAGAACCTATCTGCTTTATTTTGATCTGTTTGTACATAACACGTAGTATAGTGTGACGAAACAAGAGCAACAGAATATAACAACTCTACATATTTCCTTTGTTAAGCAGTACAACACTGCCATGTTACCACTATAGACCAAAATTGGCATACGATGCGCGCATAAAATTCCCGACGCAGCTGACAAAAACTCGGGCCATGGTTGACCTAGTTGAACTTGGGAAAGCACATGCCCAGTATTGGTAACAGCAGCCATAACCAATGGCGTCGCATCTCTGTACAGTATTAACTCAGGTGAGAAAAAATGCCAAATAGGAGCAGAAGATAAGAGGACATGACAGAACTCGGGAGATACCATCGGGAGCTCTGGGAAGAGTTTTCTGTGAGAGAGTCTGCTGCTATTACAAATCTGGAGATATGGTTACAAAGAATTGCTCTAGCGAGAACAAAAGTTGCACTAGAGACTGGTGTAATCCATGAGAGATATCCTGCAAGAACTTGACGGATACGGCGAGACTTGCATAAAATATACCACGGGCAAGATTGCACAGTTGAAAGAACGCTGATCCACAGAAAGTGTATTGGTGTCGAAGTCGACCTGAATGCCTAGAAAAAGTCAAGAGACTTCGTGGGCTGCACAATAGACTTGTTCCAGTTATAACACAAGGAGTTGGCGTAACACCTGGAGATCTTGAAAAAGCGACTTGCGTGAGCCAGTCAATAAAATGTCATCATAATATATATATATATATATATATATATATATATTAAAAAATGCACTAAATGTCCAATGTGATTAGATATTTTTTTTTTTTTTAATAAGGAGTTGCGTAAAGAGAGGTGAAAGTGACCATCGTGTTGGAAGATACACAAAACGATCAGTAATCTTAACACCAGAAGAACGTTGTGGCGCCGAACGTGGTAGAAGCCTTGGGCAAAATCAAGTTTCAACATAAACATATCCGGAGTTGCCTTTTGTGAGCGTGGTTGATCACAGGGCAACGCCACATGAGAACTGTATTTATAAAACATAGTCCGCTAAGACCAATCGTATATGACCTGAAATGAATCAGCATCTTTTGGTATACAAAGGCAGGAAAAGAGTTTAGCACTCAGGTAGTTGGATCTAAAATGTCTGCTTCACACAAAGCATAGATAAGATCATTCTAGTAAAGTCTAGTGCGACGAGAAGCCAATGTCGCCTCACTGGGAAGATTATGATGAAATTCATAAGCACAACACAATAAGCCCGGAGGCTGAATCACAGGATTACCAGAATAATGCGTTGTGCTTAAAATTGTGGTAACACTGACTCTTGCTCTGGAGATTCATCCTCAGAAAAGAGGACGGGGATTCAGAACACTGCCACTATCACCTTATTCTGAATCCACCGCGTCGCCAACTATAGGCATTTCACTGATATCACGTATCAAATCCTCCAGAAGTCCCACTTCTCCGGGAGGACGTGCCAAGGTTCTTGGATGCGAAGATTGTCGAAGGAACATCCAGAATACATTCTTGAGCTGTATAAAAAAAAATGAACCCTGGGACCTTCCAGCAACCGCGTGCGTCTTCCAGCTGAAGGTCTAACTCCAGAATGAGATCTGCAAGCGGGTAGTAGGCAGGCATCGGTGGTTCTATCTGGTCGTGGACTGCGGCTTCAGCAGGGCCGAGTGGAGCGTCCTGAATTGGCAAGAGAGCCCAAAAGTAAAAGTTCTCGGGAACGTTAGGTTGTAGTTGTAGACGGTGAATTTACACCATGGAACCGTTTCCTGAGAAATGGCTTGTGAATAATTTCATGTCATAAGACAAAAAATGTGACTTTTTATTTTATTTTATTTTATTTTATTTATTTTATTTTATTTTATTTTTTTTTTTTTAATAATTGGTTTTGCTGTTATTCTTGCAACTACACAGAACCCAGATCCCGCTGTTTATTCTGAGGCCTTGAGCAATGCCTCAGGAAACAATTTTCTACACATATAGAGTTACTAAATGCTATGCAGGATTCTCGAAAAATGTTTACTAAACGAGTTTTAGGATGGATGGAGCAAGTGAAAACGTTGTTAAACCCACTGAATTCGGTAAAACGTAAAGTTATTTGATAATAATGAATTATCAGATTTTTAAAGATTTTACTCTGAATTGTAGAGACAGTTTGTAATTCTTTTTATTTTTTCACAAAGAAAACTTGTTCCTATTACATATCTTAATGCTGTTTGTAGTATTTTGTCTGAAAACCGAGAAAACGACATTTTTATTTCCTTGAAGAACAAGGGAAAACGTGCAGATCTCAAATATTTTTAAAAGTAGTATTTACATTAAATGTTAAGTGCCCATTTCAGTGTTGATTCCTGTTATTAAGTACGGTACACTTTATTGTTGAACTGAATACTTAGTGGATGGCGTTTACTATACTTTTGCATTGTTTTTCAGAGTCTTCCACACCTGGTTATTTTATGCACAAAACTATCTCTCATACGGCAATGTTAGCAGGTAAAGAAGGGTCGAAGTGCAGCTGGAGTATTGAGAAACCAAAGAAGACGACCGACCAAATGTCTGGTAAGTTGTAAACTATTTCTGTTATATTATCTCTTGAAGGTATTAAAATTATGTCTTTCGACCAAAGTTTGAATACGGCTTAGAAATTGCCGACGTACCATATGTAAGAACGAGACATTTAAAGACTAATATAAGAGAGTTAATTTCATTATATATGTGCGAAAGGTGCACAGTGTCAGATCAGGACCGAACTTGCTTGCGTCATGAAATGCCCACTTTCGTCATTCTATCCATTATATCATCATTTATTAGATTTTCGAACTATGCTATGCAAAACGGCTTTCACCGTCCGTCCATCTCTTGACAGACATCAGAGCAAAAACAATAAGAGATATCGAGATACCGTTTTCTGCAATCGATTCAGCGTCCCATTGATCGGTTCCATCAACTCCGTCAACGTTCTATTCAAACCGGAAGTGGTTCAAATTAGCCATTTGTAGTTTGAACGTTTATTGCTATAAAACAAAAATGGCAACAGATAGCGAGTTTTTTGTTTGCAAACTATTCATCGTTTCAAGACAACTTATGATTATCGTGAACACTGCGAAACCAGAAGTGCTTGAAATTTACTACTGATTTTTATAGAGTAAAAACGGTAAGTGATAACGAGATGCAGTTTTTTGTAATTGATTCAGTATTCCAAGAATAGGTTCCATCTTTTCCATTAACCTTCTATTCAAACCAGAAGTGGTTCAGATTAACCAGAGGTTTCAACATTTATAGGTGCTAAACGTGCTAATACTGGGCTATTATTTTCAGGTAATGTTTATAGTTGACATCCTATAAAGAATGCAGCAAAATTGAGCAAGGGCAAAACGGCAAAAGATAAACATTTAACGAATTCATAGACATTGTAAGAGTGTGCCAAAAGTCACTGAACCGAGAGTAATGTCTGAAACTAATATCCTGTCTTGTTTTAATACAATGTTGAAACAGCTCATTATTCCACTGTTGAACGACAGTATATTAAACAACGAGTGGTTTCTAATCGCTCGATAGGTCACGGATCAAGTTTTGTGTGGTTTCCGCGTCATCCAAAAGTTTTCGATTTGAAATATCGTGATTTTTTTAAAATTCAATACTAAGAAAATACAAAATGTTTTCTGATATATAATTATACAGGTATGCTCGGAACACATTTCTTCTTCAGTGTCCATCATTTAAGATACCGTGGCACTCTTTATCATACGCTTTCTCTAGGTTGATGAAAACTATATGAAGGTCCTTCTGGTATTCTCTGTACTTTTCCAGTAGCGTCCTATGTTCAAATGTTGCATCCGTAGTCGACCATTCTGGCATGAAACCAAATTCATTCTCTGTTATTTCAATCTCTTCCTTCAATCTTGCTTCTATCACTCTCTCTAGAGCTTCATTGCATGGTTCATAAGTTTTATTTCCCTGTATTTAACTGCGAGGCAGAGTATTACTGAAGTGCAAGACTACATTCGTTCTCTACGTAAACTGTGGACTTAACTTGCGAGTGTTATATTTTAGACAATAAACAGTCTAACAAAATAGTACCAAAGCAAAAATGACGGAGGATAAGAATTGTAGTCTATGTCATGTGAGCATTTGTGATTAGGATCATAATCAATCCTATACAAATTCATTTTGTAAAACATACTTTAAATACAGGGGAAAGAATCAAAGTTAAAGACACAAAAACAAAATAGAATATACAAAATAAACATCCAATTGATTCAGTCAATATTAGTTTTCTTTTCTTACTTTCGAGCGACGATATTGGTGATCAGTGAAAAATCGAATTTGAGGTAAATTAATATTACAATATTAACTGCAGAATAACACGAAGTAACTTTAGGAATGGGAACGAGAAAGTTAAGTGTTGTGGTTTGCATTTTCTATTCATTGCATTATCAATAATTTAGGTTAACTACATCACACTATAAAATGGAGTAACTTTAAGAGAAATGACCTGTTTTAACGATCAACACAAGTGTAAATTATGCAGTTAACAGTCATCATTTCAGTGTCCTTGGTTCGATTTCCAGTGGGAGTACATATAGCTTGTAACAATGTTGGCTCATGTCTCATAAATTTTTGGTGTTGGAAAGAGGCGTTAAACTTCAAACAAATAAACATCTTACTACTGCCTACTTCTTTATTAATTTAATTTATTTATTTATTATTGTTTCTTTCTGCAGTTGAGACGTTGTACAAAGAGCTTACAAAGTATATTTTAGATGACCAGCAGCTGAAAGATAATGGATTTCCTTTTCCACATCCGGAAGAAAAAGGTCGAGCTATAGTACAAGGAACTTACTACAAGCAGCAAATTTCACCTAGTTTAACTGAAAGAATTTGCTCCCGATGCGGAAAGCAATACACAGTGAATGACAAAGGATACGCCGTTAAGGAAGAGAGCTGCTATTACCACTGGGGTCGTAAATACAGGAAGAGAGGTGAGAATTTTTTGAATCTCCATTTCTGAAGATGTTGTCGCTTATTTTGAACACTTAAAATGGAGTTCTTTAATGGTTACTGTCTAGCTTTCTATTGGCAAGACTTAAAATTAGGATGCAATTAAAATATAAAGAATCTGGAGGCAATAAATTCGTTGACATTGAAGTAAAGAGTTTGCTACATGCCAAATATGCTTATAGTAACATTTAGAGATAGTGCTTGATGAGACTAATCAATAGATCTCTGTGAGAATACTTTTGAGCAATGTGCTACCTGTCTGCCTGAAGCAGAGTGAAGAGTAAATTATTTCTAAATGTTAGTAGTTTAAACTCTAGAAATTTCCCCTCCCTATTAGAGAATTCTGTCGTTGGTACTAGAAGGGCTCAAGAAGTGCCATGGAATTTTGCTTCCCTCCCTACGCTACTAGTGTTATCCGTATCTTTCGAATGTAAACTACTGGTGATCATTCAATGAAAACAATGTACCAATTCACACTGTTCACTTTGTCAAATTGTTTCTTGGTGAACTACTCACTTCTAGCATAGCTGACACTTTTTTTTTTTTTTTTTTTTTTTTTTTTGCTTTGGGTTGAGTTGAATTGATTTTAGTTTAGCGTCCCTTTCAGCGGCGAGGCTATATGAGACGTGGACCTACTGATTAATGTGGAATCCGAAACACATGAGCTCCCGCCGGGAATTGAACCCGGGTCTCCCACGCCAAAGGCGCGTACGCTAACCGTGTTTTGTTTAGGGTTTCAGTTTTATATATAATAAAGTATCCAGGGAGAAAGCGACAGGGCTTTCAGAAATGTTAGTATGGGTGATTCTAAGCAAAACAGTTCGTATGAACATGGGTCCGATTTTGAACGATAACTGAAATATGAACAGAAATAAAAATGAGGTAGAAAACGTGAACAAAAGCAGGAAGATGTAAAACATGAAAATAGTGTTGTTAGTAAACACTAGAAAGGGCATGCTGATACTAATACTAATTGTTATTGCACTAATTCGTGATGTAGGAGTAATTAGTACTTGATAATTAAGTAATTTAATGGATAAGAATACAATGTTAACACTTGCTGGTCAGTACTGACATGAACGATTGTAAGGAGGTGAAAAAACCACATACCAAGTCTCAGCAACTTCTCAAAAATGCTACCACTAACATCAATGCACTTCTGAGCGCGTTAGAGGACATCTTTTGTTGCACTACGAAGCTCCCAATAAAGTTCGTGAATCAGCTCAAGTGCATTCTTAATGCGAACTTACAGTTCATCCCTTGCATTCATTTTTTTCCGGTAAACCTGTTTCATCCACCCCCATAAAAAGACAGGACAGGACAGGAGAGCGAGATGGCCAAGTAACCAGACTACCACAACCAATCCATCGATTGGAGTTTAGGTCACATTTAGGTATTCGATGATCAACTGACTGCCATAAGCCTGTGCTTCGTCATGCTGCAAGATGAGATTCCGCCTTATGTGGAAAGGATCATTATCTAACTGGTCTGTCAAAGCACTTTGTAACAAATGCAGGTACCGCTGTGCATTCATGCATTCATGAAGATAACGAGACCAATAAGAATATCACAACTATACCATACCTACTGCTATTACTCACACCAGTACGAGTGAAGGTCGACTAATCAGTGAATAAATCTATGGCACTTGTACTGTATTGTATCATTGACGAAGACGAGAAGCATAATGAGGAAGATGTAAGTGCTATATCGGTTAGTGATGAAATGGATACAGATTGTCCGCATGTAGTTTCCGCCACACACGGCACGTGGAATACCAGACATTCCTCCTGTTCTTCCACATATTGTCTGGTTTCACGTTCGGAAGTCACTTCAGTACTGGGAATTTCCGCTAAAGTATTAGAATGCACGAAACGTATTAGTAAACACTGCCATATTGAGGTCCTGCGTAGTGGAAACCTCCTAGTGTATTCTTCAACAACCGCGTGAGCACTTCCATTACGAAACCTGTATACAAACACCTTACTCCTAATTTGTGTATGTAGGTGCCATTTCACGATAACTGTGAATTGCTTCGAAAACAACCCAGATGACAGCAGCTCGCAAATTTGCATGTGTTCTAGGTATACACACTCACAACACTTTAAGTGTGACGTTTCGATGAGTAACTGTCACGTGTGTTTCCACCTGTTGGCATACTTGCTAATTCGACATGAAACATTCCTAATCGACAGCCATTTTTTTAACAGGTGAGAGCCTTAAAACTATTATTTAGTAATTGTCAGGGAACGTGGTTTACCTACTAGCTAGTACGTAGCTCTTACCTATTTCAATAATTTATTTACTTTTTCAAAACATGAAGCACATTGATCTTGGTGGCGGCAGTTTTATTTCTGTTCATATCTGCACTATCGTTCAAAATCGGACGCATCTGCGTATGAACTTTTTTACTTCCAATTTCCAAAATATTGTCACTTCCTCCCGGGACACCTTTTATATATACTAGCTGAAATTTCCGTTTTTGCACGGGAAGAATAGGTTTATGTAAAGTATTGGAATGCCTTCCTTCCCTTAGAATGCTCATAGGGGATGAGTTTGTACTTATACACGGGAGACTATGGTGATCAGATGGATAATGCTAGGAGAACCCTGAGAAAAATCCCACACACACGATGTTTGTCCTCTACAAACTGAATTTGGCGAGAGGTGATATTGAACCAGGAACCCATAAAATATATTATTTCACAAAGGAATAGTCTGTCAATCCTGAAAAAGTGTAATTCATTAGTACTATACAATTGTAATAGATTTTTCCCACTACTTCCTTCGTGAGCATACCCACCGTCACTAATTCGTTTGCTCCTATGGACGAACTCCTCCCGCACTATCGCGCGGGCTTTCCATTTTCGCCCTGTTATTACGATATTGTATATCTATGCGATAAATTACTTCCAGTTTTGTATCTTGATTTTGGGCAACGGCGCGTAAAAGTACACAATCTGTTGAGTAGAAGAAAAATAGATAATATGTTGTTGATTTTAAATATAAAGAAATAAGATTTAATCGTAGTAGCTGAAAATCTATGTTGGATTTATATGTATAAACTGTACTCTTAGTTACCGTAACAGCAAATAATTGTATATTAAAAGGTTGCTATGACGGCCGAAAAAGAAAATTATTATTATTAATAGAGTTGTGAAAAAAAGAATAAAAAGGTAATAGTCATATCAAGGACGTGTCTGATTTAAAGTAATTTGATCGTGTTGACATATTTTGAAATCTATGCGAACTGTGGGTTAAATGTAACGTGTAAAATATAAAAATAAGTTAATAATTGTTACACTATGCTGAGTCGGAATAGATGCAAAACTAGTTTATAAATGACCACCTGGCAGAGATTGGTGCGTGAATGTCGCACTTGACTTTTTCTAAAGCTTATACCCACCATCATTGTCTAGCCTCAATTTCCCATGTACAAGTAGGATATTGCCATCACTTACTGCAAATAATTTGCAAAAACGTAAAATAACCTGTAAGAGAATTCTAATTTTTCATTATTGATTTTTTGGTGGTCCCCTGAACTTGACCTGTACCGAATTGGTTATTATCATGTCTTCCATTGTAAATATTTGACAGAAGGATATGAAGCTAATTACTGAAAGAATTTTGATTTATAAAGAATTAGTTCTTGTGATTTTCTGGAACTTACCAATTGGGTTATTGTTATATCGCACGTTGCAGTTAAAGAATTACAATTTTTTCATGAATTAAGTCGAGTGATGGTTTAATCTGGACTTTATTATTATTATTATTATTATTATTATTATTATTATTATTATTATTATTATTATTATTGAGAGTAATTTGTGATAAACAATAATAGATCAAATTGAATATTGAAAAAAAATACATTAAGAACTTCTTTTGTAGAAGTTATTTCTCTACTGTTGATTACTTTTATATTTACACAGAACAATTCACAAGGAAAGCATCAACTTAAACAGTACAAGTATGTGGCCGGAATGTAATTTCTGATGCATGATTGAGGAGCTACGATCTTCCATTGGTTTTTGAAGACGTACAGATTTGGATTATCAACTATACCACTCATTTTATTTTAACAATAGTCTGTCAATTTCTGACCATTTATAAGTTTCAGCTTCAAACTCTACGTAAATATTGTCGTACGAATAAATCACAAGCATAAAATTACGACCCTGAAAGGGAAGCGAGTTGTCTAATTTTGATACCAGCCTCCTCGGTTATAGTTTGCTGTTATTGAACTTTTTAAAATTTTTATTTGTTTATTTTTTAAGTCTTTTTCTTTTCTTAACGAGCGAGAACATCTTTTTATTTGAATATCACTCATTTTAGCTTTGGAACTTCTGTTATACAATAAAAGACAAATTCTGACCAAAGCATATATTAACTAATAAATAATAGCGTTACAGTTCCGGCAAATTAACTTTTCCTTCATCAGACATAATGTGTCTCATGAAGGCAAAGTTAATTTACCGAAACTGTAATGCTAGTTTTTATTAGTTAATATATACTTTGGTCAGAATTTGTCTTTTATTGTATCTTTTTATTCTCTTTCCAGTTAAGAAGGGATTCGTATCCTTGTACGGCTGCTGTGATGCAGAAGATGAAGAAGGTTGTTCCGTTGCTTCTTGTCACGTGTCAGACAATTTTAACCCGGAGAACTTGCGAGGATATGTTCGAACACTTCCAAAGGCTCCAGTACCTGGAATTGGATATGGGGTATACGCACTGGACTGTGAAATGTCGTACACAACAGCAGGATCAGAACTCACTCGAGTCACTGTTATTGCACACGATTTATCAACGGTGTATGAAACACTAGTGATGCCAGAAAATCCCATTCTGGATTATAATACCAGGTATTTTGATACTTCTATATTAACTACTACAGTGTTACGTTTGTTATGTTACGGTACAGGATCATGTACCTTAGTTTTGATAAGAGTTAGAGTTAACACATTTATCTTAACGTTCTGCACCAAGTTGGTAACTTCAACTGCTCTTTCGCGTTTTTTTTTTTTTCTTTCTTTTTGCTGGAACCTCATCTGTATGTGTATGCGTCTGTTATGATATTGTTATCTTAACTATGATAACTTCGTATGTGATAGTGATGTACGAGTAGAAACTATGGGACATAATCTAATATTAAAATTGAGATTTTATAGAAATGTTCTGCCGAAACTCCAGGTTGTAGATAAGAGCGAAACTCAATCCTTAAGGGGAAAATGGAAAATTAGTATTTTCTCTCTCTCTCCTTTCCTTTCATCAGATCATTTTGTGCAATGCTCTCCATAAGCCTAAGCTTTGGATAAGATAGAGTGACTCGGTAGTAGAACGCTAAAACTTCTGTAGCAAAATTATTAAAATATATGCTACGTTTGAACAATAATGACTCGTTCATAATGATGGAAGTATTTGGCATTTTCAAGTTTCGTTCTAAGATAGATTAATTTGCGAGGAAGTCATTTGAAAAGGTTCAGCTTGGGAAAATAAAACGTTTCAATATTTGAAATACTCTTGCAATTCAGTTATGCTCTCACGTTTATTTGAGTTATTTTTTACTATTTTGACGCCGTTTACTTAAATGCTTATTTTATTCCTCGTGTCCAGGGTTGAAAATAATCACATAATTAAATGTTAAAATGAAAACAAAGTCAGGGTGTTTCCTGATATTCATGTTATGTTTATTCCAAGGTGTTTTTTCACACGTGACACTTACGCAGTAACAGTCCATTGTTGCTCTCCCAACATATAAGAGTGGGCGATCCTCGGAATTGACTTCACAATAATTGAGCGAAAGGAAGATAATTATGACGATCTTAGTACGTATTTCATTTTAAGCATTTTAATCAGTAAAGAACGAAAGTACAATTTGCACATGTAAAATACACTACTATTTTGCGAACTGCAGAAGTTTTTCATTGCGTTGCACAGGGAGTATATATTCTTTTTAAAAGGTTTTTACATATATGTATAAATTCAATATAATTTTTTTCATACTCCATTCATCATTATTTTCATAATAAATATCAGTATATTTTACTTTAAAATTGTAAAATTCAATGTAAACTTGCATATCAACATGAACTATGTATTTCAAGTTATCTGCATTCAATATGACAAAAATAATACCGTAATATGTAAGATCTTTTAGTAGTAACATTTTTCTAATCCTTTTATTTAATTCAGATATGCTTTACACTTTTCTTCCTATTTACAGTATTACCAAGTAGCTGATATACCCGTTCTTAGCACGGAAAGAATAGGGTTATGGCAAATATATGGAAGGTATATTTCAACTCCCTTTTTCCACGCATTAGGATTTGTATTTGAATCGAATTGAAAACCCAACTCGACCGAACTGCCATCTGTCTATAATAAAATAATAATATCATGAACTTTCAATATGAACGGTGCGGCCGTTATTGTTTGGAAAAATCTGTCTCCCCTTCTCTTAGAATACACATTTCAATCCAAGTATAGAACTGATTATAAATATCCAGGTCAACAAAAATTATGTTTAAAAAATCATTTTAAACGGTTCAATTGTCTCCTCACTTTCTTTATTTTATGAATAAAAAATAGGAAATTAAAATATTACAGAAATTGTCTTCCTGTAAAGGCAGAATTTTCGAAAACCCTGGGACACGTCTCAACTTATTTTTAATAAGGATATCATATACCGAGTTCCATCTACCTAACTTGAAGGGCTCCTAAAATACATGTTTATATCATAAATTTTGAACCCCTTCCTTCTTAGAATATGCATTTAGGTGAAAGTGACAAGATTAAAACCCAGCTCGAGTTAGGTGCTAACTGTGCTCAAAAGTTCATTTCGAACGGTTCCCCCGTTTTCGCTTGATAATGAAACAGACAACGTCGATTTATTGAGAACAACATAAAAATTGCCTCCTCCTCTTAGAAGCGGAATTTCCTAAAGCATTGGAGTATGTAGCCATTTACTTTTATTAAGGGGGTTATGTATGAAGTTTCATCAGTACATTGCCAAAATTATTATTGACCCATTAACTGTAATCTACACACGATATACTTTATTGGATCAAAAGATCCAATATATTTCAGACACAAATTTTCTTGTAGGCCTTATATCTGGAGAACAACATATATTGTAGCCAAACCGAAACTACCACTTAACTCGGTATGATGTGCTTATTCCGTAAAAAATACGAAAACTCGATTTAGGGGCCATTCAAAATTTTTGTGGTCCCTCATCCAAAAAATCCAATATATTTCATTCAATCAAATATTTTCTTGTACGCCTTATATCTGGAGAACTACATATAGTGTATCCAAACCAAAACTACCACTTAACTCAGTTTGATATGCTTATTCCGTAAAACATACGGAAACTCGATTTATCTAGAGGCCGTTCAAAGATGTGGCATCTGACCCAACATCTAATTATTGGCGAAGATCGCAATCTTTTGATCCATTTTTTGGATCATTCCTAAAATTCTTGTTTAAATTGGAATTATTAAAATCTTACCATTATCCAGACTAGATACGAGTTTCAAACTTACAATGTTTTAGTTCCCAAGAACGATCATAACTTTATATATATTTTTTTTTCTGTTTTAAGTAAATCATAGACTAAAAATAAATCATTTGATTTAAATCGCTTTGGTTTAAATCAATCAACCCTGCTCGTGTCCCTCCATTGGTCTGATTTGACCATAACAGATTTAAGGATGGTTAAAAATAGACAAATTCTGTTTCCAAATTCAGGTTGCATGAGGTGAGGATACATCGATTAAAAAAAAAAAAAAAAAAAAAAAAAGTTTCTGTGGGTTGTCTTGTTGGACCATAGTGGCGTCCCTAAGAACCACAAGAAATTCACAGGCAACTTATAAACCGCTAAGGTAGACAAATCCTGATCTCATACCAGTGGCCTGTTGACTGTTGTGAGCTTTAAGTATAACCTTAGAACCATCAACGTTTCCAAACTGTTATTTTTCAGTGCAAACAGCTTTCCAAAGTCTGAATTTAGAAAGCAACTTGCCACAATATTAATGCAATGGCACCCATAGGATAGTATTTATGAAGTTATTGTCTGGTTAGCTACAGCTTTACAGTTATCTTGTTATTACGTTTTTTGTAATGATTTTTAGTGAACTAGAGCAAAGAACAGGAAGTATTCGTTGCCTACTTTTAGAGAAATTCTATTTTGCAATATAGTGTGTGCATTTATTTTTATTTTTATTTATTTTCAGGTTCAGTGGAATTACCGAGCAAGACCTGGAAGGAGTTACAACGACTATACGTGATGTTCAGGTGGCTTTGCTAAGCCGGTTCAGTGACAAGACGATTCTGATTGGACACAGCTTAGAAAGTGATTTCAAAGCATTGAAGGTAACTTCGAAATACATGTAACTTTTTCTTCCAATAAACATCTTTCCGTAGTTACTTACTAGTGAACTGTAAATATGAATGTTCTTGTCAACTATTGGTTTAATAGAATTCTTATATAGTTCTTCCATGGAAGGCATGTTGTTTGATGTCTGAGAATGATTATTTATTGTAAAATAGGATCATGAATTTCATCTTTCGTTCATGGTCAGAATCTTCCAACACTATTGAAATTAAGTAATGGAATAATTATAGTAGTTCTTGAATGTTTTTCCCATTGACAAAATTTAATGATTGAGCCCCTGTAATTTTCGTTCTTTTGTGTTTATAAACCTTTCGTTTTGAACATAGGTTCTCTTAAAGAAATGAATTTTAATTATGCATCATAAGTTAATTGTATTGCTAAGAATTTTGTTTTTGTATTTCAAATTTAATCATAAACTGAGATCTTTTTCTTTTTTATAGCTGATTCATCCCACAGTAGTGGACACTAGCGTTGTATTTCCTCATAGATTGGGACCACCTTGTAAACGAGCTTTGAAATCACTTTGTGTAGAGTTTATAAAGAAGATAATACAGAATGATGGTACGTATGTAGACAAATGTAACAGTACTCACATACGTTGATTGCATAATTTAATTTTTGGAAAGTTAAATAATAATATTTAAAGTTAAATTAAATTACGAATATCAATACCACTAGTTAATAGAACTTGAGCGGAAGATCAGTTTTATGATAGCGTACCTGCAGAATTACGGATACTGGATGTATGCGCTTCATGAAGGGAAAAGACATATGTACAGTGCGAGTAGTGTTTAAGCACAATTGGAAACCAGTTTTCGTCTCGAGGAATGAGCAGTGAACAAACCAAATACGGAATAGTGTTATGGGGCGATCCTCTTTATTCTTGAGTACGTCACCAAATTTATAAGCTCACAATTAACTTACAAATTGCTTATTATTGAGAATTTTTCAATAACTCTGATTCAGAAAAATGAAATAAAATCTTTGAGTTGTACGTCCAACGATTATGACGGTTAGGCTAAAGGAGAAACTCTGATTCAGATTATACAGTAAAACCTATTATTTTAACGTACGACAATTCTGTACAGAGGCTAAGGGAAACGATGGTGATGGGATGAATGGTTGAATGACGAAAGTGGAAGGAAACGGGAGAACCCCGAGAAAACCCACGTACATGGTGTTTGTACAACGTAAAACCCACCTTATGGGAACTGAGATCGAACCAGGGATCTCACGTGCCAGAAATGAGCACCCTAACACTAAACCTGCCCGGGTGCCGTAAAACCTACTAGCTTATCAACTCCGTAAGTAGACCATTTGCGTGACTTGGACTTAATTTTGTAGAACTGATAAATTTCCCTAAGTTATATATTATTATTTTGTAAGTATCCACCTGCTTTATAGCATTTTTTTCTTATATTACAAATATTAAAACAAGAATTCTAGGAATGATCCAAAAAATGGATCAAAAAATTGCGATCTTGGCAATAATTAGATGTTGGGTCGGAGCCACAAAATTTTTGAACGGCCTCTAGATAAATCGAGTTTCCGTATATTGTACGGAATAAGCACATCATACTGAGTTAAGTGGTAGTTTTGGTTTGGCTATACTATATGTAGGTCTCCAGATATAAGGCGTACAAGAAAATATTTGATTGAATGAAATATATTGGATTTTTTTGATGAGGGGCCACAAAAATTTTGAATGGCCCCTAAATCGAGTTTTCGTATTTTTTACGGAATAAGCACATCATACTAAGTTAAGTGGTAGTTTTGGTTTGGCTATACTATATGTAGGTCTCCAGATATAAGACGTACAAGAAAATGTTTGATTGAATGAAATATATTGGATGTTTTGATCCAGTAACATGTTTATCTCTAGCACATAAATTAGCGTATTGTTCTTTACACTCATTTCATATTTACTCTGACTTTCATATTTACTATATGCAAGGCATATCTGCTGAAACTACACTTCCGGAAATCAAAACTTTATATGCAATCTCTTCAAACATATCACTAAGCTTCCTGTATGGCAGGACATCGAATACTCCCACCTCGATAGTTGTATCTGTAAACAGAATATTCTGACCCATTTACTCAAAATAATAAAGCTGTAATAAAAGGCAAACTTCTAGGGGTGACCCTTTGTTTCCCAAACTTTTGTGGTTATTGTCGTTAGAGCGATATAATCACATACCTGCAGTTACTTTCATACTTTGCAATATACGGTATTTATTTATTTTAAAAGCAAATTTTAATATGTTTTTATTTTCAACTTCTTTATCCTAAAATAAATACTAGTCTTTAACCAGCCCTGGTTTCCCTGGTTGCATATCACTTTAGGATTTGGAAAATGTGTCCAACGAATAAAAAAATGATAAAACACCTTTTAAAGACATTCTTTTGTTAATCAATTCGCACTAAAAAGTTAAAAATAATTTTGTTTATGCAAGGCTAAATAAAAAGAATGGGGCGCGTCATTTTAAGAATTTATAAAGTATCTTTAAGCCTATATTAGAGTGCATCTCATTTTTTTTTTTTTTTTAGTCATGCATAAACAATTTTTTTTTTTTTACTTTTAAGTGCGACTTGATTAATGAAAGAATTTCTTTAAAATGTTTATTATTGTTAATGTTTCCATCCTTGGCATAGGGTGTTTATTTTGGTAAGGTACCGTATGATGCGTTTCTATACTACTAGGGTATCTTAAAATTTAGTTTCCTATGAGTTACTACATACATTAAACAGAACTTTTTAAAGAATTACTACCGAATATAGAGTGTTTCTCCGCTAATAAGGGTACCAAACACCCCTCCCGTTGATTGAGAAATATTTAGGTGTCGACACTGATGAGCAACATCTACATTTGAATTTGAATGTTTTATGGGCTTTAGACAATTGATTCAGACCGGGATACATGGGGAACGGAATGTTGGAAGCAAGTAGTCCAGTTCCTAGTTTGAATGCCTGGAATGAGTAAGGACTCTTCTCCCCTTGGTAAAACCTGCCGGAATTGGAAGCAATATCAAAGAAACTCTGCTTCGAAAAGAGAGAGAGCAAACATGCATAACTAGATAGTCAGAGTCGGATTTAGGTTTAGTGGGGCCCCAAGCTGTTTAAGGTAATGGGGCCCTTTATGTGTCCAGATGAACATAGGCACCCTACATGCAGAAATAAAGAAACTAGAGATAATTTAGGAAGCAGACTAGCAGATGGAGCCCCATTAATTACATGAATGTAGGCTACACAGTAGGAAGCACTGTTGCTACGTATATTTAAATTTATTTTTTTAAAATTTTCTTATATTGTAGAAATGTATATCCAGTTTTTCTTTAGATTTTGGAGCCCCCAACAGAGAGGGGCCCTAAGCTATAGCTTGTTTATCTTATACGTAAAGCCGGCACTGTAAATAGTATGCATATACAGGCGCGGGTCCAAGAGTGACTATAGAGGCTATAGCTCCCCCCCCCCCCCTTGACGCTCAGGTAAACACTGGATAAAATGGGCTTCAGTTCTGTTTACTCTGGATAAAGAGGCAAACTATGGTTTAGCTCCTCCCTTGATCACATCCTGGATCCGCCACTGTATATATATATATATATATATATATATATATATATATATATATATATCAAGGCCGACCTTGGACCGATTGCTCCCAATCGGGCCCCGCGCTAGAGTCGTCTACTCTACTGTCCAGTCTAATCTACTCTCCAGTACCGTTTTAACAGTATATTAGGCCCAAAGCAAACAAGTGTGTTGTGGTCCCTATGACTAAATTTTGCTCCTAATACATGCCAGTATGTTCGCGAGGCCCCCAGTAAGTGAATCTGTTCTGCTACTCTCGGTTATCAAGTACACACAACAGCATATTACAATACAGATATATCCATAGACTCCACAAGGGAAGGTATTGCATCTCCCTAACAAGTAAATGAATAGTTTATATTAAGTTTCCGGGCATAAGCAAATATTTTCTGAATTTAATGCTGCAGTAGTTTCTTTAGTTTTTTTATGTTTATAACTTCTGTTGTAAAAATAGATATTATATCTAGGGGGTATCTTGCACACCTTAACACTCCCCTAAATTTCCTTACACACATCTTTGGGCGTAAAAATGTTGTTTGCTTTGAGTTTGTGTAAAAATGTATATCATTATTCTGGGTGCACACCCTTTTTATTTTGAACACCCCACTAAGTAAAAGTTCCTGGTGTGTTTACTGATTACGTCATGTGATACTACCAAGATGGTATCAAATAAATCAGCCTCAGTGCGAGCTCTTTGCATATCCTTTCTCTTATTATATTTATATTAAAAATTCGAAACCATAAGACAAACATTGCCCTCTCCTGCGAAAAATCCCGTGGATTTTTTTTCTTTCTTTTGAAAAATGGTCAGGAATAGCGAATTTGTACTAGTGCATACTGAATAGGTGGCTGCTTATGAAGGTTTGTGTTCTAACTAGAAGAATCCAATGGAAAATATGTCATTCATCTGCAATCAGTTCCTTGAAGTTTGTAATCCTCTCATCACCATTTCATTTTGTCTACAGTCGATGACGATTTCAAGCTGATTATACCTTTCATAAGTAGCTACCTACGATGTGCTCACTAGCGTACATTAGGTTTCCCTGACTTCAATTGTTTTCAAAAAACATACAGCTGTTAAGGAATCTTTGAACCAACTAATTTATATCAATGTGTATTTCAGTATGTCTTACAAATATAAACTTATGGAAACATAGACTACACCACTGTATTTCTCGTAAAAGTCTAACCCAATTTGATATATTACATGTGACCGCCTTCCTATTAAAAAGAAAATAGAAGTTAAGTGAGATACAAGATGGCAGCCATGATAAGCATACCCTCAAATAGATGTTTACTTCCCCCGGTGTCGGTTAATGTGGTTTTGGTTTTCGTCCGTTTACCCGTTTTACAAATAAAACGAAATTTTCAAATTTAAAACGCATTGTTATGGCTTGTTCTGTTCAGCCAGGATTTTCGCCACTGCGGCCATCTTTATGGACAGAAGCACTTTAAATTTTGCTTACGCTCGTTTCTTGATATTCTGCACTTCTCTGCTAAGTTGGTCAAGAAACTAGACATCGATAAGTTTACTTGTAAGAAATAAAAACTATGAAATACTGGTACAGAACCTTCTTTAAAAATTGCGAAGCACAAGGGTGAAACATGTATTTTAAAAATTCATTCACTGTCTGTATTGATATTTGAGTTAGACCATATATATATAGGCTCTACAGACCTTGGTGCAAATTAGTTATAAACCCGGTTCCCCCTCAAAATGTTCCCAATCGGGCCCCGCACCACCTAAGGCCGGCCTTGATGTATATAATATGTGTGTGCCTAGTATTGTACGATGGAAGCTGAAGAGCTCTATATTATTCTTGATTTTTTTTTTTTTTTTTTTTTTTTGACAAGTAAACAAAGAATATTTCGGGGATTAATCTACCCTAAAGATTATAATAATGTATCTTATATTTTCTCTTGCATGTATATTCTCAGTCCTGCAGGAAGTTTTCATTTTTTTCTTGGAATACATAAACGAAGACTTTGGTTCGGCTTCTCCTTCACAAATCTTTGTTGAAAAGTTGACTTCCTAAATTACTTCTTCTCATAGAAACCATCTAGAAATACACTGTACTGCTGAAACAGAAACCATCAACTAAAGAGGTCATAAATTTTGCCATTCCTCGTGTTTGAAGTTCCCGTTCTTCACAATGATTTCCTTCCTCCCGCCCCTGTTAAGAAGTTCAAAGTAGGTTTTCAAAAGGACTGGCTCCCGCTGAGAAGGAAAGTGGGATGAGGAATGACTATAGTGCCATCTAGCAGTTAGACGGCCAAGTACGTGAACATGAAAAAATCTGATTTCTGATTTCTGTAGATTCAATGATGAAGGATATAATTTCTCATCGATTGTGTAATGGATGCATTTGGAAACAGCGAAAAAATAGTACAGTCGCGCACAAATACAAAGATAGTACTCCATTCTCAAAAAAGTCCGAAGTTTTTAGCTCTTTTCCTTACTGTAATAAAACAGAAGACTTTTCCCTCTAATTTTGATCATTTTCTTATGGGAATTTGGATTATAATTATCTGTATTTATAAGAAGAAAATATCACGCACAGCGTTCAAATTGCACCTTTAAAATGAGATGCATCATGTTGAGTGAGCTATTGAGACATTTTTGCGAAAGAACGAAATGAAACCATGATTTCCCTAAAAAATGGTTGAGATCCCATGTTAAATTGAACACCAATATTCCGGCCGCTGTGACTCACTCCTTCTCCCTCTTAAGCCTGTAGGTTACTACAAAGTAGTGACATTATGTAATACTGAGCATTATTGATGCCGCTAGGGGCGTTAAGAATTGTGCACTCTGTCTCAAAATTGATTTTAACTTATTATTAAATACTTTATGAGTATAAAATTCTAAAATTTCGCGACAAACATGTTGGGAACCACTGTATTATATTATTATTCTGAGAAGCCAATGACCGGAATGCTACCTTAATGATAGGTAGGAGAGGGAAGAAGTCAGAAGCTCCACATAGATGAATACAAAAAGGACTTTCTTTATTATTTTCTATGTCTGTTTTGGGCAAGTCTATTAATATATACGGCACCTTCTTCAATAGAGAGTTTCTCTAATAAGAAGATAACCTCATCTACTACCCCCCATTGGGTTGTCAGTAATTGGTCAATAAATAGTGGTGGTTTTGAACTACGGGTCGCTTTCAAAGCATGCTTTGCTTCAGGGTAAACGTTATAGTAGATCTTTAACAAGAGGTCACTAGTTTCAAAATCAGAATGTGACAGAAAAAATAAAAGAAATACCGACCAAACCACCATAAAGAAGAACTGAATTTCTGTGTTCCACCATACGTTGATATCTACGTACTTTTTATATGGTGGATGTTACTATGAACAAACGAATGAAGAAGCCATGAGGTTTCCTTCTTTAGCCATTGCCAACTTCCACATGAAATGCTTGAAACAAGAAGCCCTTGTTGGGGAGGTTCCTAAGCCTTCCTATTTCTTTAGATACGTTGATGACACTTTTGTTATCTGGCAACATGGACCTGAAACACTACAGAATTTTCTGGAATTTCTCAACAGTCGCCACCTTCAGATGAAATCCACCATGGAATTGGAACGGAATGTATGCCTCCCTTTTCTTGATATTCTTGTTCGTCGTAATGCTGACAGAACATTAGGACACCGTGTATATAGGAAGTTGACACACAGATCCTTATCTCAATGTAAGCAACTGCCATCACAAGTCACAACATCTTTCAGTGATAAACACCTTGGCCCACAAAGCAGTCTCCGTAAGTGACCAGGAAAGCTTACAAGAGGAATTCAGTCGTATTCGTTCGACGCTACAAAAGAATGGATATCAACGTCGCTATAAAAAGGGCCGTTACTTTTCAACACAAAGTGATTAAAAAAGTCAAGAGTGAGGATAATGTCTTCCATTGTCCAAGCTTTGCTTTTTGTAGACTTAAATTTGATTTAAACAAAAGAATACGTTTATTATGAAAAAATAGTAACGTGTAACAGTTTCGCCAACTAGCCAGTTTAGTTAGCTTCATCAGACAGTATGAATACACAGGCAGTAACAGATTCAATATGCAAGAGACAGCGGAAGATCCCTGGACCATGATTAGTTACTCAAAGCCACAACAGTCAAGCCCCTTACATCACACACACACACACAAAAAAGTGTCTTTCCGCCCCCCCCCCCTTCCTGTTGACACCATATACATTCATATCTGATAACTAGACCTAATCTAATTAATAAAATAAGCTTTACAATTTACTTCTTAAATATGAATACTAATAACAAATAAATAACACCAAATTTAAAAAATTAAACCTTTACAATTAACTTATTTAATCTTTAAGATTACTCAATAACTTACTTCGCTGTTCTTCAATTTTAAGAGCAAAGTTTCAGTTCATAACTCTATCGCCTTCTATTTCAATAAATCTTGCTTCTTTCTATTTTCTCATTAACTTTCTTCTTGGCCCAACACTTTCATTTCACTCCAATTAACTGGATGTCTCGTGTCTCGTATGTACTTGTTGACTGCATTTCTATCTCTCAAACCTAACGTCGTCCTTATGTTGTTTTATTCGCTCTTTTAATCTGTTTCCCGTTTCCCCAATATAGCACATATCACACTCACCGCTCTGGATCCTATATATTACTCCTTTCTCCATCATTCCCTGTTCTTCTCTTTCTTTGCTTCTCAGTACCTCTAGTAACCTCTTGCCTCCTTTTCTGTACGTAGAAATACCACCAATCTTCTTAAGCATTCTTTTGATGACCTCCGTCTCTTCCCCCCATACTCTCTATCTCCTTCACATTTTTCTTTCCTCCTCTTCTCCTTCTTCCAGTCTTCCTTCTCTTTTTACTCCTTTTCTTCCTCCTCTCCTTTTGTACCTCAGTTTTCTTATATGATAACGATTTTCTTCTAACTCCTCATAGGATACCTCTAACCCCTCCTCTGATTTTCCTATTTCACTGTTCGTCTGCTTAATCGTTTTTTCCTCCATGTTGCTAATAAAGTTACACATCATTCCCCGCATGGCAGTAATTTCCCGACGCATAACTTTTCTGGTACCATTACATGTATATCTTTCCTTCCTCCTTTCTTAACTTCATGTCTAAGAATACTACAATACTAATGCCTCTTCATTTTCCACTTCCTGTGTCAGTTCTGTGCCTTTTTCTTTATCTTCAATTTATTTCCAATTCTCTTCGTATCCCCTTCCATATCCCTACACTATTATCGACATATCTACTTAAAAAAAAAAAAAAAAAAAAAAAAAAACTAATTTGTCACCTCCTTTAATGTTACTTTCCAATCTTTCATGTCAATTTCTGCCAACACCGGACTCAACCTTGAGCCTATGCTCAGCCTCCGTAATTTTAACCATCTTTTCACCTATGATGCAGTAACTATTCTTCCACATGACGTTTAGGGCCTTTTTCAGACCCTCCCCACTCCAGCCATTAATCTTACTATCTTTTGTCTTCTGTACTCACCCTTCTTATGTTCTTTCTTCTTAAACTTGGGAACGTGGCTTTCACATCAACACTAAACATGATATTTTTAACGTTAATCTGTCCTCCTGCTGCCTCCACCCTTCTCTTCAGTTCCACTGAGTTTTTCACACTACTGCTTTCTTGTTCCCCCTTTTTTATCTCTGCGACTTTCTTTATCTCTTGCTCCAGTTGTTCCAATATATTGCCTCTGCAATCCAACACTGGTCTTAGTTTAATATTTTCCGTATGAATTTTCTGTAACTCCTTCATAACCGGTATCCTACCTTCTTCATTAAGATCTTTCCTATACCCTTCTTTTGTCAATGAGGGATTGGATATAGGAATATTGGCTGCTGTAGTTTTGAGTAACTAGTCAGAATCCAGGGTTTTTTCGCTATCTCGTATATATTAAATCTGTCATTACGTGTCTATTCATATACTGTCTGATGAAGCCAAAGTGGATAGTTGGCGAAATTGTTTTACGTTAATAATTTTTACAATAAACGTATTGTTTTCTCAGCGAGTAGTTTAAATCGAATTTAAGAGTGAGGATTATCTCTCCACTACCGTATAGCCTTTCATCAGCCACATCTCTAGGCAACTCTCAAGGAACGAACATGAACTGCCATCCGGACATCCGAATCAAACCTAGTCCATTCGATAAACATAATAAAGATATGTTCATGCACAAAAAATTAAATGCCATGGAAAACAGAGTAAGTCCCTGGGGCCCATTAACCTTGTGAGTGTAAAGAAAATCGTAGACTCGCAGTGAAATAGCTATTGCAACAACAATGTTCATTGGAAAGTCATGGTTTATACTTCATTCTCTTCAGCATGGAACAAGCTTTCCAGAAGCACTATGTATTGGGGCCCATAACATACTTGAACAGGGAACATTGGGGAATGTTGGGAAAATTCCCTCCAGAAATCCCTCCCATCAACACTGGACCCCACTGGAGTGGCCCCGGGTAAGAGCACACAGTCCAAATGTACCTCGAAAAATACTAGAGGGGATAAGAAATGTGTGTACCGAGTTTTGTATTGATAGACGGAATAGATATGAAGGAAAAGCTTGTATACCAATACACAGATAAATGTCTTCACTCGAGACGTCGGAAGTCAATATATTTTTACCTGGCTGATAGCCCTGGGAAACTTTCTAGAATAAACCACCACAATTGAAATTGTCAACAGCTGATATATATATACGTAAATTCGATCAGTAAATTCAATGTTCCTTTATTTTCCCGTAACATTATTTGTTTTCCCATGCTTATTAATTTTTTTTCACTCTTTAAAATCAACTTTTATTGCAGTGTACTTTTATTTTTTTATTATTTTTTTTTATTTTCACCAAGGTTTTTTTTTTTTAATTTTTTCCTTCAAAAATTGGGGATGAGTCTTACATTTGAGTACGTCTTAGATTTGTTTAAATGCGGTAAGACAATTAGTAGCAGACTTACTGAAGCACTTGAACAGAATTGTTTCTATTTTATTGTTATATTTATAATTCATGTACATGAGGTGATACTACTATGGATTTACAGTGTTTACTTTATGCATGAAACATTGTACGTTTACACATAAACTTGGACGGCTCGTCTACATTTTACAGGTACACATTTACAGTACATTTTTACGCAACATTAAAAACGCGAACATTTCACAGAAGATTATAAATGACGTGGAACGACAAAATGGATCCCTTAAAACGAAAAATAAATTTGAACAAGGGCCAACTCGGAGAAAGATGCGGGGAAATTTCGAATTTCTCGATGTTGAGAAGAATGAGCGAAAGTGTTTTGATTGACAGTGGTGCTGATAGCTCTTTACAAATGGCGACATCCATCATCTGGTGTCAGATACGAAATTGGAAGGCTAAATGTACATTTCTCCAAAATATAATTGCATACCCGAATTTTTCTAAGTCCCTTAAAATTCTAAGTTTGGTAACAACACATTCTGAGTGAGAGGAGGGGAAGGAATGAAAAACGAAACAAGGCTTATGAACACAGTTCGCAGTTTGCTGTTTAAAATTCTCTGTTCTTCTTTTGTTACTTCTAATAACGATACTTCTAGTACAAAACAGTACCTCAGCATTAATGCAGCAAACTTTTTTCTTTTTTAAAATAGAAAAAACACACTTATCAACGAAAAACAAAAATCGTCATAAAAACAGGGGTAGTTAAGGAGCTCGTTATCTATCAATGCAACTGAAGGAGCGTTTTCTAGTTGTTCCCACAGCCATGCGTGCTTAAGTAATCTATTTTTGTATTGATGCAACACTTTTTAACCTGGTTCGAATCCCACTCGATGCATTTATTAATTTTTTATTTTGTAATTTTTCATTTATTTTTGCCGTACATTTTTATAATATATGTGTTGCACGGAGGTGATGGGCAACTTTCTAATTTATCCAAAAATAAGGTGTACAGGCGTAGAACTTTTCCTATGTATCCCAATGTGAGTCCCTCTTAGTGCAAATAACTTCGTGCATCTCGATTCCCGGCGGGAGCTCATGTGGTTCGGATTCCACGTTAATCCGTAGTTCCCGTCTCATATAGCCCCGCTGCTAAAAGGGTCGTTAAACTCAAGTCAACAACAACAACAACTACTACTACTTGCATCGATCCATAAAATTTTCGAAAACCTGTAAATAAATTCGGATATCTTGTGTTCAGGAAATCAGTATCAGATCTAATATCTCCTTCATCACTACCAGAACGCAATCCGTATTATTATTATTATTATAATTATACATGTCTTTGGCGTGGGAGACCCGGGTTCGATTCCCGGCTTGAATTCATGTGGTTCGGGGTCTACGTTAAGCTGTACGTTCACTTCTCATAAAGCCTCGCTGCTGAAAGGGGCGCTAAACTCAAAATCAAATATACTATTATTATTATTATTATTATACGCATCTTTGGCATGGAAGACCAGGGTTCGATTCCCGGCGGGTGCTCATGTGGTTCGGGACCTACGTTAAGCTGTAGGTTCACTTCTTATATAGCCTCACTTCTGAAAGGATCGCTAAACTCAAAATCTATTATTATTATTATTATTATACGCATCTTAGTTGTGGGAAACCGGGGTTCGATTCTCGGCGGGAGTTCATGTGGTTCTGGGCCTACGTTAAGTTGTAGGTTTACTTCGCATATGGCCTCACTGCTGAAAATGGCGCTAAACTCAAAATCTATATTATTATTATTATTATTATTATTATTATTATTATTATTATTATTATTATTATTATTATTATTATAAGGAGAAGAAGAAGAAGAAGTAGGAAATAGAAAAAAGGAAATAGAAAAAATGTACTAAATTTGGTGAGACATTTTATTTCTTCCCAGTATGAACTTTATTGTTGTTTTGGTGTATCAGAACCATTTTAGATAGGTTTTTACGACGATCTCTCTCTCTCTCTCTCTCTCTTTTTTTTTTTTTTTTTCACTTAGAAGTCTTAATAGCTCTCTATGGTATCACCTTGTTAGAGTCTATCTCACGAGAATGCACTCAGTTACATAATACCTTGGCCATCACCTTACTCCGAACATTCTCACTTAGTACTTTACAAGAGGAGATGAGGTTTGTTCTCTACTATTTTCAAATCGGTTTTGTCTCAGGTTCAAACTAGTGGATGTAAGCCATACATTGAATTACGATATTTCTTAAAACCTGGTTGTATCCTCTTTTTAAAAATAAATGATGTGCTCAAAAGTGAGATATCTTTCACATTTTCCTATAGAAAAGCTTGTCTGAAGAGAAATCCAAGTGAGGCCATAGTGGGACACTATTTAGTATATCTTAGATCGTGTACAGGGCGATGTTTCAACTTCCAGGGGAAACGTACACCTAGAAAAAACACTGAACTCTCTGCCAACTGTGTTCAGCATTTAGATTTGGGATTCTGCCTCGTCAATATTTTCCTCATGCTCTGCCACATTTGTATCTTTAAGACTTCATCAGAGGATATTGTAACTTCTGATACAAAATGCCTATAATTTCTATAGCACACCAAAAGCTTTAATTTTGCAATACTGTCATCGGTAACATCAATGTTTTCTGGGTCGGTATTATTGAAAGTGCACTGCAGCGAAGTTCATTAAAAAATACTTTTGACCTTTTAGAAATCTGCAACGCAAATTCTCACAGTAGCATTAGAAGTTGCACGGTTCCTTGAAAAAAGGGGGGAAGGGCCGTTGCCATAGAAACAAACGTTTCCATAACAACGAATCCTGTCACTGCTTGTCAGTCTAAAACTGTTTGAAGAAAAGAATAAGTCGTAAGTGGGAATCCTTCACCCCTGGTGGGGATGTTCATGAAGCTATCAGCTTATGTCTAATTACGTTGGAATATATTAGCCGTTTCTTAATTTTGAACATACTAGATTCGATCGAAACGAGAAAACTTTTTATCGGACTTCTAAAGAGAATGAAATAAAATAATTAAATACATGACCGTGTGTATTATCTCTAGGATTCCCAGTCACGACCCCCTTTTCAGTTTTATTAAAAAAAAATAGAAGAAGAAGAAGAAAAAGGAAAAGGAAAATAGAAGAGGAAAGAGGTAAAGTAAGAAGGTAATAAAAAGGAAACTGTTACTGCATATTTTGAAAAATATGGTAAAGAAAGTGAATAATTATCGAATTCCAATAGCTATTGGGTTAATATTTGGTATTCAGGTGATTAAGGGTAGACACATGTTAACCCATACATCCCCGATCTAGATCCATTTAACCCCAACTACCAAATTATCCCGATCTAGATCTGAGATAGACGAGAAAGTTTAAGTTTACAGTTTATTCAATATTTCCAGAAGTTCTAGACTAATATCCAATATTTGAAAAATAAACGACGAAGTTGATGGCATGTTAGAGTCGACCACAAAGAAAAAAAGGAAAAAAAAAAAATCAGAGTATTACATATTCGTAGAAGATTTTGACTTTCACAGTTCTCCCATGCTGATCATTCGTTCAGGCTACTTCAGTCCTTTTTACTTCCTTCATTGAGCCAACTTAAGTTAGTATTAACATTCAATGAGTTCAATTGATAACTACCAATAATTATAATAAATTACACATGTATGACAAGATAATTGGTGCACTTAATACTAAACCTACATTTCACTCACACACACATTCATACAGGACAATGTATACTTCGGGTTGTATTTAGCTAAATTAAACTAACCTAACTACATTACTATATACATTTATTACATTTCAATAGAAGAAAAGTTAGTTGGACATAACATGGAAACATTTAATACATGGAAAGAATGTTTCATTAACATGCATAGAAATTCGCTAATTTTATCAAGACCAAATAACACATTTCTCTTCCTATATATATATTAAAAGTTGAATTACATGAAAGAGAATTTGACAAAAAAAAAAAAAAAAAATGAAAGACAAAAATAAAAAAATTCAAAGATCAATACATTTAGGATTCAATGTAATGAATATATATATATCGTTGCGGAAAAAGAAAGAAAAATAAAAAAATATATATATAATTGGTTAATCATTCTAAAAAAAAAAAAATACTTTAATAGCATTTTATTAGGTCTCTGTCCCAAGAGGAGACATTTCGACGATTTTATGAGTCTTTGTTCTCACATCGATAATAGCTCCTTTTTCCAACTCTCTTTTGCACTGTGGTTTGTGTCCATGAGAGTGTTTAATTGGTTTTGTTTTAACTATAAACAACTAATTGCTTCATATCACATATATGTTTATATTTTTCATTTTGTCACTCGACACACTTGATCTAAAATTTCAAAGTTTGTTAATATTAGAGAAAAAATTATCAAATCCAGTCACAGATATTGGGAACATATTTCCATATTCCGATATTCATATTAACTTATTAAACAGATTTCAGTTCGTTGAATTTAAGATCACTAATTTTTTTCCTAATATAGATCTTATAGTCAAAAGATTCTAAATATTGAATAGTTTGGTTTCCGATCGTAGGGGAAGGATTTGTTTCATGGTTCACTAATGGAAAGATTCGTTGGAGGGGCGCACTGTTTCGTAGGTTGCTAATTTCACTCGCAAAGTAAATTTGGGTAAGGATTAGGGTTATTCTTATTTATCTTACGACCCGCTACTTGTTTTATTCACATGCAGTAGTTAACATTATATTCCACTTTAATAGTTACAAAAATTAATAACAACTCAACAAAAAGTAATTTATGACAATTTACGCGGGAATACTATATATCACAAATAGTTAGTTAATACCGGGTGTCTAAAATCTATGGCAACCTAACAAGACCAGGGTAAATATCGAGCCCATTACATACATACTCGTATATATATATATGTATTCATATTAATCAATACAATAAATTTCACTTTAATATCTATCTTAATATTTCATCGACGTTTAAATTCTACATCACCGTTCATATTCGACAAGTATTCATATTTTATAAATATTTATATTTATTTGGCTCAAAGACAAAACAAAAACCCTGACTATCAACATTCACCTTTTTCCTTCATAAGGTTGCAACATTGTATTTCATATGAATAAACCCGATAATCAATAATCATTTTCAGTTTACTAAAGATCCGCGTATATATACAAAAAACAAAATAGCTGGTGTTATTTAATGAGTTGACATAAGAGGTGGAAAATGCAACAAATAGAGCAGGCACGTAACTTTTAAAACTATGTAAGTACATATATAGATGTATATACAGGAAAAAAAAATCAATGTTATTCGAAACTAGTGGGCCCAGACTACTAATACATACACACTATATGACCAATCAATAGAAATAAAAACCAGAAATCAGTTGTCAATGGATATAATTTGTATGATCCATGCATAACGAATGTTTCTAGGAATCCGAAAGCATAGTGTACCTTCCCGTCAATTTCCCCCGTGGTGGATTGAATATCGCGAAAATGGTCCTGAGTTGTGCTGCAATACCTCCACGAATTGCATCCCTCGATGTCTCAGTTAGTACATACGATCGAAATAAGTGAAATGAATATTGTATGTTTTATGAGTTTCAGAAACCGGGGGGGGGGGGGGGAAGGTTGAAAAAGTAAAAAAAAAAAAATCTCGAAGTAATGAAGACAGAGAGAGATAGAGAAGAAGGAAGACGAAGAAATAGTGGCGCCAAAGACTTAAGTGGGAAATAACTAACGCTACAAAGACAGAAATCGAATTTCGCTCTCAACAAAATCCATAGCCAAAATATTCTTAACATGCCAAAAGGGTGGTCTACTCAAATACGTAGACTCAAGGAACGCCCTGCTGCCAAGGATGCAAGTTCTGTGTCCATCAGATCCCAATCCCACAAGAATTTGGTTGTAAGATTGAAATCCGATCCCCGTATCCGGCCCAAACCAGCAGGTTCCCGGAAATCCTCCGGAAGGTTGGAGTAGGCGTTAATTTAGGATTTCAAAGGGAAAAAAAAAAAAATCATCCGACCTCTTGGAAACTAGAAGATTCCAGAATAGGGATGAAATTAGAGTAATAGCTAAGGTATCCCTAATTAGTAATTCGCCAAAAATAAAAAAAATTAAATAAATAAACTGAATTTTGAATCGGTGATTTCAATTACCGAAACATCACCGATGGCTACCCAGCGCAGACATGCCACCGTCTGGGATGTCGTTAATTTCCCTCATCTAATTAAACTAAGAAAAGAAACGAAAATACTTAAGGGGACTAGGGGTCGACATCCGGGTACGCTATCCATGAATATTAATTTAGTAGCAGTTAGTTTAATCGGATAGTCCGAACTGAGTTATATGAACACTGCACAATAACTAAATAAGGTAAGCGACAAAAAAAAAAAATCTCGGAGAGGCAATGAATGCTAAAGGTACAAATGACCGAAACCTGTACTTTTCGATGATCACAGGATATAGCAGTTGGTTTTCTTAATTATCATTTCTGTCAACCTTTAGAAGTAATTCCCACATGATGCTACTCTATCTATTGAAAGGCTTAAGATCTGGGGCTGTTGTTAGGAGGTACATAAATGCAAAGTAACACACAATTCCCAACTATAATTTACTATCCAAGTAGCAAACTCGGTTGGATGAATGCACTGGTGTGGAAGTCAAAACGCGAGAGATTTTTTTTTTTTTCTCTTTCTTTCTTCGTAAACATATTCGTATTTTCACTATATAAAATTCACTAGGCCTATCCATTTAAATATAGGGGTCATCATTTCATTCATATTATATATCATATTATTAACACATCATTACATTCATTCATTATCTACTAATTTCCACACGAAGTAATATTTTATAAACACCCTATTTCGTACATTTTACACGCAGGCCATACACATATTTACATTACGCAGTAATAAATATATATATATATATAACTATCACAATCTATCACGCTCAAACCACCACACGATCACATTCATCGAACCACGTACTCTTTATTTCGAAGCACCCAAATTGTATTTACCTTGCAGGTTTAAAAAAAAAAAAATCATACATGTATTTACGGAAAGTTAAATTGTCAACGATTAATCTATTTCTGATTTGTTGATAAAACTGAAGCAACAATGGAATTTTCTACAGCTACGGGAAAAGAGAATTTAATACTACATTTTTAAACGAACAGTAACAGCATATGGACTTTACTTCTATTAAGAAAATAGGTGTTCTTTATTTCAGCGGATTATTCATTAACTACTGGACCTAGCAAGCTGAAATTTTCAGTACAGTAAGATCTCATGCTATTTTATACGAAGGTATACTCATCCGAACCGAAAACCATGTCCAATGAAAGTAATTTTTGAATAAATGACTAAAATCCAACAACCTAGATCACTAAGTTATGCGATGTCATATTGTCAACAAACATTTGAGTACCGAAACCGGACGCTGTGGCGCTGTAGTGGAGGCATAATTTACCGTGTACTGAAATCTATACTTGTACTCATTAATCAGAAATTTAATATTTACTCTGGTTTATTTCTGTTAGGAAAATGGTACCAAATTAACACATATTTATACACTGTCCTAACCGAAATTTCACACACTCACACAAGACTACTAACTACATACACCACTGTTAGTACTATACATAAAGACAACTAACTAAACCAAACATGCACCATTTAATTACATGCATGTTGACGAAAATAACCTAACACATTAGATTTAAAATACATTACTCCCTCGTCGATATATACAGTCGGCTCTATTTAATTTAAAGGGGGTCAAAAATGAGAAAAGTAACACTAGGTCCAATTGACCTGACCAATTGTTTACATAATGATTGCCAAAATTGATGCCCTGGGGGCACCTTAACGAGGTTTATGGAGGGACCCTCCCCCTGAAAGGGGAAAAGGCCCTAAAACGAACAATAACTAACCCATTCCCCCGCTAGAACTGGTTCAATTTGGAAAAGGGGATAGGAGCCCTTTTAAGCTAACTTAAGCTGCCATTATGATTATTCACTTTACAACCATCAAACCTACGTACATGCGATTACTGAATAAATAATAAAAAGTCACTTCTACTTAACACACGAACAACATGCACTAACAGGTCGTAATTTCCCTAATCCCTACTTGAGTTTGAAATAAAAAAAAAAGTAAAGTCACTCTTTCACTGTTGTCTATTCTCGATAGGCAGCAAACATGGCTTCCTAGTAAACAGAACTGGAATTTGTTATTTCACTGAATTGCAGCTTCTTTACCAAAATTTGTGGATTTTCCGGGCTCCTATTCCGTTGTAAATCTTTAACTACTGAATTACATTATCTGTTACCTTAGTTTTCCTTGGAAATTCGAATCCTTCCCGAAAAATATTTGGCAAGAAAATCACAAGCTGCTCCTGCTTGTGTGTCTTCGATTATTCTAATAACATTGCGCCGAAAAAGCCAGAGGTAGGAGAATTCCTCCAATCAGAAAGAAAACTTTAGCCGCGGAAATTACAAAGCGAATGGAAAATTTGGTAAATCCAGATATAACCGGATCTGAAAGTGACTATGGACTACTGAGAGGGGGTGAGGGAAAAATTAGGTACCTGACTAAATTCTACATTGGTCTGAAATTAAGAAAATTTATATCCAATAACGGAACTATGTTTCGGTATGACGTCAGAATGGTAAACCTTGTAACTATTCAAGTTATATATCCGTAAATGGGATTTACACTTAATCAAAATGTAAATAAATATATTATACAGTGGGAATATGGTTACTAACGAAACCTTTGGGTTCATTATATTTAATTCGAAGTAGAGAGAGTAAATAAATTGTGTAGCTAAACCGAAATTGAATAAAAAAAAAAAAATTACTAGGTACAGGGTGTGTAAAAAAAAATTGCCATTACTTTCAACTGTAATGGTACATTACAGTTTTCCCCGGCCCATTAACAAAATTTTGTTAGAATAACAAAATTTTGCTAATTGGGAATACTAACTAATGATGCTTGTTAAATTAACACACTCATTCATCCCATTCACACGTTACCAGTCACTCTAGGACAGTGTATTATATCTACTTGGGGTATTGCGCAAGTAATTCACTACGTTTATCTTCTGTACAATTGAAAATCTTTAAATTTCGAAAATTGTGAGTTCCGATACTTTTTTTTTTTTTTTTCAGTAGTGTTCATATAGCAATAGAACGGACAGAAGTTATAACTGAGAAATCGACTAAAAAAAAAAATTACTAGGTACAGGGTGTGTAAAAAAAAATTGCCATTACTTTCAACTGTAATGGTACATTACATCCTCATCAATTGACACATATCTAGTTGGATTTTTGGGGTGATATCCTTCTAGTAGATGTACCCAACAAACGCTCGGTAATGCGCACAACAGCCGGTTAGGCTGCGATGAGCTATCCTCTGTGTTCGACTCGGCTCAGATGAACCAACCTCTCGAGTCGGCTCGGTTGAGGTGCGCCATCATCTCGGTAGACGTGATATATGAGCGTTTTTTCTGAGCTCGGCTCTATGGTGAACAACCCGCTACCCGACCAATTTAAACCACTTGCACAATTAGAGTCGGCACGTTTCATTCAACGCATTCAAATGGACCGAGTTTCATCGCTAGAGGTTAGATCGGTTGTCGCTTTTATGGAAGTGACTGTATGTCCGGCTTAGTGAGTCTTCTTGTATCTGATCTCTCCTTAAAGAAATCCTTGATTCGGCTGTGAAGAGGATTGTTACAAAACAAAGTTCTTGTAAAGTAAAATATAAATTTCCTACTCGATAAATTTCTTGTATAGTTATCTTGAAGAATTAATGGATTTACGCAGTGTTCAGTAGCTTTTATCAGTTCAGGTGAGTAGGGCCATGGTTTTTATTGGACATTTGAAAAAAAAAAAACACTAAAAAGAACGATGATTTTTTTTATTATTGAAAATAAAACTTCACAGGTTTTGTTTACAACACCATGTTTCACATCCATACAGCACCGCAGGATTTTCATTGGGGAAGAGATATTCAAGTGACAATTAACTCACATTTTCTTTACTGTTTATGCACTTTGCTGTTCTGTTGGAGGTATCAGTAAAAGTGTTTAATGAGTATCAATCTGGGCAACAACGACACGCTAATGTTCTCTCATGCTTCACAACGTAAGCGTGAAGATTCATGAATTATCGGAAATGAATTTTCTAAAAGGTAGTCCAAACTTTTGAATATATATAGGATAATTTTGAATAGGCCTAATATAGGCACACTAAAAGCAAAATGATGATATAGAAATATAATTTGACAGAAACGTGAAATATCTTGTCTAGAGTTCAATCTGTTGGTTAAGTTACTTTTAAAATGTATCGTGTTACTTTGTCATCAACTTTTCCTTATATACAGTATATGATACAAGTTATACTAGGTGATAGTTGTTACTTATATAACTCATAGTCAGTTCGGAAGTAGCGCGCTATTTGTAGCGAAGCTACAATAGCTAGCTACAAATTTTGTAGCTCTAGATGTAGCGGCACTACAAGTCTAAACCTGTAGCTTGTAGCTGTAGCTGAGCTACATATTTTTACAGTGTGTAGCGAATTTTGCACTAAAGCTAAAAATAAATCTTTTCAAGGACGCAAAAATATTTTGTAACTCCAACATTTCCTCACAATTTTCAGTAAATTTTTATATGATGATAGGGAGAAAATATGATTGTTTTCTAATTTCTGTCCCCAATTATTTTGCAACAACATTACAAGAAAATTTTCTGAAATAAATTGCGTACTGACGATCGGTCAAAAGGATAATAATGACACTTAAAATAGACCTACATGCCATTCTAGCAGCGAAAGCATATACATTTTTTGAGGGGAGGGGGTAATATATATATATATATATATATATATATACTTTAAAAAGAGCAGACAAAATGCATACTTTACTGTGAAATGCAAATTGACAGACAAAGCTTTTATGTAATATTTTAAGGAAACTTTTAAATTCACTTACGCATGTAGATACCATGACATATATATTATAATGCATGATGCCAAGTAAACTGCATTTGTGACAAGAGTTTAAGTAGCGAATACGTTTCTGGAGAACTAGCTAATAGTTGTAGCGAGCTACAATTTTTATCATGTAGCTGTAGAGCAGCTTACTTTTGAAAAGTAACTTTCCGATCACTGCTCACACTAAAATAATGTTGGCAAACGGTGAATATATTGTATACTTGCTTTCTAAGTGTGTCTCTCGGTTCTACTGTAGGCGATCTTGCTTTCCTCAGCTTCAACAAGCGATAAAAGGAAATTTATCACCTTTCTCAGTTGGTTTCCTGTATGCTCAGAAAACTGTTAAAGTTAAGGATATGATTTAAAGTACTCGGGTCATAACCAAAGGGGCATGAAAACCATGGCCCTACTCACCTGAACCGTTGAAAACTACTAACACTGCTTAAATCGATTAATTCTTGACGATAGCAATGCAAAAACTTTATCGAGTTGGAAATAATAGTGTTAACCGGCTCGGCTTGAGCCGTGAGCCACCGGCTCAGCTTGAACTCCGGCTCGGTTCAACTGATCCAACAGCTCGAGTCGGGACGATTGGAATGAGCCATCAGCTCGGTTCGGCTCGGCTGGGGTAAGCCATCAGCTCGGTTTGGCTCAGCTCAGGTAAGCCATTGGCTCGAGCCGGCTCAGTTGGAATGAACCATTGGCTCGAACCGGCACGGTTGGATGAACTGTTGGCTCTGCCCACTTCTCAGTGCGGACCACCGAGCCGGGAGCCGAGCTGCTCTAGCCGTTGACAACACTGCTACTTGGAACCTGAAAAACACCGATTTGAAAGCAGTAGAGGAAACACCTCATCTCCAGTCGCAAAATACTCATGAGAGATTGTTCGGGGTAAGATGATGACAATGTTTCATGAAACTGAAGGCATTGTTGTGAGATAGACTCTAGCAAACGGTGATAATATTGAGAGCTATTAAGACGTTTAAGTAAAAAATGTGAGATCGTCGTGAAAACCTATCTAAAATGGTTCTGATATACCAAAATAACAACATGCAGTCCATAGATGTAACCAGCGCCGTAACTTAATATTTTCTATGGGGGGGAGAGCATTAATACGCGTATTAGAGCCCCATAGGAAAGTTGTTTTTATAATTCTTGGGCCCACTCTTTCCATCTTTCTCTTACTCTTTATGGATCCCCGGAGCAGGCCCGTATCCAGGGGGGCCGCCCCCCCTTAAACTTTACTGGTCCCCCTAAAATTTTCTTGCTAATGAACTATACTATGGTTGGATCGGCCCCCTAACGTTAGCCGGGTCCCCCTACATTTTTGGGTTGGCTACCGGCCTGCCCCGGAGACTGTGGGCCCTCCCGCACGGCGAGGTCTGCGGTTCCATTAGTTGCGCCCCTGAGCTTGTTTCATACATGACAAATTAATTAAGGGGACAATATTGACAGATCTCAAAGCCATATTAATACATATTATTTCTAGGGCACCGAATAGTAGACATTTTTTACTGAAATAGGCCCCAGACTCATTTTTGTTTTATTTACCTTTTGTGTGATGTTTTGTTTATATAATGTAGTGAACATGTTTGATGCTTCATTTATAATTTCAAGTTCATATCGTATAGGGAGTGAAAAAAATTTGTCTTAACATTGGCCCCCATCGAACGGCGAGGAGCTTCTCTGGAAGGGGCAGATGCCCCCAAGTTACGACCCTGGGTGTAACAACAAACGGAGGAAATAAAATGTCTCACCAAATTTAGTACCCTAAAACCTTTTTTCTGTTTCCTACTTATAATAATAAGAGGCCTGATAATAATAATAATAATAATAATAATATGAACTGCGTTCTGGTAGTGATGAAGAAGATATTAAGGCTGATAATGATCTCCTGGACACTAGAACTCCAGAATTATTTTGAGGTTTACGAAAATCTTACGGATCGATGCAAGAAGTAATTTGCACTAAGAAGGAATCACAATGGGATATATAGAAAAGGTTTTACACCTGTACACCTTCTTATTTTTGGATGAATTAGAAAGTTGTCCATCACCTCCGTATAATACATATACTATAAAAGTGTACGGCAAAAATAAATGAAAAATTATAAAATGAAAAAAGTAAGAGCATCGAGTGGGACTCGAACCAGGTTCAAAAGTACTAAATCCGCACAGAAAGCAAGAACTTAGCTCGCATGGCTATCGAAACAACTATGAAGTTCTATTCCTATTTCATGAATAGAGAACGAATTTCTTAACAGCTCCCCCTCCTTTTTTTTAACGAATATTGTGGTCGAAAAGCGTGTGTGCTTTACTTACAACCAAGTTTTCTGCAAGCTTCAAATACTATGATTTTCTAAATGTAGTATTACATTAAGTTATAAAAAGAGAACTGAGTATTTCAAACAGCAAACTGTGAGCTCTGTTGAGAAGTCTCGATATTTTTTTCTTTTCACTTCCCCTACCATATCGACTGCGATGTTGCCAAACCTACAATTTTAAGGGACTTGGAAAAATTCGGGCATGCAATTATATTTTGGAGAAGTGTACATACATATTTTCTGACAATTTGCACAATAGGTGGACCTTCTCCATTCGTATCCTTTGAAACTTTCGTATTCCTTGTAATCTTTTTCTCTTCAGTTACAAATGTTACATTTTAGTTGAAATATAAGGAATTTAACTTAGTAGAAACGATAAGTACAATTGCATATTATATTGTTATCTTTGGTACTGTACCCTACATCTATGTCTTTTAACTGCCGTTGGGCGCTAAGTTACGTTTTATATCATGTTTGAGAAGTACTTTGTCTCATTTTCTAGTGTTTAGGATTTTGAATTCTAGTAATGAATTATTTTCGTCCAGTAACGTCATATATATATATATATATATATATATATATATATATATATAGATAGATAGATAGATAGATAGATAGATAGATAGATAGATAGGAGTTGGACAAAAAATCTAAAACGTTTCCAAAGGAAAAAAATCATACCTAGTATGGTATTGTGCCTTCTTTTGCGTCCAAAACAGCTTGGATCCGACGTGGAATGGACGTATACAGCTCCTGAATCGTGGTGTGTGGAATTTCGTACCATTGTTTCTCCAAAACATGCTCCAGTTCCTTAAGGGATGCTGGTGGAGGGTATTGAGACCGAGCACGCCTTTCTAACTCAGGCAACAATGGCTCAATGATGTTCAGATCTGGTGATTGTGGGACCCAGGGTAGATGTGATAGCTCCTGGTCATGCTCCTCAAACCATGGTTTCACCGTTTTTGCAGCGTGACAGGGTGCCAAATCATCTTAGTAGATGCCATTACCATCAGGGAACAATATTTGGGCCATGAGTAGAACCTGGTCTCCCAAAATGGCCTCATACGCCGTAGCATTCATCATTCCATGCAGGGCTATGATGGGACGTGCAGAAAACTACGATATCACTGCCCATACTGTAACAGAACCACCCTCATGCTTTACAGTTGGGAGCAGACAGTCTATGTCATAGGCCTGCGACGGTGTTCTCCATACGTAAAGACGACCGGGTGTTGGAAACAAGGTGAAGGTCGATTCATCGGACCACATTACGTGTTTCCACTGCTTATGAGTCCACGCCTTGTGGTCCTTGCACCACTGGATACGGCTCTTCGCATTTACTGCTGTGATCAGGGGTTTGATGATAGCGGCCCTGCCATGAATTTTCATTTTATGAAGTTCCCGTCGCACTGTTTTCGATGAAACCTAGTTCTGTAGACCGGAATTGAGTTCAGACGTAATTTTAATTGCAGTGGTCTTCTTTTTAGCTGCTACAATCTGTTTTAATGCCCTCCGTTCCCTATCTGACAGGATTGTTTTGAACCACTGTTGTGCTTTGCAGACGTCGTTTGCCCATGAATTGTGTATGCCCTCGTGACATTGGACACAGTGCCTTTCGATACCTCCACAATGTTCGCCACTGTTGCCACTGAAGCTCCAACCAGACTGGCACCAGCGATCATGCCTCTTTGGAAGTCTGTTAGGTCGCCCATTTTACCTCACCACTTTCACACCACGACACTCACAGGTGAACTGGTTACTGCTGACGGAAGTGGAAGGTCCACATGACACATTGAAACAAAAAAAAAAAAAAAAAAAAAACGATCGGCAGCCGCAACTTGTGTTGTACAGCGGGGGACACTTCTAAATGGTACAGCCATATGGAGATTTACGGCTAAGGTGTACCATTTAGAACTGTCCACCGCTGTACAGTGGAGGGCCAAACTTATGTGTCCTGTATGAAGTGGTTTTAGATTTTTTTTGTCTATCCCCTGTGTATCTATCTATCTATATATATATATATAATAATAATTTATCTATTTTCAGTTGGTGGACATGATAGTGCCGAAGATGCAAAAGCTTGCATGGAACTGATGTTATGGAAAATCAAGGAAGATAAGAAAACTCGGTGAGGCTTGAATCCTCCGTGCACCGTTTTGTATATCACAGTGCGGTTATTTCATGCGTTGCGCATTCTTTCCGTGCTCTTGTACTTTGAACAAACTGACACATTATTTACCTCTCGAAGACTGTGATCTGTAGAGTTATAGTCCTTCCTTTGTGTAAGAAAACGTAAAGTGTGAATGATGGTTGTGTTTGTGTATGTGTATGTGTGTGCCTTGTGTTTGTAGAAGAATAAATTATTTTGCAGATTGCATACATTAACGAGTGAATTTCGTATTTTACTTTGTCTGCTGAAGCTAGTAAAAGGTATGCTATGTTAAAGTATACTCTCTCTTCAATATTTAACACATTATAAAGAAGTACAAAGTTACAATATTGTTATATTAAAAAAAAAATAAAAATAGATTATATGCAGGGAAAAGTTCAAATGAGTAGGGGCAGCGTTAAATAACGTTCCTAACTAAAAATTCGTAGCAACTTAATTTGGTAAATATTTACAAAGACTTCTGTTTTCGGTACATTTTGAACAACACGTAAAAAGTACTTTGTGTACTGCGCTCTTGTGTTGGTCGTTAATGTTAAGTTAGTAAGAAAGTCACTTGGTAATCAGAATATAAATCGTATTTGTCTTAAGATACGAGTACGGTATCTTCATTAACTACGATAAAATACTTATCAAAATTTGAATGTTCCTATGTATACAAGAAAAGTAAGCTTTCGAATTTAAAAAAAAATAAACGTTAAAATGCCAAAAGAAGTAAAAGGAAAGGTAGTACATTAAACAGCATTATTGATGAATATGTTTGTCTCATTATAGGAAATTTTGTGCCTTGTGGCACTTTTCTCTACAACTGTTCTATTGATATTTCATCAAAGTAGTTGCAATTTAGAAAAATAGCTTTTAAAATATCGTACATAGCGTGTAAATGAAACAACAATATTACATATTTATAATTTGCAGTCTTGGAGAGGAATAGTCATTCCCATTTGGTTTTAACGAAAATAATAAGCTTCTTGTGTGCTTGTTGTATCATCTCAACACTATTTTTTCTTGTGAAATTGGTAAATTATTCTTAACATTTGTACTAAATTGGAGGTGATATAAAATTTCACTGATAGTAACATTTTATTTAATATATATGTGTGTATATATGTATGTTGTATTTGTCCTGTACGTGAGATAGAGTTCAATTCTCACGTAAGATCTCTAGATTTTGCTCTTTGGTATTTTGAATTATTTCTGGCTACGGCGTTGTTTATTGCTTATACGTTGATACAATACGTCGAATAATACAAAATACTACTGTGCATTTAGCAGTTGTTACTACTTTTAATGATTTTTAAAAATTATTAAGTCCTGTATGTGATAATAACTTGATGAAACCCAGTAGTCTTTAGTTCATTGTAAGGAAATGAAAGAGTATACAGTTGAAGAAGAGAAAAATTTGTAGCTGTCGTGCAGTCTTCAAACATTTACCAGGAAGTGGCATTAACGATGTCGTTATACGAGTTCGATTTTGAAGATGTGAGTATATTTTCGTTTATGTTAATGTCTACATTTGTTTCGTTATCAGAACTGTAAATTAGTGAACTAGATTGTGAGCATTCGAAAGGCTTGTGTAGTGTCGTTTTAATAGGAATTAACAAATCACCTTCCTTGTTAGAGAAGTTCGGAAGAGAATTTCTACCGTAAAGTCTGCGTAGATGTGTGGCAGTTCTTTTGTTAAACTGGCTTATGCGTATGTGTGTGGAAGTTCCTTTGTTAAAATGGCTAAGGCACTACTACTGAGCGTCTGTTTGCCTGGAAGATATTTTTATAAAGATATAATAAGTTAACGAGCGTGTTTGAATAAGCTTGATACGTTGTGAAGATTTGTGTTAGAGTACATGGAATTTAGTTCTTACTTCATTTGAAAACTAAACAATAGATAAATTTCGTCTAAAAAATAATAATCTTAAATGTTATTTTTATTAATTTCTATGTATAATAATATTTCTTAAATATTGTATTGTAGTTTTGTAAAATTTTGTTCATATCGTGTTTATTTACATGTAAATACATTCGTAAGTCTTTAATATAACAAGATCGTGAATGTTTATATATTCATTCGAATTACTTTTAGCAGGTACCAGTATGCACTGTCAGAAAAATGTATCAAGATAAATGATGGAAGCAGAAGTAATGGTGTTGATAGCATATTTCATTTGTCTTTTACTGTCTAATTGGTTTATTATAATAACTTCAGGTGTAAACCTAGTAAAACTTGTGAAAAAGAAAAGACTGTTATGGATTTCAGTAACATTCTTGGAGTCAGAAATAGGGGACTTAGTATTTTTTTGTGATGTTACTACGAAGACCAGTAACAAATTTGGTGCTATGTACAAATCAAGTTACTACGTATATTAATTCAGTGGAATATTGTCGATTTGCTTACGAAAAGTTGTGTTTGTATTGAGTGGAATACATGTCCTATTTATAGGCTTTGAGTTCTCGTTCTCATCTCTCTCTGTCTCTCTCTCTGTGCGTGGGTAGATGTATATATACATCTGTGCGTGTGCGTCTGTGTGTGTGCGTCTGTGTGTGTGTGTGTGTGTGAGAGAGAGCAAGAGAGAGAGTCAGACAGACAGACAGACGTTTGAAGAAAACAGGGAAGTATGTACGTTAAAACTTTTTTTTTTTTTCATTTTAGGTGATAAAACAACTGGTATTAGAGATCCAGAAACAAAAGTAACAGTTTTATTTAATTTATTGTGTCAGTGTGTTTACTGAATAATGTAAATTGCATACTCTGCGTAGTGTGTCAGAGTGATGAGTAAAAAGGAAGGTATTATGCGCCTGCCTTGGCTTCTATTTTGTGTATCACGGAAGTCAGTTTATTTTCCAAACGTAGAATTTTCTTTGCTTAGGTGTGGAAGTACGTCTATAGTAGAAAAATATTTTGTTTGTACAGTAAGTTTTTTTTTTTTTCTTTATATATGGGAATCCTTAATATCAGTAGGAAGTTTTCGTGTCATTCGGATGAGATTTCTAATTGAAAGGATGTTTTATGTAACTAAAAGATAGCTGTTGTTTCTATTGTAGTAGCTTTACAATATAACATGTAGTATTACATACTCTTGAAAATTTATTTGTTTATTATGTGAGAATAAATAGGTAAAGAAATCTTACCAGAAAGGAAGATTTTTGATGGAAAGTACACATCTTCCTTTTCCGAAATTAACTTTATAAGTGTACTGTATTGTTTTTATTCAGTCTTCTGCTGATTGAAGTACGTTATATAGTCGTCAGAAAAAGAAAAAGGAGAGATAGAAGATAATTTCTTGCGGTACCGAAATCTATACTCCATTTGCCTCATTTGTTTTTAAATTAACAACAGAAGAAAATATTTAAGGTGGGTATACCCTTTTGTCGGAGACATGTGTTTTTGAAATCGCAAATTGGAGTGTCTTTCAGGGTGGTTTGTCTTTCCTACGCGAAGTTGCAGTATGGTGTTAATTCATTTGAGGTATTCTAGCTGAAAAATGTACCACTATAGATTACAATTTTATAAACCTTATCTGCGTTTGAAAGTAAAACTTGCACCTTAGACTGGTTATATGAATTTTGTAGTAAACTTGCATTTACATTTCACTCTATTGCTAAATTTTGCCTTTCAGTATTTACTGTGTGATATCTTGCAGTCCTACACAGTGTGCCCGTCTTTGATCAATTTATTTATACAGAAAGAGTTTATTTGTTACGCTAGGAAAAACATTAAGCATTCAGTTTAGTTTCGTATTAACACTCAAAAGCAGATCATCGCAACAATCAAAACTACGTTATTGTAACAATATAATAGAAACTAATGATCATTTAGCCATCCAGAAAACGTGCATTTTGATCGATGCTCCAGTACTTACGTTTGCTTTGTAACCTAAATCTTTGCTTTGCTTTTTAAGTCTTCAAAGGTAGTTTTCTTATTGGGTTGAAAAGCTCTCCACATTTTGTAACATAATTGCAATTGTAAACGATATAGTTAGAAGAATGAAAGAATGAAAGGAATAAATATTTGTGTGTAAGGATTTTTTTTCGCTTTATGTTACTTGAATATATGTGTTCTTCCTACTGTAGTATAAAAATAAGTAGCATGTATAAACACATAAAACAAACATATTAATAAAATAAGAATTTAAAGTGATTAATGTGTAAATTTTCCAATAAATTAACTGTACTGTGTGTTTTTAACTCATGCTTTGTTTATGTATTAATGCTAAATTTATTAAGTAGAGTAACTTTGATATTCCTCAACTCTATATATATTCATTGTTTCTGTATGCTTGCTTCCTGTTACTTTCTTATGTTCATAAACGAATTGGTTTGTAAACTTTTTTCTCTCAACTTTTGAAATTCTTCATAACGTAACAGATATTACAGTGGGTTCACGATTATCCGACTTTCCATACCTTTTGATGTAGTCAACTTATATATCTATTTTTCTGTGCAAAAACTAGGACACATTTGATATTTTAATTGTAATGTTAAACGCGGATACGACGTGAATTGAACAATACTGGTGGTCAGCTGGCAAACTAGTTCTGTGAGACATAATCTCGATATGGTGTACTTACTTGTATATTGTTCTCCACTGGTTTTGTAATTTAGCGCTTCACTTATTTTAATGCTAGTATACTTTTTTGTTTGTTTAAATTTTTGACTAGAATTATAAATTCTCTATATTACTGAAAGTAAACACCTTGTTTCTTTCGTTGAATACATGTACTTTTGAACGTTATCCAAAGACCGTTTGTTTCTGTTTATGTCGGATGATCAGTGGGTCCGCTGTATGCAAGTTAATAACAAAAGTAAAATTAAAATTTTTAAATAACGCATGCAAAATTTATGTTGGGAATTAAAGTTGCTCTTTCCGTACATACTATTGAAGTTTAGAAAAAAAATGAAAGAAGAAAAAAAAAGTATAGTGCAAAATGACTGATTTTGGAGGTATCTTGCAACATGACAAATTTTTCACATATTGAAGGCGTAAAAGGGTCGAATGTTTTTCGTGGGTGTAATAATTGCATTTTCATGTTACAATTTATAGGGTTTGTTTTCAAAGTGATCTGCTTAGCTGTTACCTCGGTGCAAAATCAGTCTCGTGTTCGACGCGTATTTGTAAAGCAAGAGTTAAGAAGTGTTCTCACTGCCGTTATTAATGCCCTTTGTTCAGTATAGTATAATTTTTGCTTGAATATGATTGCTTATAGTAGAAATTGCGTGCAAATGTTTTCATAAAGTAATGAGGAAGGATAAAAAGTATTATCAGCGAATTATTTTGTAAATGCAAGCCTTGATCGTGTTTCAGATGTAAATGTAGTATTTATGCAAAAATATTGTTATATATAAAGGTTTCGTCACAGTCGCAATATTTTTGATTGCAACGTTGTAAGAAAAGAAAATAATAAAAGAACTACATATGATTTTTGGTTACTAAACAGCATGTAACTTCCAATACTTTACCTTTTCTGTGTACATGTTAAGTCAGACACCATCCATATAGTGTAGCCATCTGCTATGAAAGCTCTATAATTCGCTATTATGTAAATTGGAGTTTTATTGTGAAACCAACTGTAGCTAGAATAGACAGTTTTACTGTATACGAAAGTGTATAGTAAATGTAACTGTTGGAATTCTTGAAATTTCACACCGAGTGACACTTTACATGGATTTGATAATAACAAATAACCGGACAGTTCAAGAGGATAAACGTGTTTTTCGTACATTATATTAATGAAGGGAGAAAACGACCGATTTAAACTCATTTTTACACATCAAATCCTGTGTAGGTGCGAATTCAATAATACACAGAGAGTGAAAAAAGGCACGACTGGACCGAGATTCGAACCCGAGTTTTCTTTCACTCAGACCACGTGGCTTGTACAGTCCGCAGCAAAAAAATCTGCAACATGAGCATGTAAGTTTATTGTGAAACTATGGCTAACAGCGCAGGGAATCAACATAACGTCTAAGTGGCACGAATCACGCCAGGAGAAACCTCGGCGTCCTGCCTCTCACACTTATTTTGGAGCAAAAGACTTCGTCGCATCACAATAAATTTACACGCTCATGTAGCAGGTTTTTTTTTGCTGTGGACTGTACCACAGCCTAGCTGTTGTAGTTGGACAAACCAGTGTTCATTCAATTCCGGTACAAGTCACGTGGTCTGAGTGAAAGAATACTGAAGAGTGAAAAAGTATATGGCTGTTCTGGAAACGGACTGTAGTGGTTAACGCATCGGCACAATATGCCAAAGATCATGGGTTCAAGTATTGGTCCAATCATACACTTTTTCACTTTTTGTGCATTAGTGTTTTCCATACATTTCCTGTATCTTTACACAAATAACGAGTATAAATTTTTAGCTCCCAAAATAACAACAACAAAAACAAAATATTACTTAAAGTGAACGTACCTATCTCCAAAAATATGATGATGTTATTATAAAATAGTAATTTTTGTATTGGATAGCTTATATGAGCAGTCACGTTAAAACCTAATTTCTTCTATCTGTGGCATTTTGTTAATTCATACAGTTTGTAATTAATAATTGGGTTTCAATACAGTTTCGTGTAAACTTCTATGATTAATGAAATAAGCCAATAGTTATTCTCTATATATTTCATTGAAGGGAATTATCTTGTGAGTATTACTGTATTTGCCATCAATTATTTACATGTTAGTAGAAAACGTAAATTAAAGGTAAATTTGTCACGAAAAGCCAAAATCAACGAAAAGGCCTGAATAGCAAACTGTGGTGGTTCAGTTGCTATTGGACAGTTGCATAGAGGTCCCATTTGAAGATCTAGCAAGACAGAATTATTTTCCCTATCTTGCTAGCACAAATGTGTTAATACATTACACTGAATGTGTATAAGCCATATAATGTATGATTACTTGTTGCTCACTAGAGATCATGCAGTCTTCACTTTGGCAGTACAGAATCATGAATTTCTATCAATTGGAGGTGCGTTGTTGCATGAGTATACAATGCTCTGGATCATTAACAAGTTCAGATAAATTATGTTGTTATATTTTTGCTGGAAGTTTTTGTTTTCTGCCTGGAGTATCAAGTCTAAGGTATAAAGCTGCTGAAGATAAGTAAAATTTTTCCGGAAGAAAAAAAAAAAGTATGCTCTACTTAAAATGCAATTCAATGCGTGAGTAGAAAGTGTGATCCGTTTCCGAATTTCGCGTAGACTTTTAGTTATGAAGGACAGCAGATGGCACAGTGACTCGTACTGTGCTGGATACGTACTTTCAAGTACTTTTCTATGTTAACAATATTTGCTGCTACTAGCTGCTAATGCAGATGCTAATTGCGCTTTTCATTAAGAAAGTGTAACATGTCCATTACACGTTAAGTACAGTTCGGACAATAGCCAAGAATACCGTTTTTCCCTCTTATCGATATTGCATGACACAATTTCCGAAAATAAAATTAGTAAATCCATAAATATAATTGGCGCTACGCAGACCAATCAGTTAAAAGGCAATGTTGGAGAGAAAATCACATGTAAAAGTTCCGCAGCATTCTCAAAAGCCAGATACAGTAAACCTACAATTGAACTGGCTTCGAATTTAATGAACATAGTTTGACTAATGTAGCAAATGTAGTTGAAAGATTTTTAAAAGACGTGACGACAGATGCTATTGTAATATGGCAGTGGTTCGTACACGGACTAACAGGCAGCTTATTCGACTTGGAACTTCGACTACATTCGTGCGCACGCTCAACTTCAAACGTCAGTTCTAATTACCTTTTTGTGTTTAATGTTTTTTAGTGAATTGTAATCTCTTAGTACATGTGGTAGTAGACATGGACGAGGGTTATGCAAGCTCCAGATTCTCAGCCAGGATGAGATAGAAAATGTTATGAAGGGTGAAGAAGAGGGCGACTCCGCTGACAAGAGAGAAGACTCGATCATGTCTAATCCTAAGTTATCAAAATTAAGAAAATATATGATCATCATCATATAAGTAGAGAGAATCAGATTCGGAAGTATTGACTTATGATGAAATATTTTAGGCAATTAATATTTTTGATTACTGAGAAAGAATATTCAATGAGAAAAATACTTGTGCTTGAGGCTTTTTAAAATATTAACTGTATAAAAATACCCTTCTAATTCGCAATTGTTATGAGTTTCTTTGTTACTACTGTGGTGCGTACATTAAATATTTTACATTATATCAGTGGTTTCCATGTTTCCATCCTGAGGACTTGAAGAGCAAATGCTACTCAGAGCAATAAACTACATTCGTAATTATAAATATATATTGTAACAGAGAGGTATTAAACACAGCACAAACTCAAAAGAATAGCAACTGGTTCTATGAAGAACAAAGTTGGTAAAAAATTTCACAGTAGTTCAGAAAGTTTCTCTGCAGTAAATTATAGTACAGTAACTGTCTACAATGTGACACGCACCGTATGTATCTCGTAGTATACTTCTCTTTTGAGTTGAGGGTTAAGCCTCGTTTCTGTGTGTTAGACACTACCACAATGTAATATACACATTCCAAGGAGAAAAGTGTATATTTCAATATTTTTCCCACATCCACTGAAGAGAGAATTTTGGAAGCACTGTGTATGTGTGTGTGTTTTTTTTTTTTTTTTTCCTGAAAATAAATATACATTGGTGAGAGTTATTATTATTAAAGATTTGAGAATTCAGTGCTACATTTGAAATCGCGAAAGAGGTCAGTCCAACGAGCAGCGGAGCGGATGTGGTGGCGTGAAGCATGCAGAGCCCACAAAGGGTGGCACCAGGTAAACAAGGTTGAGAACAACTAATCTATATAAATAAAATCTACTGATGTTTGCTGGCAAACTACTAGGGTTCTTGATCGTAGCGGGACTGAAAATATTTTGAAACGACATGAAATCTTTGAGTCTTACGTCCCACAGTTATGCCGGCTAGGCTAAAGGAGACAGTGATGATGAGAAATGAATGAAATGGTGGAATGAAGAAAGTTGGAGGAAACGGGAGAACCCCGAGGAAACCCATGCACACGGTGTTCGTCCACCACAAAGTTCATTTGCCGCGAACTGGGATCGAACCAGGGACCCCATGCACCAGAGGTGAACGCTCTACCACAACCATCGCGGCCCCCAGAAAATGTTTCGAGTTCCAGTACCAGAACGATAGAAGTTTTAATTCGGTACTGTGCTGGGGACAAAACTGAAATACATTTCAATACATCGGTTGTCCCCGGAACCGAAAACCGGAGTTCCGATACCAGAATCGAAATACATTTCAACATATTGGTTCTGTTTCCAGGACCGAAAATCACACTCTTTTCGGATTTGCTGCCAGAGCCTGAATAAAAGTTTTAATTCGGTGCGATTTTGAGAACAGAACCGAAATACACTTTTACATGTCGGTTCTGCTCACGAAACCGGAAACAAAAGTCTCACTAAATTATTTTTCGAAACGACTTAATTCAAATCGTTTCCCTAGTAATTATTTTTCAAATTCTGAATGGTACTCTTAGAAAATGACACGGGACCGATTGGGCTCTGGACCTTTTAACGTGGAGTCATTTCGACCAGAGCCCTTTCAACTCAGGCTCTTCTGTTCTCTTCCTTTTTTGCTGATCCTTCTGACATGGAATCAGCCGAATGTTACAAATATTATTGGAGAAATATCTTACAAGCGTATACGTTTCGGAAAGCTTTGATCTTTCCCTTAGAACTTCTACATTTATTTTATGTCTATAATATATGTATACAATATACTACTTATTATCAGTGTTGTTAGTGGTAACGGTATCAATAGCCGCAAACACGTTTTTGTGTGTTACCAGAAATTAATCCCGGCGCGGAAACGAAAAGATTTTATCTGATAAAAACTGTTCCAAAGCCGAAATTAATTCTTCTAAGAACATCGGTTCCAGAATCGATACCCTGTAGAACCCATTTACACGTATTGGTTCTGTTACCGTTAACAACCCTACTAACTACTACTAGGACTGCTGCAGCTGTTTTTATGATTTTTGGTACATGAGTGAAGGCTGGCCTAGCTTAGGTTTTAAGCACATTTTTAGCAAGGAGGATGAGATGCGGTGACATGTAAAAATAATGGAAAACTATCGATATTGGTCTCCAGTCTATAGTGTTCGGAGTCGCTGAGATGAATAGTGACACTCCAGATGCCTTTTAAGACCAAAGTCATCCCCCATCGGTAAGGAGGTGAGATATAAAAACAATAGAAAAAGACCGATGTTATTGCCCAATGCATAGTTTTTCGGGTCGCTGAGATTAGTAACCTTCCCGATGTTGTAAGTCCACATTTGTCCCCATCGGCATGAGGTGAGGGTTAAAGGTTGGAAATGAACGACATGTAAATGTGATAGAGAAATATCGATGTTAGTGTTCAATGCATAATGCTCAGGGTCGCTGAAATAAACAGTGACACTCCGGATGTCGTTAAATCCAAATTCATTCCTCATGCTTATCCTAAGGAAGAGGCTCAAATTTTTTCCCCATGTGAAGAACGAGCATTTCAGCTAGTACAACATAATTTCAAGTGTAATATCCTATTTTAAATATCGTTCATAATATAATTTCCAGTTTAGTGTACTTCCAACCTCACGGATACTTTTTCGTCCCAATTGGATTGTTAAATGGTGTATTTACTGTACTCATATTTAGCTATACACCTTATATAGTTGAATAATTTGTGCTGCCTCAGGTGAAAACAGCCGAAATGGCACATTAGTATTCTTCAGATGCCAAACAAGACTATTTCGAATAATCTGGCATCTACAGACCAAAGTATAATTTGGCACCTTCAGACCAACACGTACGCAGAATTTTGTTTCGAGGGGGGTCACGTCCAAGTTTCTATTGATCCTTGTATGGAGTATTTAAATTTTTATGTCAGGCTACAGCTTTAATGGTTCATAGAGTTCAATTTGGCATATTAGTATTACTACTACTACTACTAATAATAATACCACCCTATTACGTGGTCCTCATGTGACCAGTCAGTGATTTGAAATTAACTGAGACAGTGTGAGTCCCATCGCTGTCATTGATAATACAGGGTGGCGCAGAAAAATGGTAAATTTTGAAGTAACGTAATTTGCACGAATAAACACAGAAAAAACATCTTCTATTGACGAAGGTGCATATATACTGTATGCCACTTACGTTTTAATTAAAAAATGTCACAAGTTGTCTCCGGAACATAGTAGTGCTTAGTTTCTTAACAAAGCAAATTACTAAAATAGTTTTATGTACACCTTGTCTCAAAAAGGTTGAGCGCATTCTTTATTGCTATTTCGAGGCAAAAATTTTCTAAGTCCAACTTCGGGTACCTTCGGGGAAAAGTAAACCAGTTTCGAACCTCGAAGCCAACCTTTGCAATCGGGAAAAAGCTTGCAGATGTGTTTTGAATATAACAAGACTTGTTACCAAGTGTATGAAAAAGCAACATTGAGTGAAATACTTAATGATACAATATTTCGAAACTTTGTATTAATGTCAGCACATGCTTGTTTGTTATTTTGCTCTTCATACTTAATGGAACATTTAGATACGTAAACGAATCTTTCCGTTTGTAAAAGAATCCTGAAAGTTAAGACATAGAACATAATTTCCGGCTGAGTATTAAAATAAAAGTCAAAGTAGAACAAAAACAGCGTTTGCAGTGGATATGAATGTCATTATTATCTTAAATGTCGGTATACATCGCTAGAAGTATCTTCCGAAGAGCGCTTATGTTAGCTCAGTGGTAAGCCGTTGGATTTCAAATCGTAAGGTTGTGAGTTCGATTCCCATCTGGGTCAATCTTTTTTTTTATGAAATTCTATTTTCCGCAATGCATGAAAAATTATATAAAATAATTACATTAAAATAAGTCAGTTGCATATACAGTCTGTTACAATATAATTGCACCACCTACCAAAATTTCAATCTTTTAGCTTCCCTTAGAAAATTTGTATTTAATTGTATCTCTAAAGGGGCCTAACGTATCATACAATTGTTAGTCATTGCATTTTGATATGTTTTTGTTCATTACTGATCATATATTTTGTGTGATCTTTGCTCATCAGGTGGCAGTGCATTCACTATGCAAATGACTGCCTCATGTATGCACAAGTGAATGGTGATCCCCTGATAGTTGTTAATGAAAATTTGTTCCATACATGACTGTTTGTTCTTGTGAGTTGTTGTTTATGATTTTTATATGATATAGTTCTTTGTGATTGTTCCTCAATAGTTAGTGTGATTACGTACTAAACATGGGTAAAATATTGAACGACACATCCCCTCGTAAGCAAGGGAAGATACTGGTGTTGTACTATCGTGACATTCTGCAACGTCAAATTGCAAAACAACTTGAACTGCATCATACAACGGTTGGTAGAGTTATTAAAAAGCAAACAATGTATAATAAGTCCTCTGTGAGACACCAATGTGGCAGAAGGCGAAAAACAAGCCCTTAAATAAATAGAGGAATAAAGGCCCTAGCTCAGACAAGCAGAGCATCTTCATGACAAATTGCTCAAACTATGTCCGATGATATTGGTATTAGTGTAAGCTACGTGACAGTTGTTAGACGACTAAAGGAACAAAGAATTTGGAAGAAAACACCTAGAAAGAAGCCGATACTTAACGCAATTCACGTAAGAGCCAGGAAACACTTTATAGCATGGAGGAAGCGTGGGGTATTGAAGAATGGGAACATGTGATTTTCTCCGATGAAAAAAGTTTAGGTGCTTGGGAATGACAGTGGCGTCCGACTATGGACGAGACGGCTAGAAGAACTTCATAGCGACTGTGTATCACCGACAGAGAAGTTTGGTGAGAGTGTAATGGTATGGGGCTGTTTCACGTCCAAAGATGTCGGAAGACTAGAAATTTGCAAGAGGTCAGTTAATGCACAGTATTACATGGGCATTTTAACCGTAAACTTCTATGAACAGCAAGGGATCATTTCTCAGGCAAAAACTTAGATTACATAATATTTCAAGATGATAATGCGCCGTGTCACAGAGCTGTTGTGATTAAGAAGTTGTTTTTATGGCATGCATATCGAAAGGTTTTGGTGGCCGCCTAACTCTCCAGGCATGAATCCTATTGAAAATTTATAGCATGTCTTGTTCCGCAAGCTTTTGGGGAAGTGCCTCCAAACAAGAAAGGAGGTTATTGAAGCTGTGTTTCAAGTTTGCTTCCATGAGTTAAACGAAACATAGTGCCAATCTCTCGTACACAGCATACCATGTAGGTTGGCAGCACTAAAAGCGGAACATGGGAAACATACAAAGTACTGAATGGGGAATATACACAGTTATGGCTTTTATACACTTAATACTGTTAAAATTACTCGCATCCATTTCTTGTTCATTAATGAGATGTTAACGTGCGTTCATAAAAAGTGCATGAAAACAAATATGTTGATACTTTTTGTAATAATTGCTGTTTGTAACTTATAATTATGTAATATATTGTGTTTGAATCTTTTGTCTCTATATATGTACTAGATAAAACAACAAACCATGTATGAGAAATAATTTGAAACCATTGCAATTAATATCCTACATAATATATATAACAATTCGCAAAATGTATCGATTTTTCTTAGGTGGTGCAGTTATTTTGTAACAGACTGTATATATGTAACATATAATCATTGCAAAACATAGTGATTATTATGTTTAAAATATAACAGATGTTCACAGTACGTTGGTATTCTATATGTGAATGTTAAATACAAATTAAGAAAATAATATCATAGCAATAAATAGGTTATATAGTGTATTTATTTGCAGCTATTTGTCATACGGAGGTTACTTCTCAATTTTCTCATTATAGCCAGTGATTACGCTTTCTGAAAGGTGATGGGTCTTTTGCAGAGTCGTTTTGACGTCTGATTAACACCATACTACGGGGTTGACTAATGAATGGTTATAAAAATGGTATTCAGAGTCTCTGATTAGGACGTAGTATTTGACGAAGTTAATCACATGTGACTAATTAATGTAGAGCAGAGACTAATCTTTTACCCACGGTTTAGCGTGAGACACAACATTTCGCATTTCGTAATTCATGTATTTTCATTTTTACAGACTACACATGCGCTCATCTACTTTTCCGTAGTTGCCACATTTATTTTACTCACCGATCCATTGGGATTCTATAAGTTAATCATACCCAAGTACTCAAAGTAGACCAAACAGTGCACCTTCCTTAGTAAAGAGTTAGTATGCTTACTAACTAGTCTGTGACTAAACTTCTATTAACGAATTCTCTCTGAATACCGCCTAAAGAGTCTATGGACCTTATGCAGAGTCGTTCTGATGCGTGATTAGTACCATACTAAAGAGCTCGACTAACATATGTTTCCTGCAGTAATAAGGTCTTTAGTATGACACTAATAATACGTCAGAACGACTCTGCATAAGGCCTTAGGCGTTTATAGACAGAAATATTTATACAAACTCCAATCTTGGTTACAGATACAAAACTCACGATCCCCAAAACCATGTAAACAGAAACTCTACGAACACGAAGTCATGTCTAAGAGACTTATTTATACTTTAGAAAGAAGGCAGAATAGTATTTCTTTCCAAAGGATTTCAGTTCAATAATCTGCAATGCTTTTGTATATGGATGTTGTCCCTTTTTCTCCGCCTCGTTTTTATATATATATATATATATTGTGTGTGTGTGTGTGTATGTTCCATCATGTAAACAAACTTCCTACATATAGTGCTTACAGTCTAAAAAATAGTACTCTTGGGGTAAGCTATTGGGAGTTGGAGGGGGATATATATATAAAGTGAAAACGATCGATATTAGTGTCGAATCCATAGTTCTCGTTGTTGCAGATATTAATAATTACAACTCCGAAAGCGTTAAAGTCCAAATTTGACTCTCATCGTAAAGCTCCTTTGTGGTTAAGCGTATAACGTACACGTTTTCGGCGTGGGAGACCCAGTGAGAGCTCATGTAGTTCGGATTCTACGTTAATTAGTAGGTCTACGTCTCATATAGCCTCACTGCTGAATGGGACGTTAAACTGAAAATCAACTCAACCGATTCAAAATCCATCATCATGGCGGGCGATAAAGGGTGAAAAATAAAATCTCTCAAGTGACTGAGAATAGTGTCAAATCCATAGTTTGAGTTCGTGACGCTATTACAAACACAATGTCATTTAATGTCACGTTTGGCATGAGCGACTATGCCATCTGGATTTTGAATTTACGGAGCAACATCGAAAGCGTTGCTCACACAGCTCCAAATGTTTTGATGTATGTATACGTGTATATTCCAGCGAAACTCCGGAATGTCTAGAGCAACTTTTACCTAACATGGGAGACATATAACTTTCAATCTAAGAAAAAAAATATTGTAGAAGTCAAATACCTCAAGGGATAGAAGTTGGGAGGAGTGACATGTAATAATAGTGTAAAACGACTGATTGTAGAGTGTTATCCATTGTTTTCTGGGTCGTTGAGATGAGTAGTGAGGCACTCAATGGCGTTATATCCAAATTCATCCCCATCTTCACAGGATGAGGGGCTTGGAGATATGATTAATAAAATGTAAAAACTTACTTAAATATTTGTCGAAGTAATAGTTTTCTGGGGTCGCGAAAGCGTTTCTAATAACTTTGGAATGTAGTTTGTATCAAACTAGCCTTCGCAATCGAGAAAAAATTGTGTAGATGTATGTTTCGTCTTTTAAATGACATACTAAATGTAAAATCAGAAATTGAGTGGGTCGGTGGGTCAAATGGGTCGAGATTTGTGAGTGGGTCAGTGGATCGTAGGTTAACAAGGCGTGACGCACTGCGAAACACCATCACCGTGACTCACACTCACCCATTGACCCACGAACCCATTCTGCTCAGTGCCTTCTAGATAGCATTTTCTGAACACTGGCAAGTTTGTCTACGTTTTACTTTCAAGGCCTCAATTTTTCTTCTTTTTTTCATTTGGTTGTAATGAAGAAAGAAGTTCAGGCTCTTTTGGATATTGATATTTCCAATTGTAACAACGGCAATAGGACTTACTACTTGGCTTTTGAGATGCAGACTGTAAGTTTTTAGAGGAGCAAACTACTGGGAAAAAATGGTTTATTACGAATATAACCTCTTTAGACAGTAGAGAGGATGGCATGGATCATGGATCAAAGTTAATGACGGATGTATTTTAGTGGGTCGGAGTTGGTCACAATGGTTCAGAGTTGTTTATAGTTGGCGGTGGGTCAGAGTGGGTCATGGTGGGTGAATGGGTCACGTTGGGTGTTGTCATTGTGGGTCACGGTGGGTCGTGAGTCACGATGTGTGGTGGGTCAGTACGTTGTGGATCAAGGTTTCATTGACCCATACCATCTCTGGTCAACATCGCACTAAAGAGGAGATGCTCCGAAGGTGCGCGGCGGCAATTTTCTCAAATTTCGCACATAGATAGTACCCCACCAGAAAGCAATAAATCTTGAAACGGTTCACAGTACCATCTCACAGGACTCGAGATAGAGGGATTTGTTTGATTGGCTAAATTAAGACCTCAATAATTTATCCTTCTACAATAGAGATTTTCTTCATCGTTTCCGTGGCGAAGTCAGAAGAATATGCGGCAAGTAAACTTAAGGTTGAAGGTTCGCGCCCACTTCGGAATACTTGCTTATTTTTCCTAGTGTTTTTTACACTTACCTGAATATAAACAAATCAGGCATATAGGCGATTTAACATATTTTGGGGAAGGAATTTTGTGGTTCGTTGGCGTTTCGTCGAGTCTGCCGCTGGTGGTATAATTTTCAAAACGGAAGTGGGGCTACCACGGATTGTAGCTGCGGGATCACCAACTTTTGGCGAAAGGTCGCCAGTTGCGCATCGGTGGTCCACTGACGCTTACGGCATGGGGCTTGTATGTGAAAACTAAGAGAATAAAGAAGCATGGTATCCATGAAGCCCGTTGGCACTCCTAAAAGTCAAACGATGAAACAGATGTCAAAACCGGAAAACATGTATTTTATAATTTCAAAAGTACCCCGTGTCGAGGAAAAAGATTTGCCCCAAGGTTCCCCGGAGGGTCTCAGGAGGGGTACAACTCAAAATTTGAAAATGGCAAGGGGAATCAAGTGGTATGTCATTTAAAAGTATTGCTAAAATTTAAAAAAAAATGGTATGAGACTTGAGTCTTTATGCTGACTTGTGCAAAATAGCGAGCGTTCAAACTGGTAATGAATCCTTCATTGAAAACTTCGTGACCACTTCTAGAAATGTGAAACTACCCAGAAGAGGTAAACAGATGTCTTACCATTGCAAAAGTATAATGCACCAAGGTAAAGCAAGAAGTTCCCCATTATGGGTTTATTACATCACTAATATTAAATTCTACGTTCCACGACTATGTCTTTAAGCTAAAGGACAGGGTGATTGTGAATTATGAAATTAATGGTAGAGTACAGAATGGACCCATTACCAACTATGAACCACTCTGAACCATTATGACCAACTCCGACACACCAAAACTCATCGTCATCAACTCTGGCCCATGATCCACGTCCTTCTCTCCATTGACTAAAGAGGTTACACTTGAAATAAAACAAGACTGTGAAATTATCACTTATCGAAATTTGAATCCGTACCGTCAATCGCTCTGTTACAGTACCGGTGGATCTGACCTTTTTACGATATACGATGGTAAAGTGTTTCTCGTCTTCCACATTAAGATTAATTTAAATTTATCATATATAATTATTTCTTTCTTGGCTTACAGATAAATTTCAGTAGAAAACAGGGTTAAATTTGAAAGTATCAAATCAAGATAAAGCAGACCAACGTAAAAAGAGTAAAACTACTTTTCCATATAATTAAGCATTCCGTACTAATTTAAAATGCCCATGTAATTAAGCTTGGAATACAAATTTTATGTCCATTTTTCTCACAACTTTATGGCTTGATTGCCTTATGCTCTGAACGCTCAATATAATAAACACCAGCTTCAGCAATTATTATAATAGAAAGCAGTGGGTATAAAATGCGAAGGACGGTAGTTTTCATTCCTCAATTTGTTTCTCAACTAATATCAATCGTTTTCGATTATTTGTTACAAATCAACCCACTACCAATTTCCAATATATAGAAAATCCTCCCCCGCTCATAAAAGACATTTTTAAAAATGCCATGACACGTTCTGTTTATTTTTAATAAAGAGTTATATACTGAATTTCAGCTCTAAGTTGAACGGCTTGTAAGATACTCAATTTTTAGCAAAAATTAGGACCCCTACTCCCCCCTAAGGATATGTGTTATATTGAAAGTGATACCCGTATGATAACTTCCCAGTTAGGATTGGAGCCAGATTATATACCAAATGTCATTTGACTTTGCAGTTTGACTGTGATGATCACGCAGACCTAGTTACTTTCATTTTTTATACTAGGTATAATAATTCATATATTACAGATGATTCAAATTTTTTTTCCAGCAGTTAGCTCCTCTGAAAGCTCACAAGCTGTATCTCAAAATCGAACTCCTATTGCTATTGCCACTCTTACAATTGCAAATATCAGAATCCAAAAGTGCCTGAACTTTTTTCATTAGAAACAAATGAAAAAAGAAGAAAAATGAAGATCTTGAAAGTAAAACGTAGACAAGCTCACCAGTGTTCAGAAGATGCTGTCTGCAATGCAGTGAACAGAATGGGTCGGTGGGTGGTTGGGAGTCGTTTTGTCCAATGGACATTTTGTCCAGAGACATTTAGTCCAAACACATTTGGTCCAAAGGGCAATTCGTCCAAAGAACATTTTGTTCAAAAGACAATTGGTCCAAAGGACATTTCGTCCAAAAGACATTTGGTCCAAAGAACATTTCGCCAAAGACACCTGGTCTAAAGGACATTTCGTCCAAAACACAATTGATCCAAAGGACATTTCATCCAAAAGACATTTGGACCAAAGGATATTTCGTCCAAAAGACAATTGGTCCGAGGGACATTTCGTCCAGGGATGTTCAAAGCACATTTCGTCCAAGGAACATTTGGTCCGGTAACGCTTGAGGGTACGGGATTTGTTTATAATAGAAGAGTAAAAGTGATGCATATAACATTATGACTCACAAGTAATATTTCCAAAGTGTGACACTCCAATTTTGATAAAATTTGGCAGGTAGACACTATACATAAAATAAACGAATACGTGTTTTCTCTGCGGAAAAATGGTTTTAGGCGGGCAAAAGACAACCACTCAAAATTTTGAAATTTGACGCCCGAAAGGTAAGAAGAAGTGGACCGAAGTGAACGAAATTGTGCAGAAATATTGCAGACGTAAAATGAGGGAATACGTGTTTCGTATTTTCCTGGAAAAAACGGTTACGTGGGGCACGGACCCCTCCAAACCTTTGATCACAAAATATCAAAAGTGCTAATAACAGTATGTCAGATGTGTGTAAAGGAGATGAAGAATTGCAATGAAACTTTGAGTAGGGACAATACACAAAGAATAAACGAATACGAATTCTTTGTGTTGTGCCTAAAAACGATTTCGCGCCCCACCTAACCATTCTTTCCAGGAAAATACGAAAACCGTATTCCCTGATTTTTCGTCTACAATATCTGTGCATAATTTCATTCATTTCGGTCCACTGCCTTTCGGGCGTCAACTTTCAAAATTTTGGGTGGGGCCTTTTGCACCCTATAACCGTGTTTCCGCAGAATATTAAAAAAAACCTTGTTCATTTATTTTTTGCGTATTGCCCATACACTAAGTTTCGTTGCAGTTCTTCATGTCCTTTACACACATCTGACATACTGTTACTAACACTTTTGATATTTCATGAGCAAAGGTTTGGAGGGGTCCGCGCCCCACCCAACCATTTTTTCGAGGAAAATACGAAACCCATATACCCTCATTTTTCGTCTACAATATTTGTGCACGATTTCATTCATTTCGGTTTCACTTCTTCTTGTCTTTCGGGCGACAACTATCAAAATTTTGGGTGGGGGCTTTTGCCCCCTAAAACCGTTTTTCCACAGAAAATAAAAAAAAACACGTATTCACTTATTTTATGTGTAGTATCTACCTGCCAAATTTTATCAAAATTGGAGTGTTACACTTGGGAAGTGTTGTCAGTAGCTTCTTATTTCTAAAGGAAGTTTTGAAATAGAGATTTGTTCCCCAATTTTCATTTCGATAGAACAAATATATGCTGAGATATTCAGAAAAACGTAAGCGCCTGAAAACTAAATGGCCACCTTTCTTTGCTTTCATTAATAATTTTACAAAAATACAGCTTTAGCTTCGCAGAAACACAGTTGTAGCTTCGTTGGATAAAGAATTCACCTCCTCCCGAAATGATAAACAACCCTGTGAAGAGCAAACTCCCTCTTCATTTGAGGACAACAATGACTCCGCATGGTCATGTGAATCTTGTATTTGGTTTGAGACTTTGCAATGTATATCTTAAATGTAATGTACTGAACCGAGAAAATTAATATGAAAGCGAAAGGATATACTGTATTTGCGTAAGGAGCAACACTGAAATAAAAATACAAGAAAAGTTAACAATTCTGGTTTGTCATACAACTCACTAATTATATAGAAACGTCTGCCGAAGTTACACACTATCAATAGTCTACGAATAGAAGCCAGACTTGTGGTTAACCTGAAAAGATACGTATATTCTACACGAAATGTTCCAACTTTCATCTTATATTTGTCAATCACTTTTCACAATGTTGCAGCCAAGAATGTGACTGTTTAAGAGTATTGTCATTGGACACTAAGAATATATTTCACACATGTGTAGTTTTCTATTCTCAGTATTTTTTCAAAGGTATTTGACACATTATTTTTCACTTTTCTAACACAAGGGTTTGAATACCTAATATTTAACTTACTTAAATTTAAACTCCATTAATTTTAGTTACCGGTACTTCGGACATTTGGTTTTCAGGCGTTTACGTTTTTTGAATATCTCAGCATTATTTGTTCTATCGAAACGAAAATTGCGGAATAAATCTCTATTTCAAATTTCCTTTAGAAATAAGAAGCTACTGAGTCATAATGTTATATACATCACTTTTACTCTTCTAATCGAAATAAACCCCGTACAACCAAGCGTTACCGGACCAAATGTTCTTTTGACGAAATGTGCTTTGAACTAAACATCCCTGGACGAAATGTCCTTTGGACCAATTGTGTTTTGGACGAAATGTCCTTTGAACCAATTGTCTTTTGGATGAAATGTCCTTTGGACCAATTGTATTTTGGATGAAATGTCCTTTGGACCAATTCTTATTTGGATTAAATGCCTCTGGACAAAATGTTCTTCGGACAGAAAGGGTGGCCACCCGGTGGGTCAGTGTGAGTCACGGTGAGTGGTGTTTCGCAGTAGGTCACTTCCTTTGACCCACGATCCACTGACCCACTCACAAATCTTGACCCATTTCACCCACTTACCAACCGACCTATTGACCTACTCCATCTTTGATTTTAACATGTCTTATTTCATTTAAAAGACGAAACATACATCCACACAGTTTTTTCATCGTTTGTGAAGATTGGCTTAATGTCATAGTTGAAATGGTAATTTCTTCTTAAGGTGAGAAATTGATATGATTAAAAAGCCCATCTTGAAGTGGGTACAAATTACCTTCCAAAGTTATTAGAAACGATTTCTCACCCCAAAGGCTATGAATTCGACAAATATTGAAGTAATTTTTGAGATTTTATTCTTAGCTCTCCCAGGCCATCAGCCTGTGAACCTGGGGATGAATTTGGATGTAAACTCCATTGGGGGCATCACTATCCATCTCAACGACCGAGAAAATCATGGATAAAACACTAAGATCAGTCGTTTAACATTATTTTTACATGTCACACCTCTCAACTTCCATAACTTCATACGACTACAATATTTTCTTCTTAGATTGAAAGTAATATGTCCCCCAAGTTTGGTAAAGGTTGTCCCAGACATTCCAGAAATACTCTGGAATATTCATTTATACAGAGACATTAAACTACTTAGAGCTGTGCGAGCAATGCCTTCGATGTTGCCCCTGTAAATTCAAAATCCAGCTGACATGTTCGTTCAGAAGTGTTGCTATTTCTCTCGGTTATAACGAAACCATGGACTCGACACTAATATTGGTCGTTTTGAATCAGTGTATATGTTACTCCCTTCGATTCTCCTTATTAGATGTGCTGCGGGATATTACTCCTACTGGAAGTTGGACTTAAAGTTCATCAGAACTACTCCCAATGAACTTGGTGACCACGAAAGATATGAATTGGATACTAACATTGGTCATTTTCAATTACTTCTACATGTCACGAATTTCACACACTGCATCAGGGTGCTAATAGGGGCTTAACTTACATGGCGTCTGGAGTGCCACTCTTTATCTAAGCGACCCCCAAAATTATAGATTCGACACTAATGTCGGTCTTTTTTTATAATTTTGATGTCAGCCCCTTTCATTCCCCCTAGGACAGGAAACGGATACTGCTACCGTTAGGACTAAATTTGGTCTTAAATGGCATGAAAGTTTCTACCAATTACTTTAGCGATCAGTGCTGCATTCAGAAGCTCGGCGTCCCTACACACTTCTGCTCTCGGCGCCCCCAATAACTACATATTTCTCCGGCCCTTGATCCCTAACTTACAAATATAACTTAATTCGAATATGCTTAATTAGTAAATTTATTGCTGTTAAATACCACTCACTGGATACCACAGCTACAACTACGTAAGAAAAAAATAAATGGGAAACATGTTCTGAATTATTTTTACAATTCTTATGCTATCATTAAATATATTAGAATAGTAAAAGAGGATTGCTCATGAATAGTATATTTGCTCTCGATTTTTTAACTTTTTCATGCGAAAAAATTAAAATTTTAAACTTTGTACTCTTCAAATGTGTTGCCCTCTAGGCACGGGCCTAGTCGGACTAATGGGAAATGCGGCACTGAAAACTTATGATTCGACTCTAATATCGGTTGATTTCGATATTTTTATGTCGCTACGTAACCACCCTGGGTCTTAATTGGACTTGAATTGAAAGTAGAACTGTTTACCTAAGCGACCACGAAACTATGGATTCGATACTAATATCGATCTTTCAGGGGCGTCATTTCAGACTTCGCATGGGGGGAGCAAGAGCACCCCCGACATAAGACTTTCATGTTTTGTACTGGTATATTAGTATACAATTGGTTAAAGTATATGTGTTCCTCAAACTCTTAGGGGGGAATTGCCCCCTCCTGCTTCCCCCTAGATGACGCCCCTGCGATCTTTTTCTAACATTTTTGATATGTATCCCGACAGTACTCTTTTCCAGATTGTAAGAAATATGGTTAAAATTGCTCTAGACATGTCAGAATTATGTTGAAGCACACACGTACATCCACTTATATATATATATATACAGAGTAAGCGAGCAAGAAAGTGACAGAGCGACCAAAGGCATCACCACTTCCACATTGCAAAAGCATATATCAGGAATTGAAAATCTATGTAAAGACCTTCTGCTGTGGCATGCTTCATAAGGACAATTCTAGTCTGCTCACGTGACCTTTGGGGTTCATGAATTTCTTGCGAGCGTTTCGACTTTGGATTCTCTGTAAACACTCTCTTTTTATGCCTCGGATACTTTCTCAAGAACATCAATGACATGCTGTAATACGAATGTTGAGAAGTAACCTCTATATGACAAATAGCTTCAAATAAATACACTATATAATTTATTTATTGCTATGATATTATTTTCTTAATCTGTATTTAACATTCACATATAGAATACCAACGTACTGTGAACATCTGTTATATTTTAAACATAATAATCACTATGTTCTGCAATGATTATATGTTACATATATATATGCAACTGACTTATTTTAATGTAATTATTTTATATAATTTTTCATGCCGACATAATGACATTCATATCCATTGCAAACGCTGTTTTTGTTCTACTTTGACTTTTATTTTAGTACTCAGGTGAGAATTATGTTGTATGTCTTAACTTTCAGCATTCCTTTACATACGGAAAGATTCGTTTACGTATCTAAATGTTCCATTAAGTATGGAGAGCAAAATGACAAACAAGCATGCGCTGACATTAATACAAAGTTTCGAAATATTGTATCATTAAGTATTTCAATCAATGTTGCTTTTTTATATAATTGGTAACAAGTCTTATTATATTTAAAAGAAGAAAAACACATCTGCAAGATTTTTCCCGATTGCAAAGGTTAGCTTCGATGTTCGAACCTGGTTTACTTTTTTCCGAAGATACCCGAAGTTGGACTTAGAAAACTTTTGCCTCGAAACAGCAATAAAGAATGCGCTCAACCTTTTTGAGACAAGGTGTACTTACCTCATTTGGTGATTTCATTCCAGAAAGTTCCATATAATATCCACATATTTCTTTTCAGTCTTCATATCAAACTAGAGGTTGTAAATAACATGCCCCACCTACAGTTTCAGATTTGTTTTATTAAATAGACACAACACATGCTCAGTTACACTATATAAACATCAAGCAGCAATCCCCTAATAACTACATAATTTACACTTATCGTACCACACTAATAAAATAAACACACACATAGAATTGTTCAAAGAACCATGTTAATGCGACGTGATTGCCGACTCATCACATCTGGGACTCAATCGGTGACAAATTAATGTCCCAATGTATTGGCATCAATGCAAGGTTCGACAATCTTTCATCTCCCATTCTGTTCGGAACAAAAGACTTGACCCTCTTCATTGTACAAAAAGATCGTTCAACTGCAGCTGTCGACACAGGTAGAGACGCGAGTACTTTCAACAACATGTGAATGTTGGGATAAAATGCTATCTCACACAAAAAATGCTTCTACAGCTGTTTTCGGTCTTAACTGTAATGGTATTGGAGACCACTTCAAACACCAAACTTGATATTCATTATCCAGAACTGACAAAGACATACAATTTTGCAGATAGGGTTCAAGCTCTTTCAAGATTTCTCAGAAAAATAAACACACTGCTCAACAAGACTGTATCCGCACAGTCCAGTCTTGTTTCACAGTAGTCTTGTTCAGCAGTGTGTTTATTTTTCTGATTTTATTCGCAAGACGTATGACTATGATTGTGTGTCAAGATTTCTGCTCTTTCTTTCGCCAGTTTGCGAGGTAGAAGAATTTCAAAAGCAGCAATCAGTTCAGCAGTTTCTTGAAATCTATTTTCTAGTTGGGTCACTAAATCCTCTAAGCATGGAACAAAAACAGCTCTACGATAGAATTCTTCTGGAGTGCTTGCCGGGTGATTTTCTCGATTCACTTGCTGAAAGAAAATTCGTGGTAGTTTAGTCTCTTCATCAAAAAGTTCTTTCATCATACTAGCTTTCACAAAAATTTCGTGAAACCTATTTTCCGCATTGCTTCGCAAAATTCTAAATTGAGAAATAATATCGGACACATAAGATATAGCAGACTCAGATCATGTTGTGGATTCTGTAAGTATGTGGATAAGTTTACTGTGAAACCAAGTAACTTTTCACAGACCAAGAGTGATACCAGAAAAGAACCCTTGCTAACAGTAGAGAATAAGACATTAGCCTCATGGGATATGCCTTTTTCGCTCTCTGTTCAAGTCTGAAGACTAGCAACAATCAGGGCTAGAAGTTCTACGAAGATGAGAATAGCATCAAGTTTCTCCACAAATCTTGTTTCACATAGAGCTAACAATCTGGATCCTTTGCTCTCAGGAAGATACTCTTCTATATTTTCCTTTAAAACATGCGATGCATAAGGATGATTGCGAAAGAACTTACAAATGTCTTGGACAGTTGACGGTGCATTTCGCTCATAAAAAAATGAAAACGATGATGACGAAGCGATGATTAGCGCAATACACATAAACAGCCTTAGAAGATTGCTCGGTACCAGAAACATCAAATATCTCGTCAGCGAGAATGCTAAATGCACCTGAATCATTAATTTCGGAAACTAATCTTTTTCAGAATAAGATTAGCACAAATTTCTATGACTTCATTTTGAATTCGCGGGCTTATATAAGGCGGGCTATACACTACGAGATAAATCCTAGGAAATATCTGACGATTTATCTTCGGAAAAATGTTACGACATATCTTGTAGGAAATCCTACCCTTTTGTGCCATACACGCGAAGAGTTTTCCTATCTGACCGAATGACGTTTTTCATTATGAAATAGTCGTATATCATAAAGGTACAAAATTGATGAATTCCTATGGCTAACTAAATTATACTGATATTAATACCAGGCGCTATATTGTTAAATTAGATACCTTAAAACAAAGAAGAAAAGAAAAAGCTATAAAGATCAAAAGGGTGTTGGTGTACTTTTGGCCCACCACATTTTAGAAGATTTACAAGCAAAATTCAATACTTTGCATGAAAATACATATTTATAAAAAAAAATCTGTAAGCAATAGAATTAGATACAAAGTAATACCCTTGTATTGCTTGTTTACAAGTCTAGGGTTACTAGTGTGAAATCATTATAAGTGTTTTACGATGGATAAAATAAGTGAGGGACAATGTTTAGCAGGTGTTCAGCTTTTTTTCTAAGAAATGTTACAATTTCGGCAGTTTCTGTTCACATTAGTTTAGTTTATGTTAGTTCCGGTTAGGTTATGTTAGATTATACGAGTATTAGTATTAGTATTCGGGTCCATTATAATTTTCAAAAATATGATAGAATTTCGCTTATTTTTATTAATATTAGGTTAATTTAATTTAGGTCAGATTTGGTTAAGATATATTAGGTCTAAGTACTTGCATCTTCCGTTTCTCCTGTAAACTTTGTATGTTTTACGTACTTCCGGACCCCTTCTGCGAAACATTTACCTAAGTGAGTGCATATGAAAGATGACCGGTGATACTATTTTTACCACCGGGGTATTTTTACAAAGTTTACAGAAGCTGTAATTTATAAGCGGAGCGCTACTACCATGATACTATGAATAGTGATATTCAAACTCGTATCATGCCAAAACCCACTCGTTTTGACTATCTTCGCTAACGTGCCTGCTTCCTTCGGACGCACACACTCGCTAAGGCTCGGGCTCCCGCTTTGCCCTGCGCTGACTTGGTTAGATAGCATTCGTGCTTTTCAGTGGCCACCTAGTACAGGTTGGGTTCTGTTTTTGCGCTATAGTTTTTATACTATACATCCGGACTCCGTATTTATACAAAAATCGTAAAAGAATTATAGTGTTTCAACAATTGCTATTGGTTGTCTCCTTGAATTTTATCTGTGCGGTGTGAGATATTTGCATGTCGTTCAGCAGAGCGGCTCTATTTTCTTCTGCTTCTATTCGGCGTTGAGAGTCTACTTTCTTATGTTGTTTGTACACCGTCAAAGAAAGCTTGAACATGACCATTCAATACCTCAAATTTACACGTTCAAAGGAATATTATTCAAGACACTTGAACAAGAGTCTCGAATGAATTTGAAACAGCGTTTACACGATCGTTGATGTATTGAATCACGTTTTATGTACTTGTTGATAGGTGGCAGTCGAAAACAATTCACCGAAACTATGAAAACAAATGAAAGCGAGGCTGCGTACTGATCTACTTCAGACATGTACTAAAATAACTATATTAACATTTCTTTCTTAACTTTCTCCAGGCATTTGGAATTTAATAGATGATTAAATCATTTAGAAAACAGATCAATTGATCTTGTAGTAACGCCATCGAATTTTTACTAAGTATTTTGCCCTTTTACATTAAATGCGAGTTAGGCTTGCTTACGTTAAATGAATAAAGTGCTGCTTAGGCATAAAATCGTTCCCTCTACTAAGATTTTTACAAAATCTGATTCTTCATATGGTGTACTGATGACAGAATTACACTCAAGAAAAAATCTTACTGTTTCCCAAAATTGTGTATAACACTAGGCAATGCTTGCCTTTTGATGTTATTTATGCTTGCATCGAAGACTGTTTAAAGAAAAGGCTGAAAACACAGTAAACCAAACGAAACAATGATATTTTTTCAACTACTGGACTTACCGCACATATCTGCATCAGACTTTCTTCACAAACCTATCCCATATTTGGTACTGGTTTAGAATAGCCCGTCAAACAAATAGTAATTTTACTGTTAAAATGTGTGAGGGCAATAATTTCTACTGTCGGAATATGCTTGTATAATGTAGGAAACAAGTATTTTATGTTTAGGTGTTAAATGTTACCAGTATCAAATCATTGCAAGGGCTGTAGTTGAGTTCAAATGAGTAAATATAACATCAAAGGTTTGTTTCACTATTCTTATTTATACATTATTCTTATATTTCTTGCACCATAACCTCCGTCAATGGCGCGCCTGCTCTCGACGGACGTACACCCACGTGGGGCCCTCTTCTACGCTCCTGGCCTGACACTGTTAAATAGCATTCTCGATTTTTTTTTTGCACTTTTGTAAATGTAGCATAAGCCTGGATATGCCTTTGTACCTTACGGGAAAGACCTCATAAAATTAATCTGTACGCATGAACGCAACTTAAGAAATAACTTCTAAAACACTGCGTGTAAATTTCGTGATAAAATAATTTCATATATTATAATAGCATAGCATGTAATCATTTCCAGAGTACTTCAGTTTGCAGGCATATTATCAATCTGTACGTAATTATTTGTTATTATCCCCGGTGAATAACAGTACAAAACGTATTATTGAACTAAGTCATATATATATATATATATATATATATATATATATATATATATATATATATATATATATATATATATATATATTATTTGATGGGCTATTCTTTCTTAATCTATACCCGATATTCTTGTATATTAAATTCTCTAATTAATATTATTATACCTATCACTTAATCAAAATTTAAGAATAATTATAAGCATGCAAGCACAGTAACTACATAAATCGTTTATATTATCAACAATAATACTAACAATATTTTCCGTGCGCATATTTGCGTTGTTTATTATACTTTCAATATCAGATAATTGTGGAAAAGAGTAATAGAAAGATATTTAATGAACAACTGCTGCTCTGTCTTACGACGCCATCATAGTTGTGTCGTATTTTCCTGCAATCTACTCGGGCGATGATTGGCTATTGAATGCTATTGAATTAGATTGTTTAGAACAGGATCGAAACGAAATCTCTTGAATGAAACTATTGAATTCAAGACAAAAATGACGTCAGTGCTGGCGTCTTTTTCATCAAATGGTCTTGAACAAGAGTATTGTTCAAACTTTCTTGGATCGTCTACAAGCATTAATGGAATGAGGCTGCATTTCACATTAATCTAGGAACATGCTCCTTGTGAATTCTATGGAAATTGTTAATCATGGCAGTAGGTTTTGTGCTTCCCAAAATCTGCAATGCGGGCGCAGAGCTCTAAAATATACTGACAGAAATGAGTGCTATTTATTTCTTGTCAGTAATTGCAAGCAAATGTTCCAGTTGGGGGGGACATTTGGGGAGGACAGGAGGGTGTAATTGCCCCCTCTCTTGAGCTTGAGAAATACATATTGTTTGATCAAATGTGTAGTAATATAATAAAAAAACGTTCCATCCCAGTTCGCGCCAAGAAAAGTTTTGGTGGACAAACACCGTGAGCATGGATTCTCCCGTTTGCTCCCACTTTTTCATTCCACTATTTCCTTCATTGCTTATCGTCACCGTATCCTTTATCCTACCCAGCATAATCATGGGACGGAAAACTTAGAGATTTAATTTCATTTTTTTACTAATAAAAATGAAACTATTATGTCGGCCGAGAATCTCCGCCTCCCCTCTCCCCCGAACCCTGGCAGAATCTGAAATGACGGTGCTTTTAAAAACATACCTATATAGTTACGATAGCACAATGCTAGAGCGCTTACATTTGGTTTCAAGAGTCGAAGGTTTGATCTCAAGCTATATGAGTTCATGGACGACATGGAGAGAGAGAGAGAGAGAGAGAGAGAGAGAGAGAGAGAGAGAGAGAGAGAGAGATTCAAATATGGAGAGAGAGAGAGAGAGAGATTCAAATATGGAGACAGAAAGGAATGATTTACATATACATGTTTAGATAGAATTGGAGAAAAAAATGATCGGACAGTATCCGTATTATGATGAAAATTGTGACTTTGTGAAACAGAAGAAGGAAAGGTTCCGAACTGCCAGGATCACATTAGGCAGTTGTTGAATTAAGATTGTAACGCCCCCATCCGTAGCCTAGCGGACAAGGTGGGAAAACCAAATCCAACCTGGCCGCAGAAGAGGCTTTACACGCACAAACACCTAGAAAGCTCAGCTGTTATTTTCAATTCGGAGGGTGTAATAATACATGAAATAATATTAATTATATAAACAAATAACAACACAACAATTTCAGGAAAAAATGTTTATTACAAAATTTTACAATAATCTGCGTTTTCCTCGCTGCCAAGTCAAATCTGGATTCATCAATTATTATATCCATGCAGTTTCAGGAGTGACAAAATTAAAAAAAAAAATATTCAAGAAAGTATCATCCGATGTGTCATAAATCTTTAAATCCGACATTGAACTATATTCTCCAGGCTAGTCAGGAACCTCTCTTGTTTGACGCAATTATCTATACTCAAAGCCAGTCAAGGACCTCTCTTACTTAACGCTAATATCTATACTCCAGGCCAGTCTAGGACCTCTCTTGTTTACTACTAGTATCATTTCTTTCCTTTAAATAAGAAATTAATTCGCACCTTAAATCAATACTGAATGAAGATTTCCTTATCTTTCAAATCAAAAGAAAAGTTTCCGTTGATACTTAAATAAAAAAAATAATATTTTAACTAATTTATCGCAAATTAGTTTGCAAATGAAATGTCACGACGGAAAGCTACCGCAATCAACTTTACTACATTCAATCCAATGCGTTGTAACTTCAAAACATCATCAGTCATAAACCGGTTAAACATTACTCTCAAACAATTCAAACACGTCAAACGATTTTTACTTGTTAGAAAAAAAGAAATAATTTTTAAGTTCTGTTTATAAGTATTCAAATCAGAATTAATATTAATTTTTACTCCTTTAATCAAAATCAGGAACTTCAAACCTGAAAAGTACACAGAATAACAAGTACACTTCGAAAATTTCGGGTATAATCCCTCCACCTTCGCTCCCCTGGATTTACCGAGCTTACTCGCGTTAAATCTCTATATAATCCGCGGAAAATCTAGTCAAATGGAAATAAAAAAGACGACCCACTGAAACACATAATTGACGCAAACAAACAATGCACTAGGAAAATTGAAAAATCACTCACCTTTGAAAATCCACCTTTTTACCTTTGATTTTCGTAGTTTTTCTGCCCTCAACTGCGTTGGACTTACTTATCAAACAAGAATAATCCACTGTATAGTGAGGTTATGCTCAGGGTTTAGTTTTAACGATCCCAATTTAAACGGTAACTTAATTGAGACAATGGGACGTAGATCCACAATTTCCCACATTCACAAAATTTAGAAATAATTCAGAAACAATTATAATTATGTGATTCTGAGTATTACAAAGGCACTTTTCTGTATTTTGCTTGTTAGCAGAAACAGAGAGAGCTAAACCAAGCCTCCCTTTCAATACTTTAACCATTTAAGCAACACTAATTTCACTAGTTTTTGAAGAACAAACAAAAACTCGTAATATTGCACTAAATGAAATATTACGATTATCATAATCCTCACGTATTAGGGTTATTCTTATTTCACTTCAATATCACACTCTTCTACAACGACGACTTCAAGAACAAGAAAAAACGAAACAAAACCCAAGCGTCCATTTCGATTCGTAATCCATTCGAACAACCAAACAATCCAGATGTTGCACGTTCGGACATTCCAACCCAAGTCATCTGGGCGAGGCAAGCTGCTTGCGGTGGCAAGGCTGTGACCATGCGCAGACGCCTACCAGCGCATAAGCCAAGACCTTGAAGCTCTTGATTGTGAATAGAAAAGAAATCTTCTCACAAGCGTTATTTCATTCATGTCTTTTTCTCCTATTTTTTTAAAAAAATGATGATTTTATATATATATATATATATATATATATATATATATATATATAAAGCTTATGTCTCCTTCTTTAACACATATTATTAAATGCATTAATATTATTTGACCATTATTCATCTTAGATTTACATTTTATTTTTATAATTTCTTTTTTTTCCTGTTACTTGTAACGGGCACGTTACAAACTCGCCGCCCTAGAGAGAAAAATTCTTATCCCAAGAATTTTTCGACATCTTCTTGGCAAGCTACGGAACATAAAAATATAATAGGACAGAAATTTTAACAAAACATGTAAACAACAATACACTTTATAATAACTCTCAAATGAATAACAATATTATATGTATATATATCAAACAACGTTAAATATTCTAAAATATATTCAATTTTTCAAAAAAAATTAATTATATATATAAAGTTATTTTACTGCTATTTACAATTTTTATTTCACTATGGTCATAGTAAAATTTACATTTCCAATAATACGTAATAATTTAAATTTTTATAAAAATAGGAATAATAAACTAATAAATTTCCATAATTACTAACATATTTAGTGAAATTGTAAATTCATTGAACAGTAAACTAGTTGCAAATTTTAAGGATAAAGCAAGGTCTTTCTAAGGAATTTAATTTTCGTCCTCAACTCTATCTAGGGTTCTTCTATCCCTATAAAACTTTACTCCAGAAACATGGGATCGACGATAAGAATCTGGTGTATCATTTTCATCAGAAACAAGTATCGTATTTGGAGTTAAGAAACTCCTTACCACAAACGGACCATACCACTTATCTGCTAAGGACTTAGCAATGTTCTCCTTTAATGAAGATTTAACGTGAGTTTTTAATAACACTCTATCGCCAATATTGAAATTTAGTGGGTTTCTTCTTCTCATCATCAACTTCCGTCGTTTACTCCAGCTCTTCTCCATATTTACATTTGCATTATTCCACAATTCAGCAGATGACTTACCACCATAGTCTGAACTTACGATGTTCCATCGGTTATCTAATGGTGTTGAATAAGGACGTCCGTAAAACAATTCGATTGGACACATCTTCAGTCCCTCATGTTCGCTAATATTCAGTGTAAACTCTAATTGAGGAATAAGGTTGCTCCACAGATGTTGCTTCTTCGATATATAGGCACGTAGCGCCGCCTTTAAGGTTTTTATGAATCTCTCCGCTGCATTTCCTCCCGGGTGATAAGGACTGAGTCTGATATGACGAATCCCCAATCCAAACACAAATGTTCTAAATTTCTCTGACACAAAGATGGACGCATTGTCAGTCGATATGGCCTCCGGAAAAACTAACCGACTGAAAATCTCCATCATTTTATTTGCTACCACAGTTGAATTGATAGTCCTCAACTTTTCCAATACAACAAAGCGACTGGCGTTATCAACCCCAATCAAAATAAACTTATATCCCTGAGAATTTGGGAGAACACCTACTATATCGAACATCCAATGGGCGTTAATCCTTTTGCTGAATTCAGAAGCTAGATAACCCATCTTCTTTTGAATAATTTCTTTCGATTTTTGACAAACATCACATGTTGAAACATAGTCTCTAACATCATCTTTCATTTTTTCCCACGTAAATTTCCTCATCAGCTTTTTTAATGTTTTATAAGTACCAGAATGACCTCCCACTAATCTGTCATCATGATGATCTTCTATTAAAACTTTCCGTAGTTTTTTTAGGAATTACTATCTTAAATGCATTCATAACAGATTTGGTCTTCTTCATGAGTATTTTATTATTCAGAAGGTATCCTGAAACACTTTCCCCACGCTCTAATTTCTCTATTATTTCATTCAGTTCGATTTCCTCTCGCTGCAACTTATCGATCGAATCTTTTACTAAAGGAAGTTTCCACCTATTAGCTATTTCCATGTTCTTTTTAAAAGCAGCTAGTCCTACAGGTCCTTCCAAAATATCGAACTCAAACGGATCATAAATCCTGGTCAGAAAGTCTGCAACTGTATTGTCCGCTGATCTGACATGTTTGATCTTAAAATTGAACTGACACAGTATTTCCACTAATGAACCATATTTAAGGAGTCTTTTGCTATTATTCAAGATCCATGTTAACGCCTTATTATCTGTAAGCTCGTCAAATTCATTAATTAGATAATGTTTAAAGCGTGAAATAGTTTTAACAAGGCTAATAAACTCTATTTCATATATGCTTCGGTGCTTATCAGCCTCCGAAAGCCGTTTACTAAAGTAAGCAACAGGTTGAAGGTTGCCTTTCTCATTTTCTTGTGAGACGCACTCGGCTACGCTCTTCCCGGAGCCGTCCACATTTACAATGAACCTCTTGTTTAAATCAGGCGTTTTTAATACGACATTTTCAATCAGAATGTTCTTTAACCTGTCTAGCAACATTTGATGCTCCTTCGTCCATACAAACTTAACCTTAGGTGACTTCAAGGCACTCAACGGTCCCATTAATTCTTGAAATTCAGAAGCAAACCTTGAATAATAGTTAAATAAACGGAGATTTTTCATAAGACCACGTCTATTTCTAGGAGGAGGGATTTTTTTAATAGCTGACACCCTACTAGGATCTATTTCCATTCGATCGCCTTCTATTACATATCCTAAATAGTTAACTCGTCGGTAAAAGAACATACATTTGTCTGGGGACACAGTAATATTATATTCTTTAAATTGTTCTAATACCTTTTCAACCGTTTTCATATGTTCTTCAATTGAATGGGAAGCTATCAGGACATCATCAAAATATAATTTAACACCCTCTTCTCTCATATCTCCTAAGATCTTTTCCATCGCACGAGACAAAATATTACTTCCAGTCTTAATTCCTACTGGAAGACGAGTATACTGATAGCACCCTTTTGGAGTTACAATAGTTGTAATGTCTTGGGAACCTTTATCTAACTGGATTTGAAAGTACGCACGGCGTAAATCTATTTTCGTGTACACGCGCTTATCTGCTAACCCTGTAAGGCATTCTTCTAAATTAGGAGACGGATATACGTCATTTACTATAAGAGAGTTAGCCTTAATGTAGTTCCCAACAATACGACGAGTGTTATTCTTATTCCGAACCAGAAAACAGCTACTTGCAAAGTTAGAATGATCAACTTCCTCTAGAATACCCTGATCCAATAACTCTTGAATTTGATCATAGAAAATCTTTTCTTTGTTTTTTGGAATTGGAAATGGTGTATCCTTAAATGGTTTATTATCCTTTAGATATAATCTACCAATAAAATTTTTAATACACCCTACTCTATCTGATATCACATCTTTATATTTAGCTTTTATAGAATCAATGAAAGAGCACCTCTGGTTCATTGAATCTCCAAGAATCCCGATTATCTTTGTGGTTTTTCAACTGTGTGCATTCCAGGTTATTCACCTGCATGGTATTCTGATCATGTAAACTATCTGGTGTATGAGGCTCGTCAGAAATAAACTTTCTATTTCTTTGAATCAACTTGTGAAAGTTTTCAGCTTGATCGACATCAATATCTGATACCTCAGAGCCGCTACTACCATCTAATGAATTTAGCTTATCCACTTTATTCACTGGACCATTGCTATGTATAAGCTCCACTTTCTTTTCAGCTAAGTTTTCATCCTGATCTTTCACTAAAGTTTTATTCTTTGATCCTTTCCTCCTACGATTCCTACGCTTGATTTTCTTTCCACTAGTATTACTATCGGGTTTCACAACACTATCATGATTATTATCTGGCAACCTAGCATTGTTCGCCGAATATTCACTTTGTCAAAGTTCAACATTCCTAACTCCAAATGTTAAACCAAAAACCAAAGGTTGATTCGACTTTTCTTTTAAACTATTTTTATTTCCAAATTTGTTCATTAACTTAGAATTCGCAATACACTGTCCCGAATTTTCCAAGTTAATTTCTGATATTTCATTTGCGCCACTCTGACTTCCACGAAAACGATCAATCACTGAGACACAATCGCCCCTTGAAGATGAATTATTATACTGAGTTCCAACTGGATTTGTAACTTCGGACCTTTCAATCGCACTACATAATGTCTTGCCAAAATTCGTATGACTTTCATCCTTCCACATGGATGCAATGGAATCTTCGATTTTACGAACGTCTCCAACTTCTGAATCAATCATAGATCTCAGATGATTCAGCTGGATAGCACTAGGCGCCTGAATTTCTAATAATTTGGATTCAAGATCTAAATAATCCAAATCACACTGTATACTCGCATCATTCTTCCGAAAATTAAATCCATCCTCACAAATAAAAATTGAGTCCATAAAGTTCGAAACAGAAGAACTATCTAGTTTATTCGAGTGATGATCAGTTAACATTTCATCCTTCGGGCCAGACTCAACACCAGATTTAAATCCCCTCAGATGTTTATTATGTTGAATAATCTTCTTATAATTTAATCTAACCCGCTTCTTACCACCGCGTAGAATCAAACAATTTCTAGCAAAATCAATAACTGAATTTGTTGATCTTAAGAAAGGCGTACCCAGCAGACACATGCAAGGCAATTGTTCCACAATCTTAAATAATATTCTCTCAAAATGGCCTGAGAGATTCAAAGTCAATATTATCTCCCGGTTCGTTGAAAAATTTAACCCGGACGGAGTATTTACCACCTTTTCAGGAGTCAAACTAATACATTTTTCTAATCCACAAAGCCGCACTAAGTCCAGTCGAACAATGTTAAAACTTGCACCTCCATCCACACAAATGTCTGTTAAATAATTATGAATCTTACCAACCACAAAGGAAGCGAAGGTATTATCCATTTCACTAGGAATAGTTTTAACTGAAGCATTAGGTGCATTAAATTGATCAGACCGTTCATTCGGAACCTTGTTTTTTCTATGAACCTGAGATTCTACTTTCAAACGATTCTTTACATTAATAGGGTAATAATTATTTAATCCTTTATTCAGAGAAATATTTTTATAACCCACTGAAAATTCTCGATTTTTAAAACCCTGATCATGGTTTGGCATTACTAAATTAGTCTTTTTCCGAGAAAAACCCATCTCCCTATTATATTCTAACTGATTTCTAAAATTTAATTCATGTTTATCAGCAATATCCATTAACTCGGATCGGGTAGCTGGGATATAATAATTCAACATTTTATATCTATGATTTGGATTCATGCCGCCTACGATGATATTAACCATATCTGACTCACTATCCATAAAATTCAATACATTCATAGCAATTACTATGGATCTCACATACTGATTAACTGATTCAGACAGGCGTTGACGTCTATAAATTCTATAATGAATAAGTGAATGCAATGCAACAGGCGTAATAAAATTATTAACAAGCCTAGATTTTAACTCATTCCAAGATATTTGATGATTTAATGCAAACAGAATTTCTTTTAATAACGAACCTTCACATTTCCCGACAAGAACAGAAAGAATCATACTCAAAGAATAACTAGTATCCATTAGAGTTTCCTCAATTTTTGCTAATATCTCAAAAACTAGCAAACTATTACTGCCATCTGTTGTTTTAAATTCCTTAAATTTTGACTCTAGAAAATCATTAGTTCTTTTAAATGTGTACTTCATCAGGAGATTATGCTCAACATTTGAAGATTCAGTAGTACTAGGCAAAGTTGGCAACCCTGTTAATACATTGTCACCCATTTGAGTTCTCTTGGGCGGAGAACAATACCGCGGATGTAACGAAGTATTGGGAGTTGAATTTCTAATTTGAGAAACCCTTCGGTAATAATCTCTAAGATTCAAATACCTTGAAGGAACCTCATTCTTATCACGACCTGAATTTCCAAAATTTATTGAATTCCTAACATTATTAGAACTAGAACTTATTAAAGGCTCATTAAAAGTAACTTGCCTCTGATCTCGAAAAGATTCATTCAAACTCCCAATATTAACAAATCTACTAAAATTGTATTCATCCGCCGGTGACTGCAAACTACCCCCACATTCCAAACTATTAGTTCTCATAGCTGGTTGTCTCATATGAAAACTACCTTGAGTTGGCGGAGTCAGTGACATATTCAACCGTCCAAAATCAGATCTAGTATCTGTTTCAAGATTACCGGTTCTATCAAATGTTATTAATTCTGAATATTGATCCGGAATATCAATGCTCACATACTCCATCGGATTACACATAAGTAATATTATCGAACAATACAGATATAAATACAACATAAATAATATAACTATAATACATAAAAATACAATACTAACTACGAACACTACTGCGACCCAGAATTTTTGACCAAATGGAAATAACCCTAATAATTCCTTGCTTCACCTAAAATCCAATTTATCAAACATACTATTAATTCATGAATGAACAATAAGTTTCAATAGCAATCACTAAATTTTGAATGCAAAAAACAATTTGCGAAGTTCCAAAAATAACAACGAGTTTAAATACTTACAACAAAAAATAACAAACGGACTTGGGTTGGAACCAATTTGTAACGCCCCCATCCGTAGCCTAGCGGACAAGGTGGGAAAACCCAATCCAACCTGGCCGCAGAAGAGGCTTTACACGCACAAACACCTAGAAAGCTCAGCTGTTATTTTCAATTCGGAAATCCAGAGGGTGTAATAATACATGAAATAATATTAATTATATAAACAAATAACAACACAACAATTTCAGGAAAAAATGTTTATTACAAAATTTTACAATAATCTGCGTTTTCCTCGCTGCCAAGTCAAATCTGGATTCATCAATTATTATATCCATGCAGTTTCAGGAGTGACAAAATTAAAAAAAAATATTCAAGAAAGTATCATCCGATGTGTCATAAATCTTTAAATCCGACATTGAACTATATTCTCCAGGCTAGTCAGGAACCTCTCTTGTTTGACGCAATTATCTATACTCAAAGCCAGTCAAGGACCTCTCTTACTTAACGCTAATATCTATACTCCAGGCCAGTCTAGGACCTCTCTTGTTTACTACTAGTATCATTTCTTTCCTTTAAATAAGAAATTAATTCGCACCTTAAATCAATACTGAATGAAGATTTCCTTATCTTTCAAATCAAAAGAAAAGTTTCCGTTGATACTTAAATAAAAAAATTAATATTTTAACTAATTTATCGCAAATTAGTTTGCAAATGAAATGTCACGACGGAAAGCTACCGCAATCAACTTTACTACATTCAATCCAATGCGTTGTAACTTCAAAACATCATCAGTCATAAACCGGTTAAACATTACTCTCAAACAATTCAAACACGTCAAACGATTTTTACTTGTTAGAAAAAAAGAAATAATTTTTAAGTTCTGTTTATAAGTATTCAAATCAGAATTAATATCAATTTTTACTCCTTTAATCAAAATCAGGAACTTCAAACCTGAAAAGTACACAGAATAACAAGTACACTTCGAAGGTTTCGGGTATAATCCCTCCACCTTCGCTCCCCTGGATTTACCGAGCTTACTCGCGTTAAATCTCTATATAATCCGCGGAAAATCTAGTTAAATGGAAATAAAAAAGACGACCCACTGAAACACATAATTGACGCAAACAAACAATGCACTAGGAAAATTGAAAAATCACTCACCTTTGAAAATCCACCTTTTTACTTTTGATTTTCGTAGTTTTTCTGCCCTCAACTGCGTTGGACTTACTTATCAAACAAGAATAATCCACTGTATAGTGAGGTTATGCTCAGGGTTTAGTTTTAACGATCCCAATTTAAACGGTAACTTAATTGAGACAATGGGACGTAGATCCACAATTTCCCACATTCACAAAATTTAGAAATAATTCAGAAACAATTATAATTATGTGATTCTGAGTATTACAAAGGCACTTTTCTGTATTTTGCTTGTTAGCAGAAACAGAGAGAGCTAAACCAAGCCTCCCTTTCAATACTTTAACCATTTAAGCAACACTAATTTCACTAGTTTTTGAAGAACAAACAAAAACTCGTAATATTGCACTAAATGAAATATTACGATTATCATAATCCTCACGTATTAGGGTTATTCTTATTTCACTTCAATATCACACTCTTCTACAACGACGACTTCAAGAACAAGAAAAAACGAAACAAAACCCAAGCGTCCATTTCGATTCGTAATCCATTCGAACAACCAAACAATCCAGTTGTTGCACGGTCGGACATTCCAACCCAAGTCAGCTAGGCGAGGCAAGCTGCTTGCGGTGGCAAGGCTGTGACCATGCGCAGACGCCTACCAGCGCATAAGCCAAGACCTTGAAGCTCTTGATTGTGAATAGAAAAGAAATCTTCTCACAAGCGTTATTTCATTCATGTCTTTTTCTCCTATTTTTTTAAAAATGATGATTTTATATATATATATATATATATATATATATATATATATATAAAGCTTAAGTCTCCTTCTTTAACACATTAAATACATTAATATTATTTGACCATTATTCATCTTAGATTTACATTTTATTTTTATAATTTATTTTTTTTCCTGTTACTTATAACGGGCACGTTACAAGATGGAGAACTCTTTTTAGAACATGAGATGATTATGAAGGGAGAGAAAGATCTTAAGATCTGGGGACATAAGAATTTAAAAAATCTTTAGCTTCCGAGCCGGATTTCGAACACGAACCTTTTAGTTATCGATCCATGACATTATCCCCTTTAGTATTTATTATGTGGACACTAATATTACATGGAAAATTACATAGATACAAAATAGGAGTAATCTAGGACCGACCACTGGTAAGAAATTTCTAGGTGTGGTTCTGAGTGAACTAACTCGTCTGTATGATGATGATTGCCATGCATCGCGACAAGGAAAGTGTTAAGAAGAACAACTCGTTGCCTCCCTGTCCTTCCCCACACTTGGGACAGAGCTTGCAAAAAACACTGAAAGACATTCTTTCTAGATCGACTGAAAATTTTTTGCGTCGTTCCCGTTGTAAAAAGTCAAAATATAAGCATTCATCATTCCACGGCATGGAACGATGAACATATAAAAATGTGGTACCAACTAACCAGGGGATCGTATTCTGTTTGGTTTTAGGGTAATACTGAAATGCAGGAAAGAATAGGAGATCTACGGTAAATAAAGGAAGAGGAGTACGGCAGATCAAGCTCAACATACGAAAGAGGAGGTTCCAAATAATATCGGCACCAGAACATGACATGTAGCGATGGTGTAGTGTGTCGGAGTGGCCACAATATTTGCAGGTGAGGGTTGCGGCACGTCCAATGTGCACAAGTCTTTCTTGTGTGGCGGGCAGTTGATGAACTATGCTCGTCCTTACTGCTTGTGTGTGCAAAGGGAGGACATTATTTTGTAAATTTTGCCAGATTTGGCGCCATTGTTTAGTGGGGAATAGATCCCGTACCCGGACTCTCACTTCTACAAGTGACGCTCTCCACAATTGCCGGTATAAGGTTTTGGGAGTATATGTGGTAGGGGTAGAGAGTTCACCAGAATATGTCCATACTTGAAAAAAGTTGGTTACATGTGTAGGACATAAGTTACCAAATCGGCAGAAAGGCGGATTCCTCGGTTGGAGTATTCGGATCAGAAATATTCGATCCAGACCCGTGTATAGTCCATGTGGGGTTCAACGTTTTGATATGCGTCTAGCGTGTATAATACTTGACTTTTAAGGCGAATATTTACGAGTCCAAGGCCCCCTCCGCTGCGAGGAAGATAAATAGTGTCGTGTCGGAGGCGGAAGAAGTAGCCCCGCTAAATAAACCACATAAATACGGATTCAATTTGGCGAGCGTAAACAGAATGCCGCAAAAAATCGACCCTTTTTGGGAGCGCTACATCGTAGCACTTTCTGATATAGGCTACAGCTATAGCCGAATAAGAACACAGTGCAAGGAGAAAGATTTCACAGTGTCTGATAAGGGAATTAATGCAGCCATCCAACGGAATGCACACCCAGAGCAAACCATTGCCATGCATCGTCAAAAGGGGCAAAAGAAGCAACCGGCTCCACAACGCAGTCAAAACGTCATTGCCAAGGTCCGCCGGTTTGTGACCCAGGAGAATCCACCCACCCAACGTGTAGCGACGCGTGTTGGACGGTCAATTGCAACTGTACACCAAATCATACGCGACAATTTGGAACTCAGAAGTGCATACAAGCGGCGGGTCCATGTTCTGAAAAGAACGCACATTGCAAAACGGTGGTTGGCATGCAAAAGGCTGTATGAAGGTTACCTGGCAGGTGTCAAATGGCGTTATGTGATCACCTTAGATGAAACATGGGTCTATTTTACAGGATCCCAACAGATGCGTGCAATTTACTACCGCCGCAGTGATGTAACAGAACATGCAAAGTAGGTTTGCTCCTGCAAGGAGAGTTTTCCAAAGGGATTTATGGCAGTGACGGTTTTCTTTGCAAAAGGAAAGCTTGCGATACACTGGGTGTCATCAAATGTCAAGGTGAATGCAGCGTATTATATCGAGCATATACTGGAACCCGTCTATCGCCAACATGCCCCAGCTTTGTATGGCAATGACACTGACAGAGTGTTCATTCACCAGGACAAGGCCAGCAGCCATACTGCCAAACGAACGGTGGCCTACATGACACGTATGGAATAGGAGACAGGTGTAAAGGCTATCCTATTTCGAGACATCCCCGTCAAGTCTTCAGATGCATCCCCTATGGACTTCTGTGCTTTCGGCCTCCTCAAACGGAACATCAATAAGCGTCGTCCGACCACACTTGGTGGCCTGTGGAAAGTGTGCAAGGAGGAGTGGGCGAAATTTGATCAGGCATTGCTCAATAGAGGTCTCCTTCAGTGGAAACTACGATGTCGTGCAATTGTTCACCAACGGGGCTCTCACATCGAACATGATCGCTGGTGGAAACGGGGTTTTATGCCTTAGGGCACGGGTCTGTAGTTCGCTACCATGAGGCTGAAACAGCCTTCTGTAGTACGATCACAAAGAGGCTTGTCGAGATACTATCGCTTGTCTTAATCCGCGTTGGAGAGCAAATGGTTCGGAAAGATGACCATTGATCTGAACTCAACATTGGGCCGATTGGTACAGTTGTCTTATGACTTGTTGAAATTCAGGAGGAAATCCCCAGGCGTCTAAAGTTTGAGGAAGAAACCCGTGATCAACGCAGTCATATGCAGAAAAAAAAATCTGTGCCAAGGGCCCAACTTTAACCCCCCGCGTTTGCACGTACGCTATTAAATCCCGTAACGAACGTAGCACATAATATATATGTGGGGTGGGTGGCCGACTGGTATGGACTAATACAGTTTTGTAATATGGGTTTTAAACGTGTCGTTAGAATTTTGGTGAACAGTTTCAAATTGGTAGGCAGTAAAATGATGGGTCTGTACTCCTGTACAGTCTGGGAGTTGGCGGATTTCGGGATGAATATTGTGATTCCAACGGTACCGCAGATGAAGCCTCCCGTTAAATATGCATTAAACAACTTGACTAGGGTATCTGAAAGAAAGGTCCAGTATTGTTTGTAGAACGCGTATGGCAGACCTTCATATCCCGGCGAGCCCTTTTTTGTTGCATGGAGGGCCATCCATATTTCCTGGGAAGTTATGGAGCGCATGAGATCTCGTCCCTCTTCATGCGTAATCAGTTTGGGAATAATCGACAAAAACTGAGTTCTAACATTGGGGTCAGAAGGGCGGGGTTGAACAAAATTATGGTAATACTCCCGAAAAGCGTTTAGGATCTGAATCGAATCACTAGTGATGTAACCATTGGGGAGGTAGAAAGATTGTATTGTAGCCTGTTTTCGTCGGTACAACAGGCGTGCAACTTCGTAAATAGTGACAGTTTCCTGGGCAAGCCTATATGTGGTCTCATAGATAAAGGAAAGCATGAGTGTGGAGATTCGCAGTTTTAGCTGTTGCACGGTGCGTTTGTTATGTAGTGAGGGGGTCATGCACATGCCTGACGCAATGCCTGATAGAGGAATTCAAACATCAACTGCCAATCGGCTCGTGTTTTGGGTCCTTTGCCTTGAAAAACCGAGCAATTTTAGGTTTAAGAAAAGTTGTCCACAAAGAGGCGAGATCGGGAAAATATTGTTGCATCGTTCCTAATAGGAATATTGTTATGCCAGTTCATCCCTATAACTTTTGTGTTGAAGTAATGATGTATTTAACTTCCAGTATTCTCTCCTTCTGAGGACAGGCAGGGTTGGTCTGTTTTTATGTGGAGTTTAAGCGCTGCATGATCGCGGAAAGATGTTATAATAGTCTGTACGTCAATAATAGTGTGAAACAAGTCAGGGGTGACAAATATTTTGTCAATCCTACTTTTCGAATGTGAGGTGCAATGAGTATAGGTCCTCGGTGAGTTGGAAACGATGACTACATCTCGTAAATGATAAGCCCGCAAAAATTCCAAAAATGCGGGACAAGGGGGTGGGCGGAATTGAATCTTCGCTGGTTTCAGTTGTATTCCAATCAGCCATAATTACCTTAGGAGAAATATGAGAAGGCATTAATTGTGGAAAAGTTTGTCCATAAAATTCAGCCCGTTCCTTGTTAGCTGTATACCCAGAAGGAGCGTACAGGCCGACGACCAGGTGCCCCTGTATGACACAATGAATAATACGTCCGTCAGGGGAAAAAGTAAGATTGGTATAACCCAATCCTTTTCTGATAAACACCCCTACTCCAGTGGTGAGTCCCAAATTAGCATATGCATCATAGTCCATCATATTGTTAAATGAATCATGTATAAGTTCTTAAACACAGACTATATCCGGTGTATGGCATGTGAGAAATTGTTTTAAATGTTCTTTATCGTCACTATTTGCGCGATTTACATTTATCGTGAGAAAGGATAAAGAGTTTATCACAGTCATATAGAGGAAAAGTTCGTAGTATATCACTTCTGTGCAATGTCTAGATATATGTAAGTTTACTCATACTGTAATTTAGTATGAGTCTTAAAAATAAAAGTGGAAGCAAAATATAACTTACAAAATCTATGGTAGATGTTAATTAGTAGACTAGGCACTGCAGTTAGAAAATAACACATACATCAATGATAGATTCACACAACTAACACTCAAGGATTTCCTGGTTGTGGGAGAAGTGGTAGCTAGCGCTCTTCCAATCAGCAACTTACACTATTGAATTCGGAGGGCACTTGCATTGTTAACACGTGACGAAGAGAATGAACAAAACAAAAGGAGGCACACACAACACTACTTGGTGTGGTTTCGTATCCATTGACCTTGAAGTCCAATACCTAATCTATTTGTGTCGGACATCTGTTTTGGGCGAGTACGTGGATCTCGTTCGGAAGACAGAGAGACTTGGCTGCCTTCTAAGTGAAAATTCAGTTCTTCCTTCCGGGATAATTTCCGTCTTTCTTGTTTAGGAATAACATCGCTAAACTTAAGCCCTTTTGTCTGATGCTGGAGAAAATCGCTTTCAAGGGGTTCAAAATTCTCTTCCTTTGTCTCTTGCTGGACCTTTCTATCCTCAACGGGTGATGGGTTGGGTTCAACCTCCATGGTGTGTGAGGTGATATGCTGCTCAACTCGTATGCCGGATTCCTCCAATGTAGTCGATAAAGGCACTCGTTTAATGGAATTTGGGTATCTTTCTTCTCTTTCGCAATGGACTTTATTGTAAGTGTAGGGAACTCCTCTGGGTCTTGTACCGGGGGTCGGTGCTCAAGATCATCTTCTTGGTCACCAGATTTCGTAGAAATGACCGGTGGGGCTAATATGAAGGATATCATGGGATTCACTTTTTCGAGTTCTGTCATGCGAGGAATTGACGGGGAAGTGGTCGGGATTACACTCGGTTTCCCCGGGGTTGAGCGCCCCGTTTCAATCTACAGTTCGCTACTGTATGCGTAGAGCTGTGACATCGAAAACATGTAATCGGTTGTCTACTATATGATACTCCTACTTTATAACCATGCACTACAAGTCGGCATGGCACATAAGATAACAGTTTAATGTGTACATGGCGATTTCTGGTTTTAATACCAGGTGGATAAAGTGGGGCCCATTCCTGATCTTCAATTTTAATCACTGAACAATATGCACTAAGAGCCTCACTCAATATTTTATTCGCGTCCTTGATATGAACTCAAACACACGAAGAAGGGTAGTCGAATCTGCGGCGGAAATGATTGACTTAACTCACTTCCTTAGTTGAATGAGTGAATGGGACCTCACTAGGGGCATGAGCTGCAAAGTCATCGTATTCTTTTTGCGTTTTAAATTTTAGAAAAATACAAAACTTTTCACTATTTAATTGATTGGCACTGATATGATAAAAATACCTGGGAAAGTGGAGTTCATCCAATGGTAGATTTCCAGTGGGACTGGTTGAATTGCACGAAACTTCTTGTGAAATTCCAGTTTAAATTGAATATATTTTTTATATTCCATATTCAATTCTGCACTGATACGCTGAGACACTACGCCTAAACGGCAGTAATTTAGAGTACGGAGTATAACTTCTGATTCAGTAGAATTGCTTCGATATAGAGATGGAGGACACTGCTAAAGCACCAGAGCACACTCGTGTTGTCTTGACGGCGGCTTGGTGCGAACTGGTATCCACTCAGCCACGGAGAACTCTACGTAGCCTGTCACATACTTTTCCTTTACCTACTAGAATGGGATATTCCAAACGTTGACTTGGTGGATGAGCCGTTCAGATGGGACGCATACCTCTTGTAGCTTAGTCATAGAGTGTATAATGACATTTCCAATTGTTCAGGAACACTTTTTAAGTCAGTAAAATGTATTCCTATTGTGTTCATTAAGTTATATTTAGTAGAACTATATGATAAAATAGTGCCAAATACTTTGCGTCGTTGTCTGTTACACGAATATTTGGTGTAAGGGATGCCTACGTGGATGGTCTTAAGTTCGAATCCCGACCATCCTTATTTACTTTTTTCTTCTAGCTACGCTCATACTGTGCAATCGAGAAACTCAATTTTGAAGTAAATGTAGTCGCAGCTAGTTTAAGACGAAATTATTTTCAAATATGATATTTGTTATTATATGCTTTTGTTTAACTTGCGATGTTTCAATTTTGATATTAAATCCTACTACCTTAATGTAATTCATTTCCCTACGTCATGTCATGCTGAATGTTTGCACGACGACAGTCGGGCGGTAATAAAAAATCCATTGTTAATGTAATATATATATATATATATATATATATATATGAAGTTTGACTCAGAAAAAAGTACAGTACGATGCAACATGGACTCCTGGAGGAAATTCAAACGAATTTAGTATATGTGTAAATTACCACCTGAACAATTTACTGTTGGGTATAAGACACTGAAACCATCCCTAGGAGGGGAAGAGATGACATGTAAAAAAATAATAGAATACGAAAGATGTTGGTGTCGAATTCATAGTTTTCTTGTTCGAAGAGATGAGTAGTGGCATTTCAGATGAGCGCTCCTAGCAATCTTTGCAAAGGACTCAAGCAATCTTTGCGAGGAGCGGGGAGTGCTGGCTCTCTTGGCCTACCAGATCGATGACCGTGATTCTACAGAATGCTTTATATTTATGCTTGTGTGTGATCTCCCTCAAAGAGTTTCTGGCTATGCCACTGGGCATACTATTTATTTATGATGAAGATTAATAGTATGCCTTTAATTACGATTATAATTACGATGCTTTTAATTACGATTAAAGCATAACTATTTTTATATTATTATTTACATAACCGACATGCTTCAAAAAGGCATTGGACTAGCCATTTTTGTTTTGTTCTATTTCCTTGACGTTGCGCTCGTACGTTCTGCACAGAAACTATAGTTTAGTTCAAAATAGACAGAGTTGGAAATACTTGAGAATATGCCAGCTTACATCTAAGGCAAACTGTTGAGTTGCAAGGGAAGAGGAGGAGTGAGAAAGCAAGTAGTTGGGCATGCGCATTCGACAGAAAGCAGACGAAAACCCCGATGCTTGCAATAGGCGTGGAAGCCCAAGGAACATCGATACGACAGGAGGAAAGACAGAAAATGTGCCTCTGAGTGAAGCGCATGCGTTGGTTTCGCTTGTCAAAGTAAGGCGAGAGAGGGCATTAAGAAGATTGCAGTGGTAATACTTGTGATAATTACAAGTAAACAATTTATATATAACGAAATACGTAGTTTTTTTTATTAACAGGGGATGCCGGGCATACCGGCTTTCCCTTATGCTATGACGCTACAGTAAAGGAATTTGCTCACAGGAAAGCAAGAAGGCATGGGCGCCCGAAGGGGAGGGCAGGGTGGGGGCCGGGTCCCCCTCTGGCTCACGAAAATGTATACGTAATATAGCGAACCACGTATATTAAATATTCGAAATACCAGACGCAATATACCAACCATGGAGATGCCCCTCCCTAGCTGATAAGGTTTACTATCATGTTACAAAATTCTACGTCACCCATATACATGTTAAATATTTCTAAAATATTTTCTTTTTCTACAATAAATTCCTTAAATGTTTCTTCTGGACGCATTACTCTATATAGTTTTTCCCTAATGATTTCTGTTTTTATAATACTGCTTACATATTTTCCTACTACTCTGTTACGCATTATAGCCCAATTAGCGTTTTCATTTATGAATTGTTGGAAATCTAAAAATAATGGTCCTATAATTCTACCTAACAAAAGCACTAATATAATATCTGTAGGTGCCACATTCTGTTTAATCAAACTGTTAGCCTGCATTAGGAAATGACATATCTGGTAGCCATCTACAGAATTTAATATGGGTATATTGTTAACCAAACTTTCTACTGCTTTGAATGCACTTACATTTTTAAATTTACTGAAATCACATCTAATACCTGTATTCTGTCCTATATTAGGATTATGACTTACGGTGTCGTGAGGGATCGTAGCCCCCGCAACATCAATCAGATCCTCAACAGGTCACATCTGACTACTTCTGCCCGGTTCTACATGCCCAGACGAACACAAATTTCCCACATTAGCACTATAACCACTGCTATTTAAATGGGTTTTTCTTGATAGCGGTTAGGAATATAATTCCCCCTATTAAATTGGTTATAATAATCATATGCCTCTGCAGCGTACATGAAATTCATAATGACCTATTTCTAATTTAACGTGCTTCTCTTTTACAATTTTAAACTTTAATTTACAGGTTTGAATTTGGTAGGTTAAATTCTTTCCTAATTGGTTTACAGTCCAAACAAATACAAATTTTCTCTTCAGCATAAAGCTCCCACCTAATGAGAAACACCGAGTTATGATAGTCAGGTAATTTTTGTCTTGTTGCGGTATCTAAATAAATTAATACTAAACCGCTCGGATAGTACGTTTTGCGGTGTTTTCTCAGATTATAGATAGAAGCAAAGATGACATTTTCAACTAAACAAATATAACAAATTTTATTAGAATTCAAAAATCGAAAACAAGCTTGAAAACAATTTCTCAAAAAAAGTGATTAATAACTCAAATAATTTCAGGTTAAATATCAAACAAGATAGACTATCCGCAAATTCAATTAAATAACAAATAGTAAAATAAATGTCTGCATAGCATGTTATCTCAATGGATAATTTATACTCAAAATTAATGTTCCTTTTTAGTCTGCATGCCAAGAATAGAAAATTAGATTAAGAATAGCATACCAAATGTCCTCTTGTCTTAACATCTAAAGTCCTATTCAATTCAGATATTGATAGGTGAAACAGGTTTGCGTAACAATTTTTCTTTTCAACTTCGATTTTTACAAAACTCAATCTTCTTAAACTTTTCATTTCATAAATCCAAATCACTATTCACTTTCAAATTTTCACGCAGCACGAAATAATATAGAAATCTATGACATAACATGCTTAGATTATGAAAATTTCCTACAAACGAAACAGTAGGTATTTCTTCCCTTACCTGACTATCATAACTGAAGAGGGGAGGTTTGCTGTACAACCACGAAAGCTCGTAGAGGGCAGCACCTTCCACTGAACAGTCATGAGCCAAGGTAGCCAGCTCGTAAACTCCCAGGATGGTTGCCTATCCCAGAGGCTTACTTCTGCTGAGACTTAACTTTTGTTCTGAGAACAAATAAATTTAGTCTCACAAAACATTCCACAAATAAATGTTATTAAGGCGGAAGTCCTCGGTATTCTCTTGCGGAATGCCCATAAAACGCAGTTACGCCACTGTACATGGTATGTCTTATACGTTTGAAGAGAAGCTTATGACTACTCATAGCAGTAGAAACATAAACATAATGTAGGCTCTGGCGGTTCAGAACACCCTGCCCTGGACACTACTTATCTCTAAATTTTACCTATTTTTAGAGATGATGATATATATTTTAGTAAAGTATGTCCTCACATTGAATTTGGACCCCACGAAAAGCTTTCTATTCCTGAAACAAATTTCTGCCTATGTACCTGCAAACAGTGACGATTTTAGCTAGTGATCAGGCGATAATGCAACGACAATTACCCAGAAATCATATCTCTGATAGGTCCAGATGTGACACCAGTATCTGTGCATTACCACTTTTTACTCCCAGCGTATTGAAACTCATGCTCAAAGGAACTGTTCGGAAATCTTCATTGGTCACCCCTATGGCCGTTATGCCAATGGGTCCGACCTTGGACATATACTACATCTAGAATGGCACTTTTTATGTCAGTGATCCCAAAAACTATGCATTCGTCAAAAATATAGAACGCTTTCGATTCTTTTTGCCTGTCACCTTCCCACTCTGACCTCCATGCAACCAAGACTTACCTCGTACTTAAGCATCGTCAACAGTGTTGCTATTCATCATTGTGACCCCGAAAGCTATGAATTCTACACTAATATCGTTCGTATTTGACTACTTTTACATGCCACCTTCCCCCATATTGGGGATGGTTTTGGCATCTAATCCCTAACTACGTAGATTAGTATCAAGTTTTGCCGCACCACTTTTGGACTAAGAAATAATGCCATTCGTTTGTGCTACGTTAGTTCTGGATAATGCCCAAATTTCAGCGTTTGTGCTATCAAAATAACAAAGTTATGAACAATTTAAATTTCGGAGCCAACTTGACGTCAAGTTCGCCCCGCTTTTTTTCCCTGATGGACATAAAATTGATTTTCTAATGCTAAACGTTAGTGCTGCTTAGTGCCCAAATTTAAGCTTTAGTGCTGTTCAAAGAACGCCGTTATAATGAAATTAATTACCGCCAACTTGGTCCCGCTTTTCCCCTAATTGAGACAGAATTGATTTTCTAATGGCAAACCTTTGTGCTATGTTAGTGCTGGTTAGTGCTGAAATTGGACCGTTAGTGCTGAAATTTGTCTGTTAGTGCTGTTCAAATAACGACGTTATGACGAAATTAATCAGCGTCAAGTTGGCCCCGCTTTCTTCCCTGATTGAGATAGAATTAATTTTTTAATGCGAGTCGTTTGTGCTGCACTAGTGGTGATTAGTGACCAAATTTGAGGGTAATTTCTGTTTAAATAACGCCGTTCTGATGAAATTAACTAGCGTCACGTTGGCCCCGCTTTCTTCTCTAATTGATGTAGAATTAATTTTCTAATGCCAAACGTATGTGCTCCGTAAGTAGTTATAAGTGCCTAAATTTGAGCGTTAGTGCTGTTCAAATAACGCCGTTATAAGGAAATAAATTAACGTCTTGTTGGCCCCGCTTTTTTCCTAATTGAAAATGAAATGAAATGAAATCTGTGAGTTTTACGTCTCACGGTTATGCCGGTTAGGCTAAAGGAGACGGTGATGATGAGTAATGAATGAAATGGTGGAATGAAGAAAGTGGGAGGAAACGGGAGAACCCGAGAAAACCCACGCACACGGTGTTTGTCCACCACAAAGTTCACTTGGCGGGGGCTGGGATCGAACCCGGGACCCCATTCACCAGAGGTGAACGCTCTACCACTGAGCCACCACGTCCCCTTTCTCCTAATTGAGATAAAATCGATTTTCTACTGCCAAACGTTTATGCTACGTTATTGCTGGTTTATTACACATTTGAGCTTTAGTGCCGTTTAAATAACGCCGCTAAAATGAAATTAATTAGCGCCAAGTCGGACTCCCTTTTTTCCCTAATTGATAAATAATTGAAGCGCTTTGAGGATAAAGGTGGTATGTAACAAGTTGAATATGATGGAAAAATTTACTTTCACAACTTTTCCCGTTAACATAACACCTTCATTGTTTCTAAATATCTACACTAGGACGAGGACTCACCAAATAATGTGTTAGGTAGCATGAGTAGCATACAACACATTCATGAACAGTCAGAATGCAACATTTCGAAAAATGTAACATAACACCTTTATCCTCCAAGCGCTTCAATTGATTTTCTAATTCCGAATGTTTGTTGTACGTTAGTGCTGGTTAATGTCCAAATTTGAGCGTTAGTGCTGTTCAAATAACGCCGTTATAACGAAATTTAGTAGTGTCAAGTTGGTTCCGCTTTCTTCTTAATTGAGATAGAATTGATTATCTAATGCCAAAAGATTATGCTACATTTGTGCTGGTTACTTCCCGAATTTGATATTTAGTGCTATTCAAATAACGCCGTTATAACAAAATTAATTAGTTTCAAGTTGGTCTCGCTTTTTTCCCTAATTGATATAAAGTTGATTTTCTAATGAAAAACATTTGTGCTACGATAGAGCTGGTAGGTGCCCAAACGTGATCGTTAGTGCTGCTCAAATTCGAATTTATAACGAAATTAATTAGCGTCAAGTTGGCCTAACTTTTTCTTCATTGAGATAGAATTGATTGTCTAAAGCCAAACGTTTATACTACGTGCTGGTTAGGGCCCAAATTTGAGCGTTAGTGTTCTTCAAAGAACGCAGTTATAACGAAATTAATTACCGTCAACTCTAGCAGCACAAGATGTGTAGGCATATGCCATTTAGGTGTCCCAGCTACTTTTTAGGTAACCGACACTTGGCACATGTGATATTCATGTGTTTAGTATGTACTTCAGCTACCTACAGTTTTAGGTACTTGTTACACCTAATTGATATTTGCAACTATGTATCACAAATATAGTACTTATATACATAGCTCAGTTTCGCACTGTGATAGTCATTTGTTTTTATGTCGTTACTTGGGACATAAATCTGTCATGTTCTAGGTACGTCCTTTAGGTACATATTGTTTCAGATACCCTAACAGCACAAGATGTGCTAGGCATTCGCCATTTAGGTGTTCTTAATTCATCTCCCACATTTGACGCATTTGGTGCTTCTTTTTCTCAGAGATTGTCTACCAGAAGCAATAAAGTCATCAACTTTATTAGATGGCAACTGTCGCCAATCATTTGAAAGTGAATATGGAAGAACCATGAAATAAAGTAAATAGACACTCGCCAAATTGTTATAAAATTACATAACGATCAGATTTTATCCGATCCCAAACGGTTATAGTCGAAAATATGCGGTTAAAGGAGCACTCTGATTAGCCGAATGCAAAGGACCTCAATAATTTATCACTCTACAAGCACTCGGAAGAGCACGCGGCTAGTAATTCAAAGGTCAATGGTTCGCGCCCACCTTAAGTTATACCTACATTTTTTACTTGTTTAAAGTGTTGTTTAGACTTACCTTAATATAAACACATTAAGCATATAGGCGATTTAACATATTTTGGGGGAGTAATTTTGTGGTTCATTGACGCTTACAGCATGGGGAACATACCTAGAACATACAAGTCACATGTACATGTCAGACATTCCCCTGGTACATGTCAGACATGTGCCTAGGGGCGGACATAGACTATGACTATTACTTGCCATTCATGTGATTTCTTTCTCAGAAGTATATAAGGCACATACTGGACACATTCCAATGTACCTGAGAGATCATGATAGGCACGTGCCTGCTATGTAATTGTGCTGTTAGGGAACTTGGCCCCGTTTTTTTAGCCTAATTGAGATAGAGTTGAGTTTCTAATAGCAAAAGTTTGTGCTACGTTTGTGTTGGTTAGTGCCTAAATTTTAGCCTTAATGCCGTTCAGATAACGCCGTTATAGCGAAATTTATTAGCGTCAGGGTGGCCCAGTTCTTTCCTCGAATTTTGATGGAATTGATTTTCTAAAGACAAACGTTTGTTGCTATGTTAGTGATGTTGAGTGCCCAAATTTGAGTGTAAGAGCTGTTAAAATAACGCCGTTATAGCGAAATTACTTAGCATCAAGTTGGCACCTCTTCCTTCTGCAATTGGGATAGAATTGATTTTATAATGCCAAACGTTTGTGCTACGATAGTGCTGGTTTGTGTGCACATTTGAGCGTTAGTACAGTGCAAATAACGCCCTTATAACGAAATTAATTAGCGTGAGCTTATCCGTGTTTTTCCTCTTATTTGAATGGAATTGATTTTCTAATGCCAAACGTTTGTTCTGCATCAGTACGGGATAGTGCCCAAATTTGAGCGGTAGTGCTGTTCAAATAACGCCGTTGTAACGAAATTAAATAGCGTCAGGTTAGCGCCTTTTTATTCCTTAATTCAGAAGGTAATGATTTTCTAATATCAAAAGTTTGTGCTACGTTAATGCTGGTTACTCTCCATATTTAATCCTTACTGCTGTTAAAATAACGAAATTACTTACCGCCTAATTGACAACTCTTTTCTCTCTAGTTGAGAGAGAGTTGATTTTCTAACGCCAAACGTCTGTTTTACTTTAGTGTTGGTTATTATCAAAATATTAAAGTTACTGCTGTTCAAATAACGCCGTTATGACGGATTAATTAGCGTTAAGTTGGCTTCCTTTCTTTCTATAATTGAGATGGGATTCATTTTCTAATGTTAAACGTTTGTGTTTCGAAAGTGCTGGTTAGTGCCCAAAATTTGAGCATAAGTGTTATTCAAATAACGTCGTTATAAGGAAATTAATTAGCGTCAAGTTAGCCACGTTTTTTCCCTAATTAAGATACAATTGACTTTCTAACGCCGAACGTGTGTGCTACGTTAGAGCTGGTAAGCTGGCACACTCGAGCGTTAGTGCTGTTCAAATAACGCCGTTATAACGAAATTAATTAGGGTCAAGTTTTCCCTGCTTTTCCCCTAATTTAGATGGAATTGATTTTCTAACGACGAAAGTATGTGGTACATAAATGCTGGTTACTCTCCAAATGCGAGAGTTAGTGCTGTTCAAATAACAACGTTATAATGAAATTAATTAACATAAAATTGACCCCTCTTTTCTCCTTAATTCAGATAGAGTTAATTTTGTAATGAAAAACGTTAGTGCTCTCTTAGTGCTCGTTAGTGCCCAAATTTGAACGTAAGTACTGTTAAAAAAGGCCGCTATAATGGATAAATTAGCGTCAAGTTGGGCCGGCTTCTTTCTTCAATTGAGATAGAAATGATTGTCTAATGACAAACATTTGTGCTACCATAGTGCTGGTTAGTGGTCACATTTGAACTTGAGTGCTATTCAAATAACTCCGTCTTAACGAAATAATTATCATCAAGTTTGAACAGCTTTTTCCCTTATTTAGATGGAATTGGTTTTCTAATACCAAACGTGTGTGCTACGTTAGTGCTGATTAGTGTCCAAATGTGAGCGTTAGTGCTCTTCACATAACGCTGTTAAAATGAAATTAATTAGCCTCCAATTAACCCCTCTTTTCTCCCTAATTGAGATAGAGTTGATTTTGAAATGAAAAAAGGTTGTTCTACCGTAGTGCTTGTTAGTGTCCAAATGTGAACGCTAGTGCTGATCAAATAACACAGTCATAACGAAATTAATAAGCGTCAAATTGCCAGCTTATTTTCCCTGATTGACATAAAGTTGATTTTGTAATTCCAAACGTTTCTACCACGTAAGTGTGGGTTAGTGTGTAAATTTGAGCGCTTATGCTGTTCAAATAACGCCTATAGCGAAATTAATTAGCGTCAAGTTGGTCCCGCTTCTCTCCTTATTTCAGACAGTATTGATTTTCTAATGCCAAATGTTTGTGCTACGTTAGTACTGGTTCGTGCAATTATTTGAGCGTTAGTGCTGTTCAAATAACGAATTTATTACGAAGTTAATAAGCGTCAATTTGTCCCCGCTTTCCCCCTAATTAAGATAGAATTGATTTTCTAATGCCAAACTACTGTCCTATGATAGTGCTTGTTTGTGGCCAAATTTGAGGGTTACGGCTGTTCAAATAACGCAGTTATAATGAAATTAATTAGCGTGAATTTGGCCCCGTTTTTCCCCTCTAATTTAGACAGAATATATATTCTAAAGCCAAACGTTTATGCTACGTAAGTGCCCAAATTTTACCGTTAGGGTTGTCCAAATATCGCCTTTACAACGTATTAATTAGAGTCAAGTTGACACCGCTTCTTTTTAAATTTAGATAGAATTGATTTTCTGATGCCAAACGTTTGTACTACGATACTACTGGTTAGTGGGCACATTTGAGCATTAGTGCTGTTCAAATGACCCCGTTATAACGAAATTAATTAACGTCAAGTTAGCACAATTTTTCCCCTTATTCAGATGGAATTAACTTCCTAATACCAAAAAGATTGTGCTACGCTAGTACTGGTTAATGTTCAAATGTAAGCGTTAGTGCTGTTCAAATAAGGCCGTTATAACGAAATTAATGAGCGACATTTTGGTCCTTCTTTTTTCCTTGATTGAGATAAAGTAAAATTTGTTACGAATATCGTTTGTGCTACGTTAGTGCGGGTTAGTGCCCAAGTTTGAGCGTTAGTGCTTTTCAAATAACACAGTTATAAAAAAATAAGTATCGTCAAGTTGGCCCCGCTTTTCTTATTAATTCAGATAGTATTGATTTTCTAATGCCAAACGTTCGTAGAACAATTGTGCCGGTTAGAGCCCACAATTAGGCGTTAGTGCTGCTCAAATAACGCCGTTATAACAAAATTATTTAGCTTGAAGATAGCCTAGCCTCTTTCCCTAATTTAGATGGAATTGATATTCTAATACCAAGAACTCTGAAACGTTAGGGCTGGTTAGATTCCAAACTTTAGCGTTAGTGCTGTTCAAATAGCGCTGTTATAACGAAATTAATTAGCATCAAATTGGCACCGCTTTCTTCCCTAATTCAGATAATGTTGATTTTGTAATGCCAAAGGTTCGTGCCCCCTCATTTCTCCCTATTGAGATAGATTTGATTTTGTAATAATAAACACTTGTGCTACTTTTGTGCTGGTCAGCGGCCAAATTTGAGCGATACTGCTGTTCAAATTACGTTGTTATAGCGAAATTTATTAGCGTCAAGATGGCCACGTTCTTTTAAAATTTGGATAGAAATTATTTTGTAAAGAAAACGTTGAGTGCCCCAAATTTTAGCGTTACTGTTGATCAGACAACGGCATTATAACAAAATTAATTAGTGTAAAATTGGACCTTCTTTTCTCCATAATAGATATAGGGTTAATTTTCTAATGCCAAACATATTTGCTGCATTAATGATTGTTAGTGCCGAAAATTTAGTTAGTTCTCTTCCAGTAACGCCGTTATAACGAAATTAATTAGCGTCAAACTGGACCCGTTTTTCCTACTAATTGAGATAAAATTGATTTTCTAATGCCAAACATTTTGCTTCGCCATTATAACAGATTAATTAGCGTGATGTTGATTCCGCTTCTTTCTTTAATTAAGATAGAATTGACTTTCTAATGGCAAACGTTTACGCTACGTAAGTGCCGTCAAGTGCCTAAATTTGAGCGTTAGTGCTTTTCAAATAACTCCGTTAGAAATAAATAATTAGAGTCAAGTTTTCCAAGCTTTTACTTAAATGGAATTAATTTTCTTATGCCAAAAGTATATGCTCTATTAATGCTGGTTAGTGTCCAAATTTAAGCGTTAGTGCTGTTCAAATAACGCCGTTATAACGAATTTACAAAGCGTCAAGTTGATCCTGCTTTTTTCTCTAATACATGTAGAATTGACTTTCCAATGTCAAACGTTTTTGCTAAGTTAGTGCTGGCTATTGCCAAAATTTGAGCGTTAGAGCACTTCAAATATGCAGTTGTAGCGACATTAATAAGCGTCAAGTTGGTCCAGCTCTTCCCCTAACTTAGATGGAATTGATTTTCTCATGCCAAAATTTTTGCTTTGTTAATGCTGGTGAGCGTCTGAATCTGGCCCTTGATGCTGCTCAAATAACTCCGTTATAATGAAATTAATTATCGTCAAATTTGCTCCTTTTTTCTCCCCAATTAAAATAGAGCTGATATTCTAACGCCAAACATTTGTACTACCTTAGTGCTAGTTAGTGTCCAAATGAGAGCGTTAGTACTGTTCAAATAAAGCCGTTATAACGATAATTAATTAGCATCAAATTGGCGCCACATTTTTCCTAATTGAGATAAAGTTGATTTTGTAATGCCAAACGTTTGCGATACCTTAGTACTAGACATTAGCCAAATTTGGTCGTTAGTGTTTTCTGACATAACACCGTTATAACGAAATTAATTACCGTTAAGTTAGCCCCGCTTCTATCCATGATTCAGATAGAATTGATTTTCTTATGCCTAAACTGCTTTTGCTGCGTTAGTGCTGGTTAGTACAAAATTTGAGCGTTAGTGCTATTCAAATAATTCCGTTAAAATGAAATTAATTAGCGAAAAATTAGCCGCTCTTTTCTCCTTAATTGTGATAGAGTTGATTTTGTAATGCCAATTTGTGATGCTGGTTAGTGAACACATTTGAGCGTTATTGCTGTTCACAAAACGCCCTTATAACGAAATTAATTAGCGTCAAGTAATTCGAGTTTTTTCCCTTTTTTGAGTGGAATTGATTTTGTAATGCCAGAAGATTGTGCTATTTTAGTGCTGGTTAGTGTTCAAATGCGAGCGTTAATACTGTTGACATAACGATGTTATAACGAAATTAATAATCGTCAAATAGGTTCCTCCTTTTTCCCTGATTGAAATAAAATTGACCTTGTAATGCCAAAGGTTTGTGTTATATCAGTGCCGGTTAGGGCCTAAATATGAGCGTTAGTGATGTTCAAATAACGCCGTTAGAACAAAATTAAGTAGCGTCAACTTGGCCCCTTTTATTCATTAATTGATGTACTAATGATTTTCTAATCTCAAAAGTTTGTGCTACGTTAATGCTAGTTAGAGGCCAAATTTAATCCTTAGTTCTGTTCAAGTAACGCCGTTATAACGAAATTACTTAGCGTCAAATTAACCACTCTTTTCTGTCTTGTTGATAGAGTTGATTTTCTAACGCCAAACGTTTGTGCTACTTCAGTGTTGGTTATTGCCAAAATCTCAACGTTACTGCTGTTCAAATAACGCCGTTATGACGGATTAATTAGCGTGAAGTTGGTTCCACTTCTTTCTATAATTGAGATAGAATTGATTTTCTAATGCTAAACATTTGTGCTACGCAAATGCAGGTTAGTGCCCACATTCGAGTGTTAGTACTGTTCAAATATCGAAGTTATAATGAAATTAATTATCGTGAAGGTAGCCTAGTCTTTTTCAATAATTTAGAAAGAATTGATATTCCAATGCCAAGATTTGTGCAAACGTTAGTGCTGATTAATGTTCAAATTTTGGCTTTCGTGCTGTTCAAATAACGCCGTTATAACGAAATTAATTAGCGTCAAATTGGCTCACTTTTAACCTTAGTTAAGATCAAGTTGATTTTTTAATGCTTAACGCTCGTGCTACCTTAGTGCAATTTAGTTCCCAAATTTGAACGTTAGTGCTGTTCCAATAACCTCAAGTTGGCAAAGGTTTTTCCCTATTACACATGGGATTGATTTCTCAATGTCAAAATTTGTGCTGCGTTAATACTGGTTACTTTTAAAATTTGACCGTTAGTGGTGTTCAAATAACGCCATTATAAATAAATTAATTAGCGTCAAATTAGCCCCTAAATCTCCCTATTCAGATAGAGTTAATTTTGTAATAATAAACGGTTGTGCTACCTTATTGCTGGTTACTACCCAAATTTGAGCGATACTGCTGCTCAATTTACGCCGTTATAGCGAAATTTATTAGCCTCAAGGTGGCTCAGCTTTTTCCTCGAATTTGGATGGAATTAATTTTTTAAAGACAAACGTTTGTGCTATGTTAGTTCTGCTGGGTGTCCAAATTTGAGCGTTAGAGTTGATCAGATAACGCCGTTATAACAAAATTACTTAGTATAAAATTGGGCCGCTTTTTTTCCATAATAGAGAGAGAATTAATTTTCTAATTCCAAACCTTTGTGCTGCGTTAATGGTTGTTAGTGCCTAAAATTTACCGTTATTTCTCTTCCAGTAACACCGTTATAACGAAATTAATTAGCGTCAATCTGGACCAGCTTTACAGTCTAATTAAGATAAAACTGATTTTCTAATGCTTAATGTTTTTGCTACATTAGGGCTGGTTAGTGCCCATATTTGAGCGTTAGTGCTGTTCAAATAACACCGTTATAGCGTGAAGTTGACTCCGCTTCTTTCTTTAATTGAGACACAATTGATTTTTTAATGCCAAACGTTTACGCGACGTCTAGTGCCTAAATTTGAGCTTTAGTGCTGTTCAAATTACGCCGTTATACAGGAATTAATTAGGGTCAAGTTTTCCCACCTTTTCATCTAATTAATTGGAATTTATTCTCTAATACCAAAAGCATGTGCTCTATTAATGCTGGTTAGTGTCAAAATGTGAGCGTTAGTGCTCTTTAAATAACACCGATATAACGAGATTAATTATTGTACAATTTGCCCCTCTTTTCTCCCTAATTAAGATAGAGCTGATTTTGTAATGGCAAACATTAGTTCTACATAAGTCCTAATTAGTCCTAATTAGAGTAGAAACCGCTATAAAGAAACACAAATGTCCGGGTGTAGATGAAATTCCGGCTGAGTTAATTTTAGCTGGAGGCGAAAAATTGTGGAACAAGATACACAAACTCATTCTCCTTATCTGGAACAAGGAAGAATTGCCACAAGAGTGGAAAGAATCAATCATTGTTCCAATTCACAAGAAAGGCGACAAAACTGACTGTAATAATTATCGAGGCATTGCTCTTCTGTCAACATCCTATAAAATCCTTTCAAATATTCTGTTAGCAAGACTGACCCCATACGCAGATGAAATTATTGGAGATTATCAATGCGGATTTAGACGAAATCGATGAACTATCGACCAAATATTTAGCATTCGCCAAATACTCGAAAAGAAGTGTGAATACAATACCCCGGTACATCAACTATTTATTGATTTTAGAAAGGCTTACGACTGGGTTAGGAGAGAAACATTATACATCGTTCTTACAGAACTTGGAATACCGAGAAAGCTAATTAGATTAATTAAGATATGTTTAAATGAATCCCAAAGTAAAGTCCGGGTAGGAAAATTTTTGTCCACGAGTTTTCACGTCGAAAATGGCCTGAAACAAGGAGATGCGTTGTCGCCATTATTATTTAACTTCGTTCTGGAATACGCTATAAGGAAAATCAAAGATAGCAACCAGGGCCTAGAGTTGAACGGTATTCACCAGGTTATGGCATATGCTGATGATGTAAATTTAATAGGGGATGATAGGAGAACAATAGAAAGAAATGCAGAGATCTTATTAAACGCTTGCAGGGACATGGGTTTAGAAGTAAATGCAGAGAAAACTAAATACATGGAAGTGCGCCGGTACCGTAATACGGCAAATTATGGATGCGTTAAAATATTAAATAATACTTTTGACAAAGTGGATAGTTTCAAATGTCTAGGATCAATATTAACAGAGGAAAATCATATTCACGAAGAAATTAAATGTCGACTAAAAGCAGGGAATTCGTGTTACTATTCGGTTCAAAATCTCTTGTCGTCGCGAATTCTGTTGAGGAATTTGAAGCTTAAAATATACAAAACGATAATTATGCCTGTTGTTCTGTATGGCTGCGAAGCATGGTCACTTACTCTGAGGGAAGAACATAGACTGAAAGTATTTGAGAACAAGATCCTGAGACGAATATTCGGACCCAAGAGGAACGGGAATGGGGAATGGCGGAAACTTCATAACGAGGAACTACATATTTTATATGGTTTACCCAACATTGTTAGGGTCGTCAAGTCTAGGAGGCTTAGGTGGGAAGGTCATGTCATGGAAGAAAGTAGAAACGCTTTCAAAGTCTTGACTGGAAGACCAATCGGAAAACGTCCATTAGGAAGACCTAGGCGCAGATGGGAGGACAATATTAAGATGGATCTCGCAGAGATTGGAATACAAAGTAGAAACTGGATGCAGTTAGCTAAGGATAGAAATCAGTGGAGAGCTTTTGTGAACGCGGCATTGAACCTCCGGGTTCCATAGGCCATAGAGTTAGTTAGTTAGTTAAGTCCTAATTAGTGTCCAAATTTAAGCGTTAGTTCTGTTCAAATAACGCCGTTATAACGAAATTACTTAGCGTTAAGTTGATCCTGCTTTTTTCCCTAATACATGTAGAATTGATTTTCCAATGCCAAATGTTTTTGCTAAGTTAGTTCTGTTTATTCCAAAAATTTGAGCGTTAGAGCAATTCAAATATACCGTCATAACGAAATTAATAAGCGTCAAGTTGATCCATCTTCTTCTCCTAATTTAGATGGAATTGATTTTCTAACGCCAAAAGTTTGTGCTATGTCAATGCTCGTGAGTGTCTAAATTTGACCATTAATGCTATTCAAATAACGCCATTATAATGAAACTAAATATCGCCAAATTTGCCCTTTTTATCTCCCTAATTAAGAAAGAGTTGATTTTGACCCGAATTAATGTTATAAAGAAATTAATTAGGGTCAAGTTTTCCTAGCTTTTCCCCTAATTAATATGGGTTAATGTCTAAATGTGAGCGTTAGTGCTGTTCAAATAACACCGTTATAACGAAATTATTTATCGTACAATTTGCCTCTCTTTTCTCCCTAATTAAGATAGAGCTGATTTTCTAATGACAAATATTGTGGTACATTTGTTCTGATTAGTGTCCAAATTTAAGCGTTAGTGCTGTTCAAATAAGTTAGTGCTGTCTATTGCCAAAATTTGAGCATTACAGCAGTTGAAATATGCCGTTGTAATGAAATTAAAAAGAGTCAAGTTGTCCTATTTTTTTTTTCCTAATTAAGATTTGATTTTTAATACCAAACGTTTGGGATTCGTTAGTTCTTTTCAGTGCTCAAATTTGATCGTTAGTGCTTTTAAATAACGCTGTTATAACAAAATCACTTAGCATCATCTTCTATTTGTTCATCATTTCTCGGTGGTATTTTCATCTGATTTCGTGGTCTGCCTATGTTCATCGTTGTCTTTTGTTGGGTCGTCAGTCGGTAAGACCTTTGTCATTAAATAATTTACTGCATTTTCCCAACCCTTGGTATGTTCTGCATTGTCCATTTTGAGGGTAGAAAGTGTTGTTGGCTTGTTAACTTTCTTACTAATTATTTTATATTGTTCATCCCATATGTCTAGATTTATATTTTTCTTTAAAAATGTTTTCCAACTTTTTAATTTTGTTTCTTTTAGTTTATTTTGATATTTGTTTTTAATTTCTCTATATTTTTCTAGTTTTCTTTGAGTTCGGTATCCCACGTGGGTTGGTATAATTTCCTTGCTTTTCTAGTTTTCATTTTCAGATTTTGCAATTCCCCGTTCCAAACTTTTTGTTTTAATCTGTTTGTCATATTGTGATTTTGTTTTTGTTTAACTTTTGATAGCGTTTATTATTTCGCCTTCTATTTGTACTGACAAATCGTCCACATCATCATCATCATTTACATTCGGTAAGTTCATGTTTCTCCAAACTTTTTCCCTGTTTATTCTTTTGGTGTTATAGATTAGTGTGTTTTCTTGTTCTTTCATATTTTCTTTCACATTTGCACCGTCAATCTCGAACATAATAGCATTGTGCTCACTTAGCGTGGCCGTATCCAAAACCCTCCAGTTGCATATTCTGTTACTTAGTTGTAACGTTGATAATGTTACGTCTATATTCGATACTCTACCTTGCGTGTTTCTAAATATTGGCGGATGTCCTTCTTCATTTATAACCACTAACTCATTTTCAGCGATAATTTCTTCTAACTTTTCCCCTTTTCATCCTTAATCCTACTATTCCAGATTGGTGATTTGGCATTTGCATCCATACAAATAAGTATTTCGTCATTTTTATGTGTTTCGCATATTTTTGTCAAATTTATTAAAAAGGTTCGATGTCCAGACTAAACTGACAGTAGCAATTTATGATTTTATAATTTCCCATTTCTGTTTTGAGTTCGATGCTAATTGTCCACGGATCTCTAAACTGAATTAAATTTAATGTTTTGACATTCTTGTTTCTATTTACTATAACCGCCACTTAGGATTAGTGAGCGCAAGCCCAAGTGAGGGTGAGTCCGAGTGAACGCGAGCTCACTTAGTATTAGTGAACGCAAGCCCGAGTGAGCGAGAGCCCACTCGAGAGTATTGAGTGCGAGCCCGTATGAGAGCGAGTCCAGTTTTGGGAAGTGATCGCGAGCTCAGTTGAGGGAAGTGATCGCGAGCTGCAGCCAGGTTGATGTAAGTGTGTGCAAGCTCGAGTGAGTGCTAGCCCAATTTAGGTAAGTGGTCGCGAGCCCAGTTGAAAGAAGTGTGCTCGATCGCAAACGAGCCTAGTGCAAAATGTTTTTCCACGCTATATTTGCATGCGCTATTTTTGCCCTTGCGCGGTTTTTGTCCATGCGCTGTTTTTGTCCTTATATCTATTTAACTAAGAAGAGTGCCTGTCAATTTTGCAACCTGATACACAGTAAAAACATTTGAGTTCTCAAACTTAAGCTGATTTCTGCTAAGCTTCATTGACTTCTGCTGTGATTGTTCCTGACTCATCTTTCCTAAGGATGTCTATAAAAATTGTAAACAATCTGTGAATTTGACTTGCAAGACAGAGTAAGAGTAAGACTTGTATAGATCATAGTTTTATAAAGCACCGAAGTCCAATGAATGCCAAATCAGCTGTGCTGCAAACAAGTATAACTGACCACTTTCTCACTAGTATAAATGTTCTCATTACAATGCAAAATAGGGGAAAAATGTCATAAGAAACAACAATTACAGATTGCACTTTATTAAATAAAGAATTGAAAAAATGTAACTGGAATCAGGTAATATAGAGTAATTGTGTTAATAGTGCCACTTCGAATTTCATCCAAATGATAAAAATTGTATAAGTAATTCACGTATTAACAATAAAAATAAAAAAGTAAGTAGTAAATATCTCAAAATAAAACCATGGATAACAAAAGGATTAGTCAACTCTATAAGAGAAAGAGATAGATTAAGTCGTTTAGTAATAAAAAAAAACAAAACGATTTTGAATTTAAGGTGTATTACAGAAGGTATAGAAATAAACTTACACAATTAATAAAAGAAGTTAAAAATGACTACTATAGAAAACAAATTATATTATATATTAAAATTGATAGTAAATTATGGAAGGTAATAACAGATATTATAGATAAAAATGACAAAAATATGTAGAAATAAGCGAACTAAACACTAAAAATGTTCTAGTAACGTATGAAGCCGGTCTAATGATAATAGTTGAAAGTTTTAATGAGCATTTTTCCAGTGTTGGCAAGAAATAGTTAACAAAGAGATTGATGATAAAATAAATTTGAATTTGAATTCCCAAACTAAAGTAGTAAACTCTATATTTTTCACTCCAATCGCTGAACAGGAAATTGAACGCTTCATAAAAGAATTATCACAAAAAACAACATCTCGTATAGATGGATTATCAGCAAGTGTATTGAAACATACGAAATCAAATATATTAAAACCCTTGCAGTAATTCTTTAACCTAAGTTTAGAAACAGGTGTATTTCCTGATGACTTTAAGACTGCTGTAATAAAACCAAAAATAAAAAAGGCTCAAAGGCTGATCCTAATAACTATAGACGTATATCAATCCTCAGCAACGGTCCTGAAATGTTAAAAATTCGTATAAAGAGAAGATTAGTTAATTTTCTTGAAGAAAATAAATTCTTTTCTTCAAATCAATATGGATTTCAAAAATATAAAGGTACATCAGATGCGGTGTACAATTTAACACAGATTGTTTGTAAAAATGTTGATAAAGCTGAATAAAGTAATTGCAGACCTAGCTAAAGCGTTCGACACAATATCACACAAAATTTTCTTAAATAAAGTAGAAAGATGTGGAATAAGGGATATATCGCTACCTTGGTTTATCAGTTATTTGAAAGAAGAAAAATAGGCAATTTTCACAGTAATTATTCATATGTAATACAAGGAGTCCCACAAGGAACTGTATTAGGTCCAATATTATTTTTAATTTATATAAATGATTTGTGTAATTTAAAAATGGATGAACATATACAATCATTTGCTGATGACACTTCTCTTATATTTGCTGGCGAAACACTTACACATATATTCAAGAAAACTGAAGCAGAAATGAAGAAAGTGAAATAATGGCTTGATAATCATCAGTTAGTATTACCTAGATAAATGCTAAAAAAAAAAAGAAACAGGTATATAACTGGTTTTCGCCAACTTTAACAGAGTAGTACTCCCCGCACTATGGTCAGCCGAGTCAGCAAAATTTTTTGTGACGTCATAGGTCAAAGGTCAATGATCTTGGCCCAACGTCGAAGACATAGGGGTACTTAGGACCACCCCCTCTAAATTTTGGCGGGGGTACCTTGGCCAACCCCCTAAATTTTGTCAGGGGTACCTAGGACCACCCCCCTTAAATTTTGGAAATTGCCAAATCTAAAAATTTGGTATAGTAGCCTAGGACCAGAGTATGTACCTCTATCAGTAATGGGGGTCTATGTCGTTCCCTTTCATGGGTAAAAAATTGCCAAAAAGTCAAATTTCGGAGGTTTTTGACCTAATTTATCCCCTTTTATGAGGTGTTATTACCCTATATGGTTATATGGGCGTATACAAGGGTACATTCCCTTTCATAAGACATGGGTATATTAATGCACCCCTTGCAAATTTTGGGAAGTGTGCCTTGGTCCACCCCTTAAATTTTGGAAAATGTCAAATTTAAACATTTGGTATTATAGTATAGGATCCTGATATGTATTATGATAAATTTGGATGGTCCACCTTGTTCCCTTTTAGGGGTACAAAATTGCCAAAATATAAACGTAAGCAATACGTTATACCACGTGTCTGTTTTTTGGTAGATTTTATTCCCTTTGATGAGGTCCTATTACCTTATATGGCTATATGGTGAGGTATAGGGGTCCATTACCTACCATGAGACATGAGTACATTGATGCACCCTGTTTAAATTTCTGGGAGGGGTATCTTGGCCCACCCCATAAATTTTGGAAATTCCTCAATTTCAACATGTGGGATTATAGTATAGGACCCTAATATTTATCATGATAAATTTGGATGGTCCAACTCGTTCCCTTTTAGGGGTACAAAATTGCCAAAATATAAAAGTAAGAAATACGTTATACCACGTGTTTGGTTTTTGGTTCATTTTATCCCCTTTGATGAGGTCCTATTACCTTATATGGTTATATGGTCATGTATAGGGGTCCATTACCTATCATAAGACATGGGTACATTGGTGCATCCCTTTAAATTTTTGGGAGGCGTATCTGGGCCCACCCCTTCAATTTTAGTGAGGCCGCGGTGGCTCAGTGGTAGAGCGTTCACCTCTGGTGCTTGGGGTCCCGGGTTCGATCCCAGCCCCCGCCAAGTGAACTTTGTGGTGGACAAACACCGTGTGCGTGGGTTTTCTCGGGGTCCTCCCGTTTTCTCCCACTTTCTTCATTCCACCATTTCATTCGTTTCTCATAATCACCGTCCCCTTTAGCCTAACCGGCATAACCGTGGGACGTAAAACTCAAAAATTTCATTTTCATTTCCCCTTCAATTTTGGAAATTCTCCAATTTAACCATTTGGTATCATAGTTCAGGACCTCAATATGTATCATGATAAATTTGGATGGTCCACCTCGTTTCCTTTCATGGGTACAAATTGCCAAATTTTAGTACAACCACATGTTTGGATTTTGGTCCATTTTATTCCCTTAGGTGAGGTCATATTACCTTATATGGTCATGTATAGGTGTTCACTCCCTATCATAAGACATGGGTATATTGGTGCACCCCGGGAGGGGTACTTTGGCCCACCCCTTAAATTTTGGAATTTTTTCTATTTAAGCATTCGGTATGATAGCACAGGACCTCAATATGTATCATGATAAATTTGGTTGGTCCACATCGTTCCCTTTCATGGGTAAAAGATTGTCGAAAATTAGTACGACCACGTGTTTGGTTTTGACCTAAGTTAACCCTTTTGATGAGATCCTATGATTATATAAGGGTCAATTATCTTACATAAGACATAGGTATATTAGTGCATCCTTTTTAAAATTTGGGAGGGGCCCACCCCTTAATTTTTGGAAATTGTTTAATATAAACATTTGGTATTGTAGTATAGTACATCAATATGTATCACGATAAATATGGGTGATCCATCACGTAAAGAACTACCAAAAATAAAATTTTGGAGGTTATTGACCCCTTTGATGAGGTCTTATTACCTTATACGACTATATGTGCCATGAATAGGGGTCTATTCTATTTCTTAAGATATTGATACATTGGTGCATCCGTTGAAAATTTTGAAGGAGTACACTGGCTCGCCACCTTAAATTTTGGAGATTGCCAAATGTAAACTTTTAATATAGTGCTATAGGACCCTAATATGTATTAGTATAACGTTTGGTGGTCCATTTTGTTCCCTTTTAGGGATAAAAAATGTTAAAAATTCAAATTTAGGAGGTTATTGACCCTCTTTGATGTGGTTTATGAATATATGAATGAGTTCGGGGGTCTATTTTCTTTTATAAGGCATGAGAACATCGATGCTTCCATTTTAAAATTTGGCACAGGTACATTGTCAGACCCTTAAAGTTAGGAAATTGCCCAATTTGGTATAATAATATCGGTTCTTATAAATTTCGTTTCCTTTTAAGGGTAAAAAATTGTCAAAAATGTACCAGGTGTGTTAGTTGAAGTTTGCCGGTTTTACCGTTAGATGTCTCTAGCAATATGTAACATGTCTATGATGCAGCATGTACGTCATTTGTTTCTGTAAACATTAACCTTCAAAAATACACAAGTCACATTCGGCCAAAAGAATAGCGTCAGAGTTGTTTACCTCAGTGATTATGGCAAGTTTCGTTCCAAGTAAATCGCATTTGCGGCATGCATTGCTGTTCTTATTTCATCAAAGAAAAAAACAGCTGAAGCTCATCGGTTGCTGGTAGAAACCTACTTTAACATGCTCCAGTGATTAGAACATGCGAGACATGGTTTCGTCAATTTAAAAGTGGAGATTTCGATTTGACAGACAAGGAACATCCCGGTGCAGCAAAAAAGTTCAAAGACGAGGAATTGCAGGCGTTATTAGATGAAGACCCAACCCAGTCGCAAGCAACATTAGCACAAACACCAAATGTGACTCGAAGAGCAATTTTCCAACGTTTAAAAGCCATGGGAAAGATCCAGAAGTATGGAAAATGGGCGCCACACAAACTGACGGATAGACAAATGGAAAAGCGAAAAACCGTGTGTGAAACCCTGCTTCAACGGTTTGAAAGAAAATCTTTTTTGCTTCGAATTGTCAAGGGTACGAAAAATTGATTTATTTTGAGAACCCTAAGCGAAAAAAAAATCATGGCTTGCACCTGGTGAAGCCGGCCCATCGACGGCAAGGCCAAATCGCTTTCACCGTAAGACAATGATCTGTGTTTCGTGGGACCCTGGTGAAACAGTGAATACGGATCGCTACAGACAACAAATTATTAATTTGAATCATGTGTTGATCGAAAAACGGCCGGAATGGGCCCGAAGACATAGCAAGGTTATCATGCAACATGACAACGCGCCGTCTCATACCGCTAAACCGGTGCAGGACACATTAAAAACACTTAATTGGGAAATATTACCGCACCCGCCGTACACTCCAGACCTCGCCCCGTCGGACTATCACCTTTTCGCCTTGATGGGACACTCACTTGCAGAGCAGCGCTTCGCTAATTTTGAAGACGTCGAGAAATGGCTCGTCGAATGGTTTGGCTCGAAAGAAAAAAAAGTTTTTTGGGGATGGTATCCATGATTTGCCTAAAAGATAGGCAAAGTGTGTAGAATCCAATGGTCATTATTTTGAATAAAGAAATTGTGAGATTCCTTGAATATTCAATGTTTTCTGTCTAGAAAAAACCGGCAAATTTCAACTAACACACCTGGTAAATGAGCTCTTTGATAAGGATGAATGAGTACAGAGGTTTATTACACTGTTCAACAAATTTTGATCTAAAGTGTGTAAATTCTTTGAAATTGCGATTTTTACATTCATTTAAGCATACTATGAAAGGAAATGATAATAGAAGAATTTTCTTAGCTCAGGTTGTGAAAAAAAACACCCTTGTACAACTGTAGCTGTATATATACAAATGTATTAATATTTATAGAACATTTAAGCAAAATCCTTGTAAAAACCTACATTTCACTTTTTTTAAAATCTATTTCACTGTGATGTGATAAGCTGGGGAGTTAAAAAGTACCCTAACCTATAGCTTTCTATACCCTTGTACTTCCTTTTTCAAAATTGCGCAAATACCAGTTTTACAGCGATACAGAGAATAAAGTAACCGTGGTCAAGTTAAACATTAACAATTCCGTAATAAAAATCAGTATTAACATCAAAACATGAAAAATATGTACAAATACCTTTTTGTGCAAGAACTACACTGCAATGTCGACAAAAGTTTGAAGTGATCCCGTGTACAGGATTATGTTTATTTTATTTTGAGCGTCTTCGCTTGGCTTGCCTTTTGTAGGTTACATCTGGAGCATCCCTTGGAATAGTCCAACAGTAGTCGACCAATATGTTAGAACTCCACTTTCCCTCATTTCTCTTCTCCATGGCTGCAATATCTTGATGGAAATGCTCACCATGTTCGTCACTTACTGCTCCACAATCTTCGGGAAAGAAGTCTAGATGTGAATGAAGAAAGTGGAGTTTCAGAGACATATTGCAACCAAGATTTTCGTAGCACAATAACAACTTTGCTACCAGTTGTTTGTAATTTGTTGCTCGGTGTCTTCCCAAGAACTGTGAACAAACACTCTTCAAGCTTTCCCACGCAGCTTTCTCCTCACCTTGGAGAATTTCGTCGAACTTGTGATCTTTGAATAGTTGCCTAATCTGTGGCCCTATGAAAACACCCTCTTTAACTTTGGCATTACTTAATCGAGGGAATTGTTCTCTTAGGTACTTATAGGCCTCATCCTCTTGATTCATGCTCTTAAAAAGACTTTTCATAAGACCTAATTTAATATGTAGAGGGGGAAGCAAAATTCGGTTACGATCTACCAGTGGTTCATGCTGCACATTTTTCACTCCCGGCTGAAGAGTTTCTCTGGTACTCCAATCACTTTTGCGGTAATGAGATCCACGATCTCTACTGTCCCATTCACATATAAAGCAACAATACTTTGTATACCCTAACTGCATACCTAGCAACAGTGCTATTACTTTAAGGTCACCACAAATGAGCCACTGAAAATCGTAATATTTAATGGCTTGAAGTAAACGTTTCAAGTTTTCATAAGATTCCTTCATATGAACTGCGTAACCTACAGGAATTGAAGGAAGTTCATTTCCAATATGTAAAAGCACTGCCTTTAAACTCACCTTGGACAAATCTATAAAGAGCCTTCACTCCGTAGGTCCGTAATTAATTTTAAGTGCCCTTATGAGACCATTTACGTCTGTACATGCCACAAATGTGTCTTCCATAGTAAAAAATGAAGTGAACATCTTCTCCCTATTCCGATACACTGAAATGTTTACTTTTTCCTGCAATAAATTCCATTGCTTTAAGCGTGACGCTAAAATTTCGGCTTTGCTTTTCGAGAGGTCCAAGTCTCTGATTATATCACTTAGTTCCTCTTGAGTGAGTCTATGTGGTTCACATGGAGGTTCTTCTACAACAAACGTAGGGTCCTTCGAAGTACTTGATTCAGGAGCTTCAACTTCTTGATCATATCAGAGAAAAGATCGTATTCTTTAGGTGGGTGAGGAACAGGTATTCCTTCTCCATGTGGAACAGGGCTCATTGCAGAAGGAATGTTAGGATAGATCAAGGCCCGCTTCTTCTTCGTGGAAATTCCCTTCTTGACGGAAGGAACCATACAAAAGTAACAGTCTCTTATGTGGTCGCTTGGCTCCCTCCAAATCATGGGCACTGCAAAAGGCATTGAGCGCCCCTTCCCATTAATCCAATTTCTTAGATTGCTGGCACAAGTGTTACACACAATGTGGGATGCCCAAGATTTATCTTGGTCTCCAATTTTACAACCAAAGTAATATTGATAGGCTTTTCTTATTAGTGGTGTTATAGTCTGCTTTTGTGAAGAAAATGTCACTTCCCCACACACGTAGCAGAAGCTATCCACACTGTTTACACAATTTTGCGGCATTTTTGTTTATTGAAATCCTTAAAATGTCACTTGAAATAGTTTCGACAACTATTTAAAAATATACATTCGAAATACCAGTATTTTTGCGTACTTGTAGTTGTATTTTTATGTTCTGCACCACACAAACCTCACACCCAAAACGCTGATAACTGCACTAAACCTGTCTTTTCTAACAATAGCAGAACACTACTAAGATAAGGAAAACAATGAAACCAAGCGTTCATATAGTTTCTCCAGTGTTGCCGGATCAGTGTAACATTTTACCCCAAACGAAGGGAATATATTTATTTTTAAAGCGTATTATTAGACATGCCTGTAAAACGAAAAGTAGAGCTAATATTCGAAAATAACTTTCAAATCCGTGATCAGCACCACAAAATCAATAAGAATTAGCTGATTTTGTTCAATTTACATTTTCGTTGTTGAACAGTGTTACCTTTATATTTTTATATTCCCTTTTAATTTTGTTGGGGTACGTAGAATTATTTCTTAAATTTGGGAATTATCAAATAACAAGTAGGTGTCCCTCTTACGGACAAATATTCAAATTTTAAAGGTTATTGACCTATTTTATCTTTCTTGATACGGCTTTATTATTGAATGATTTATTACTTTTTTCATAAGACATAGGTGTATTTGTGTACCAATCTTAAATTTTGGGAGGGGTACATTTCTTAATTTTAAATCAATAATTGGTAATTGTTCTTAAAATTGATCTTAGACTATGAGCTGTGACTAAAGTTCAATGTATTGTTTCAAATTTCGCGCCTTATGTTAAAATTCTGTTTATCACAATTCCCAAATTTAAAGAATACTTCTGTTGATATACCTAAGTCTTAGAATTAATTATATCATTATATGTTCAATAAGGTCAATAATGTCCTTCAATTGTTTACCTGAGTAGAACCAACTGTTTTCTGCAAGTGTGTACTCAAACTTAAGAAGTACCACAACAAAGGAAATGAATCTCTGTACACTACCTCATCAAGAACAATCACCTGGTACATCGTATTGCTTACGTTTATATGTGGTCCATAGGCTGGAATAATCAAAACCAATGACGTAATTTCATTTGACAATTCTTAAATTATCCTACAAAGTTTAAATGTACCAATGTCCTGGACTCCTAATCCCATCATAAGTCAATAACTGATCACGTGATGATACTAATATTTGACAATGATTTACCCAATGAATGAGATACCATCCAATTTTAAGAACAATTACCAATTATTGGTATGAGAATAAGAAATGTACCCCTCCCAAAATTTAAGATTGGTACACAAATACACATATGTCTTATGAAAAAAGTAATAAATCCTGTACTCATTCAATAATACAGCCGTATCAAAAAATAAAATAGGTCAATAACTTTTAAATTTTCAATATTTGGCCATAAGAGGAACACCGACATCTACAATGGGTCCTAGAAAACGTTTACCAAATTTTATTTGATAATTCCCAAATATAAAAGGGAACATAAACATTTAAAAGTAATAAACTTCTGTAAATACCCATATAACGTGCTAAATCCTTATCAAAGGGGTCAATAACCTCCGAAATTTGATTTTTGGTAGTTCTTTACCCATGAAAGGGAACAATGTAGACCATCCGGATTTATAGTGGTACATATTGAAGACCTGTGCTATGATACCAAATGCTTATATTAAACAATTTCTAAAACTGAGTAGATAAGCCAAGATACACCTCCCAAATTTTAAAGGGTGCATCAATATAACCATGTCTTATGATAGGAAATGAACCTATATATATGACCATATAATCATATAAGATAATAGGATCTCATCAAAGGGGATAACTTAGGTCAAAACCAAACACATGCTACAACATATAGCTTATGTTTATATTTTGGCAATTTTTTTACCCATGAAAGTGAACGATGTGGACCATCCAAATTTATCATGATACATATTGAGGTCTTGTACTATAATACCGAATGCTTAAATCGAAAAATTTCCAAAATTTAAGGGGTGGGCCAAGGTACCCCTCCCGGAGTGCACTAATATACCCATGTCTTATGATATGGAATGAACACTTATACATGACCATATAATCATATAAGGTAATAGGACCTCATCCAAGGGGATAAAATGGACCAAAAACCAAACACGTGGTTGTACTAAAATTTGGCAATTTGTACCCTTGAAAGCGAACGAGGTGGACCATCCAAATTTATCATGATACATATTGAGGTTGTTGCGTGTGATAAGTTTTATCACACTTAATTCTGGATATAAAAAAAAAGAAAAAGAAAGAAATCATGTTATCCTAGAGGTTATGTTAAACATCCGAACACTCGGCATATGCAGCGCCTCTAGAGGAAAACTTAAGAACTACTGAGTTTCGAATGAGCTGCGGGTTACCTAAGCGGCCATTCGGAACGAAATGTAGAACTGGGCTCATCGAAATTATACTGGTTCTATAACATATATTTAAATTTAATCGGAATACGGTAATTCTTCAAAAGTTTCAAGTGATTTACTATTCGAGTTGGCTAAAAGTGTTAAAGTTCTCATGGAGTTAATAAAGTGTTATATAATATTATAATTTATATAAATCTGTAATTGGTGTCGAATTGTGTGATTATTTGATGGAATTCAGAGGCAATATTGTGAAATACTCCTCCTGGCTGGAATTTAACAAGGCATAATAGTGATATAGTCTAATGGTGAGTGTTATACTTTTTCAATTTAAATACAAGTAATTTATTCAATTTATTATATTGTGAGATATATTTAATTGTTCTAAATTCTTATTGAATTTAAGGAGGAATTCAAAATCTATTAGTTATCCACGATTTATTGCATCATAGTATTAATCAAGTAGTGTCAGTTAATGTATCATCTTGACCTACTTGAACACGTGTTGACTTGTACAAAAGGGAGAATATACTCAAAGATATATCATAATTGTTAATAATCTTCAATTGTTTCAATATTTTATCTATATTTTCGATATATTTTTGATAGTTCGTTTTTTTGTTTTTTTAAAATAAATTAAGAAAGGATAATTTATTGATTTTCCGTTTAAAAGAACCTGATATTGAATGACCTAGAAAACGGTATATTTCTAGTGCAGTTCGTAAGAGTATAATTAATATATTTAAATTTAATGTTAAATTTATTCAGATTCATAATCTTTAGCCATAGATTTGATAATACACCAGTTAATTTCTTGTGATAGAGAAAATAGGTCTAACAACTCTAACCCCTCAAACACTTTATATAGTTGTCCTGGATCTAATATCCAGCGGCCCAGAACGGCGTCCATCGGGGCACGTTACAAACATTTCGTTCCGAATGCAAAATTCTTCTATAGGAAGAAAATTGGGAGTTAAAATAGAGGGGTTAGTATTTTCAAATGCTGAATTTAGGTGGAAAGTTAAATAGTAGGCTGTGTTATGAAGGAAAAACTTTTGTGATCGCACTGTATATATTTAATACGGAAATAGCAATTATAAAATTTAATATCTATGAGTGTAAAGAGTCAAACGCTTATCCTAAAGGAAGGTAGTTCTAACAGACATTACTTTGGTTTAAGAATAATAATTATCTTTAGCCTTGTAATTTTCTTGGAAAATATGGGGGAAAGAAATCAGTCGTAGTTGGTATTAAATGGATTTGAAAATGGAAATGCAGGGGTAGTCATTCCTCCCAATGCTAGGCGGCGATGGGATCTTTCTTATTTAGAAACAGAAAGTGAGTCAAGGTCAAGGCATTCCTCGTCTGTTGAGGAAAACAGCGTGACACGTGATTTATGTTCGAACGCTAGTGACATAACAAGCAAGCTATCTGCAATAGGTGTGTCACGTGAATGCTCACAACAGCTTTTGTCTGTTGAAAGTGAGAGTGGAGGAAGTCTTGTTATCAATCCGTTTATTGACCTGGCGGTTACAGCTAATAGAAAAGGAAACGACGAAAATGAAAGTAATAATCCTTTTGTAGTTGACAATTTGTATGAAGCTACCAATTTAAATACTGGGAGAAATCCCTTAATAAACAGTTTTATGCCTTTCCATATTAGGGCTGATAAATTAAATAGTAGTATTACAGCTAACTTATTTAATTTGAAAATCCAATCAATACCTAGTACCGATGGAACAAATGATCTTAATTTATTTCAATTTCTATTAGCAGTACATAAAATTATGAAATTAAAAATTTTTCCAGTCGAGTCAGTTTTAGTTGCTGCGTTAAGTAAAGCGCAAGGGAGGTTGAATCAAGAGTTGCTTACTTTGTATGAAATGTCACATGACTGGAGGTTTATTTCTAATTATTTGTTTACTAAATTAGTTACACCTTTAGGAAAGCGAGAACTCTTAAATCGGTATGTAAGGGTAATACAGAAGCCTAGAGAAAATTTACTAGATTTTGTAAACAATATATGCGATGCATATGAAATATGTTATGGTACTGTGAATGGGAATAACTCTAGTGAATTAATTAGTTTAATAATGGATGGGATGCAGCCGCAAATTAGGTTTGATATTTATAAGTACCGATACCCAGTGTCTATGGAAGATCTTAGGGGAGACATAATTGAGTATGAGAAACATCAGCGAAACCTAGAATCGTATAATGCACTGGTGAGAAACACTGATAAGAGTGAAACCCAGAAAAACAAAATTGAGTGCTATTTTTGTGGCGGACAGCATCGTGTTGCTAACTGTAGGGCTCATAAACAATATCTTGTGAATAAGCAGTTAGTGAAAGTGAATATGAACTTAAACTCGGACGGACGCTTTGCAGATCTTAGTGACCGGTTAGAGGGAACTACTCAGATGTCGGGGTCCGAAGATCAAACCCGGAACATATTTAGTGGTGTTAGTGCCTCCAATAAACAATTACCCTTTAGTTTAAATAATAATGAAAGACGCTTTGCAGGTAATCGGTCAAGGTTGGGGTGGTCCGAGAAACAAATAAGTGAAAGTAATGATGAAGTGTTGACTCTTATGAAGGGGTCCAGGGTTCAATCCCATGGGGGAGGTAGAAGTCATGGACGTAAGGGAGTACAATTAGAACAACACGAAGTGGTCCCAAAAGCAATACCAGTTAATGCGAAAGTGAAAGATAGTAATACGCGTGACCAACAGCGCGGAGACTTTGGTTTCAGTGGCGGTTCTGGAGGGAACAGCTATAAAAGTAAAAAACACCTATTTAAAAGAAATGAAAATAGATTTTGCCATGATTCGCAACAACGAGAGATAGGAGACAGATTTCCGTATTCTGAAACTAAAGATAGTGATAATAAGAATAAAATAGAAAATGAAAATGCCAATTCTTGTGGAACTTTGACTGCAGCATTGGTGGATGCTTTTGTGTTGGGACAAAATATAAGAGGTGGTTTGGACACATGTTCTACGGCATCACTAATAAACAAACAAAGGTTTATTAATTGGAATAAGCAGTTGAAATACCCAATTAAGATAATTAATGAAAAATTCGTAGGAGTTGGTGTTGATAAACAAAAGTTGATGTTAGATCAGTGTGTGATCATTCCAATTAAGTTCAGATACCGTGTTTACAGAATGAAGTTTTTCTTAGTGAGTGACTTAGAACCAGTGTTCATAGTTGGGATAAATGAACTAAAAACTCTAAAAGCGAACATCGACTTAGTGAACAATAAGTTGTTTCTCCCTTTGGAAGGGGCTTATGTACCATTAAACTTTACTTTAAACACCCTCCCCCCTAATTTGAAAACAGAAACTCGTCCGGGTGATTTATTTTGCAGTGAAGCGGCCGGAAACACTTCCAAGCTATTCTTGCGTGAGTCGGACACTGATGGACAGTCAACCAATCAGATAATGGCATCGGAGAGAGAGGGGTATCTCAGTGGTCCAGTTCATGGGATTTGCAGTGTTGCCAGTGCAGTTCATCCTATTGAAAGCAGTTCTAATACCCATATGGAGCAAATGGCTTGTCCGTTGAGGGTGGATCCAGATGTGCTTGAGGCAAACCCAGACTTACAAGGGTACGTTAATGAGATTTATAATAAATATCCTAATGTTTTTGCATCGGAGGTTGGAAAAATAAAAGATTTTGAGTATAAAATACAGCTTAACGACTACACTCCTATACGTAAGAAAGCTTATCCATTATCTCGGAGTTCGCAAAGAGAAATGGATAAAATATTAGATGAAATGTTAGAAGCAGATTTAATTCAGCCCAGCAATAGCGACTATGCTTTTCCATGCTTCCTAGTGAACAATAATGACGGATCCAAGAGGTTAATTGTTAATTATTCGGATCTTAATCGTCATTTGTATTTGAACACACAGTTCACTCCTAGGATTGAAGATATATTGGCAGAATTATCAGATGGAAAAGTATTTAGTCATCTGGATATTTTAAAGGCTTATTTAACAATTCCTTTAACAAAAGAAAGTAGACACTTTACTGCCTTTCTTACGCATAGGGGATTGTATGAATATAAGGTCTTACCTTTTGGTTTGGCTGCAGGTAGCCATGTTTTGTCTAAAATCTTGACTGACTTGTTATATCCATTGAAGGACGAAGGGGTTCAATGGTACATGGATGACCTCATATGTAAAAGTCCAGATGTAGAATCCCATAAGGAATTATTGGAAAAAGTGTTAAGATTACTTGAAGAAAAAGGTTTAACTTTGTCAACTAAGAAATGTACTTTCTTTTCCAATAAGATTTCTTACTTAGGTTATATTATAGAAAATGGGAAAATGTATATGGATCCTTCAAGATTAGAGGTCATAAGAAAACTACCTGCACCAAAAACAAAAAAGGGTTTAATATCTTTGTGTTGTTTCTTACAATATTATGCGAAGTTTGTACCACAATTCCATGAGGTCATGGAACCAATTGAACGTTTACGTGGGGCTTCAGCAGAATTTGTCTGGGGAGCGGAACAGCAGAAAGCTCTCGACGATGTAAAAGAGTTATTTGTCAACCATGTTATGTTGAAACTTCCAGATTTAAGTAAGAAATTTATAGTCAATACTGACAGCTCTCTCAAGAGTTTAGGCGGGGTCCTCCAACAGTACGATGAGAATAATAACTTAGTTTCCGTTGTATTTTACAGTCGGCGTTTAAAGAAACACGACTTTAACAAACCTATTTATTTATTGGAAATGTTAGCTGCAATTGAAACAACGGAACGTTTCAGTACCTACTTACATAATCCTTTCGAACTTAGGATGGATCATTCTGGTTTAGTATATGCTATGAGAAATATGAGGAGGGTCAAGCGATATGGATCGCTATTGTATAGACTCTTTGCTTTTAACTTTGAAGTGAAATCTATATCATCAAATATGAATATTTCAGCCGATTTCATATCTAGATTATATGATCTTAACAATTTTGAAGAAATGGAAACCGAGCCATCCCATGCGGAACAGGTTAATAATTATTGCTTAATAAACATCTGGAATATGCCTTATGCTAATATTTCCATAAAAGAACATCAACTCAAAGATCCAGAGTTAGAGAATATTATAAAAGATATAAGAGCTAGGAAAGAGATTGAAGGTTATAAAATAATTCAAGGAATTCTTTGTAAAAAGACCAAGGCAATTAGGAATCCCTATAAGGTTTGTTTACCGAAGGAGTTAGTTCCCAGCATTATTGAATTCTTTCATACACAAATATTACCAGGTTCTCATGCTAGCATTAATAAGACAATAGCTAAGATCTGTGCTAGATTTACTTGGAGAGGTATCCTAGATGACATAAGAGAATACGTATCTACTTGTGTAGATTGTCAATTAAACAAAAGTGATAACAGAAAACAATCTGGTACATTAATCTCTCTGTATGAGAACATTGTTAACGGACTCTGGGCTGTAGACTTGCTAGGTCCTTTGGTAGAGAGTAAGTCGGGACGATACTGTCTAATTGTAGTAGACTCTTTTTCAAAAAGAGTATTCTTAGAACCGATAAAGGTCTTATCTACACAAAGTGTAATAAACAAATTGTACAAATTGATGTGTAGAAATGGTTTTATATTCAGTATATGTCATGACAATCACTCAATCTTCACCTCAGCGAAGTTTAAAGATTTTGTATATGCTAATGTGATTAAAGATATTAGTATCTCACCATATCACGCGGCATCTAATCCCAGTGAAAGATACGTGGCTACAATTAAAAATTCCTTAAGAATATATTTTGGTAATAAACAGAGTTCGTGGGACAAAGGACTATGGGAAATAGAATTTTCCGTTAATAATGCGGTCCACGAAGAAACTAAATGTAGTCCCATGGACCTAGTTTTCAATTATAACGTTTGCAATCCTCTAGATGTTAAGTGGAAAATAAGTACTATGAATTTAACTCAAAAAGATCCAAACTTGTGGAATAGAGCATTAGAAAATCTAGATAAAGCCTGGAAACGTAAAAAGAAATTGTATGATCAGAGACGAGTAGAAACAGACTATAGGATTGGCGATAAAGTATTAATTAAGTCACATGTTTTGTCTTCATTAAAAGAAAAGAGAACTAAATCATTATGTGCGAAATGGCTTGGGCCCTATCAGATCGAGAGTTTCTTAGGTAGAAATACTATTAAAGTTGTAAACGTTAATAATCCTAGGGACATACGAAAAAAACACGTTAGTTTAACTAAAAGTACAGAGAGCCTAGAAATAATGCATCGTAAATATTGGCTAAATTGGAAATAGGTAATAATCTAGTCACCCTAAATAAAAAAAAAATCTAGTCAGTTTATAAGAACTTATTCAATAAATTCCATCTGGTCAGCTATTTAGACAAATGTAGTGTTATAAAAAATTATATATATATATATATATATATATATATATATATATATATATATATATATATATATATATATATATATATATATATATATATAAAGGTTTTTAATGTGTTTTCTAATGCATGTTTTTATCAGTATTCCAGATCTGGATGTCCTTATGTCTATGTATTGAGAATTGTTTGTATGAATTGTCATTGTCCAATGTCCTACATGGAGATTTTAATGGAAACCGAGAGTAACAGATATATGGAAGCTTCCAAAGATTATTCCAAAGATGGTACTAAAGATTATTCCAAACATTATTCCAAAGGTTATTCGAAAAATAGTTCTAAAGATTGTTCCAAAGATTGACTCAAACATGGTGTTATATCAGATGAGTATAATGGGTAATAAAATTTATTGTAAATAAATTTATGTAAAATATTTTAGAATATTGTAACCTCCTGAACTTCATATTAAAATATAAGGTATAAATGGGTATTATTGAAACATCTTATGTATAATATTGTAAATTTATGAATAGATAGACAACATTAGTAATAGCTATTTAATTTTAACTAATATTAGTGGTTCATAGATTGTTAGTGGTGTGTTAAAATTTTTGGGGAGATTTTTTTCTTTAGTTTCGTTTAAATTTTTATTTTGTATGTAGTGAAATTAGTTTGAGTGAAGGTTAGTTAGAATTAATAGTTAGTAGTGTAGTGTAGAAGTAGTTATAAGCTTAACCTACTAATAATAACTTATGCTATCTATTCATAATTAAGGTTGAAATGGAATATCTTAATATGGTTAAATTAATTAAATAAAAAGTTGCCTCAACTTTTTATATGCCGGAAGGGCGATATTTGTTGCGTGTGATAAGTTTTATCACACTTAATTCTGGATATAAAAAAAAAGAAAAAGAAAGAAATCATGTTATCCTAGAGGTTATGTTAAACATCCGAACACTCGGCATATGCAGCGCCTCTAGAGGAAAACTTAAGAACTACTGAGTTTCGAATGAGCTGCGGGTTACCTAAGCGGCCATTCGGAACGAAATGTAGAACTGGGCTCATCGAAATTATACTGGTTCTATAACATATATTTAAATTTAATCGGAATACGGTAATTCTTCAAAAGTTTCAAGTGATTTACTATTCGAGTTGGCTAAAAGTGTTAAAGTTCTCATGGAGTTAATAAAGTGTTATATAATATTATAATTTATATAAATCTGTAATTGGTGTCGAATTGTGTGATTATTTGATGGAATTCAGAGGCAATATTGTGAAATACTCCTCCTGGCTGGAATTTAACAAGGCATAATAGTGATATAGTCTAATGGTGAGTGTTATACTTTTTCAATTTAAATACAAGTAATTTATTCAATTTATTATATTGTGAGATATATTTAATTGTTCTAAATTCTTATTGAATTTAAGGAGGAATTCAAAATCTATTAGTTATCCACGATTTATTGCATTATAGTATTAATCAAGTAGTGTCAGTTAATGTATCTTCTTGACCTACTTGAACACGTGTTGACTTGTACAAAAGGGAGAATATACTCAAAGATATATCATAATTATTAATAATCTTCAATTGTTTCAATATTTTATCTGTATTTTCGATATATTTTTGATAGTTCGTTTTTTTGTTTTTTTTAAAATAAATTAAGAAAGGATAATTTATTGATTTTCCGTTTAAAAGAACCTGATATTGAATGACCTAGAAAACGGTATATTTCTAGTGCAGTTCGTAAGAGTATAATTAATATATTTAAATTTAATGTTAAATTTATTCAGATTCATAATCTTTAGCCATAGATTTGATAATACACCAGTTAATTTCTTGTGATAGAGAAAATAGGTCTAACAACTCTAACCCCTCAAATACTTTATATAGTTGTCCTGGATCTAATATCCAGCGGCCCAGAACGGCGTCCATCGAGGCACGTTACAAGGTCCTGTACTATGATACCAAATGTTTAAATTGGAGAATTTCCAAAATTGAAGGAATGGGCCTAGGTACCCCTCCCGGGTGCATCAATATACCCATGTCTTATGATAGGGAATGGACCCCTATACATGACCTATAACCATATTAGGTAATAGGACGTCATCAAAGGGGATAAAATGGCCCAGAAACCAAACATGTGGTACAACGTATTGCTTACGTTTATATTTTGGCAATTTTGTACCCCTAAAAGAGAACGAGGTGGACCACCCAAATTTATAGTGATCCATATTAGGGTCCTATACTATAATACCAAATGTTTCAATTGAGTAATTTCCAAAATTTAAGGGGTGGGCCAAGGTACCCCTCCCAAAATTTTAAAGGGGTGCACAAATGTACCTATGCCTTATAATAGGGAATGGACCCCTATACCTGACCATATAACCATATAAGGTAATAGTACCTCATCCAAGGGAATAAATTAGGTCAAAAACGAAACATGTGGTACAACGTATTGCTTACGTTTATATTTTGGCAATTTTGTACCCCTAAAAGGGAACCAGGTGGACCACTCAAATTTATAGTAATATATATTAGGGTTCAATACTATTATACCAAATGTATAAAATGGGCAATTTTTAAAATTTAAGGGGTGGGGCAAGGTACCCCTCCCAAATTTTAAAGGGGTGCACAAATGTACGTATGTCTTATGATAGGGAAAACATAACCATATAACCATATAAGGTAATAGGACCGCATCCAAAAGGTAAAATTAGTTCGAAAACCAAACACGTGGTTGTAGTAAAATTTGGCAATTTTTTGCCCATGAAAGGGAACGAGGTGGACCACCAAATTTATAGTGATACATACTAGGGTTCTATACTATTATACCAAATGTTTAAATTGGGCAATTTCCAAAATTGAAGGGGTGGACCAAGGTACCCCTTCCAAAATTTTAAAGGGGTACATTAATATAGCCATGTCTTATGAAAGGGAATGTACCCCTGTATACGTCCATATAACCATATAGGGTAATAACACCTCATAAAAGGGGATAAATTAGGTCAAAAACCTCCGAAATTTGACTTTTTGGCAATTTTTTACCCATGAAAGGGAACGACACAGACCCGCATTACTGATAGAGGTACATACCCTTGTCCCAAGCTACCATACCAAGATTCTAGATTTGGCAATTTCCAAAATTTAAGGGGGGTGGTCCTAGGTACCCCTGCCAAAATTTAGGAGGTGGGCCAAGGTACCCCTGCCAAAATTTAGAGGGGGGTCCTAAGTACCCCTAGGTCATCGACCCCGGGCCAAGGTCATTGACCTTTGACCTATGACATCACAAACATTTTTGCTGACTCGGCTGGCCATAGTGCGGGGAGTACTACTAACAGGACGGCTGGAAAATATATCACTAAAATTGCATTATTGTCAAAAAACTGAAAAATGTAACTGTAGTCCTCTTATTAGTGAAAATAAAGTAAAACTCTAAGGTATATTTGTGTGCGTGGGTTTTCTCGGGGTTCTCCCGTTTCCTCCCACTTTATTCATTCCACCATTTCATTCATTACTCATCATCACCGTCTCCTTTAGCCTAACCGGCATAACCGTGGGACGTAAAACTCAAAGATTTCATTACATTTTCTAAGGTATATTTATTGATAAGCATCTAAAATGGTCTTCTCACATTACACATATTGCCACAATATTAAGGAAATTATTATATAAATTTGTTCAATTACGAAACACTGTAAGAATAAAAGTATTACGTACTGTATATTATACTCTTGTAGATAGTATACTTACACACGGTATATCAATTTGGGATGCTGCCTACCCTACTCATTTAAAACCTTTGATTGTTCAGCAAAATAATATTTTAAGAATATGTTTTAAAAAGGGACTTGAAAATAGACTAGTTAGACTCTATGACAATTTTCAGTGTTAACACTTTCAAAATTATATCTTCAGAAGATATTAATATATGTTAAAAAGGATAGTAACAAATGGGACGTAATAAAACACATGTATATAGCCACAAATGTGACAAACAAACATTTTGAAATTAAAGCAATGAGTAAATCTATAACTCAATATCAAACATATTACAGAGCTCCGAAGATCTATAACGAACTCCCACTCCGAATCAAAGAGAAAAGTAATTTCAACGCATATAAAAAGTTAATTTTGCAGTGGTTAAAAGAATCAGAAAGCATTTTGAAAACACTGTTAGCTAAAAGAATAAATTATAAACCTCATATGTTACGGTAAGAAAATAAATAAATAGAACATGAGAATCAGGCTCTCACAATCTTTTCTTTATTCTTTGCATAAGAAATACAAAAATTTCGCAATATAGAAATAAGTGCATTCGATTAATCTGCCCGACACCAGAAGATAGACACGACTTCTGAAAGTCCAAAGTTCTGTCATCCTTCGGAGAAGTAATATCACTTACAAGTACAAGATTTGCCTTACTAATTTCAGTAGCAGTTAATTTTTGCTTATACTTTTATTTTATTCCATTAATATTTTGTATATTGTTATTTTTTTACAATTTAGTACATTTGTGTATTTTTATGTATATTCCTTAATATATTAGATACATCCAATACATACATTTTCTTCTTTCTTTAAATAAATAAAAAAGTGGTTCACAACCTAATTTCTATCTTGACCCGCTCGTGTGGGTGCAAGCCCGAGTGTCTACGAGCCCAGTTGACAGATGTGAGTTCGAGCCCAAGTGACCGAGAGCGACAGTGATTCCGAGAACACTCGAGGAAAGTGGTCGGAAGCGCAAGCCGAATTCAGGTAAGTGAGCGCGAGCCCAGTTGAAAGAAGCGGGCTCGAGCGCGAGCGAGCCTAGTGCAAAATGCTCATCTATGGGCTTTATCCATGGTCAGTTTCCACTCACATGGCCTGTTTTTGTCCTTGCGCGGTTTCTATTCATGCGCTGTTTTTGTCCCTACATCTGTTTTACTGGGAAGAGTGCCTGTCAATTATGCAACCTGAAACACAGTAAAGACATTTGGGTTGTCAAACTAGGGACTTCTGCTGTAATTGTTTCTAACTCATCTTTCCTAACCCCGGTTACTCTAGCAGAAATCTGCTACGTTAAACACAAAATTTTAACAGGATTGCCAGCAACATACGAAATTTAATACCATACATTGTTCTACTAATTATTCGATATACGCAACTAAATAAAAACAAAGACGACATACTTCAGTAATTATAAATGTATCAACTGCTAAAACTGCTTAAACGGCGATATGTATATACGACTCCAAAAGTGCATTACCACCTGCAATTCTCTTTTTCCTGCAATAGCAGGCAACCCAAAAAAGCTCGGCGGTTGGGTTGGTTGCAAATTCGAAAGGTGTTGATATAAACCTCAACTTTGTCACAAATATATCAGTGTGGCAAACTGCAAATAAGAGAATAAAACAAATTGTTAAGAATGACAATTTTATTATTGTGACGGAGTTCGATGACATCAAAAGTTACAAAACGACTTACTTAAGCAGTTCAAACAAGATGAATGGTAAGACACAGATATAAGAGGAAAGGATTTCTCTCTTCCCGCCCTCCCCACCCCAAAAAAGAAACTCATTAAGAGAAAAGTTATATAATATAAAGGTTTCATATAAAAGCCTAACAGCACAAAAACAAATAGCTAAACGAAACGAAAAAGAGACAAACACAGAATAGGGGACACCAATGACGTAGCAGACTTGCGGCCCTCCCCTGCAAGATAAAGAAATGGGACCCTAGTTGTAAACCCCATTCTTGTAATAATAATAATAATAATAATAATAATAATAATAATAATAATAATAATAATAATAATTATTATTATTATTATTATTATTATTATTAAAAAGTGGTTTCCTTTTCGAAATCTCTGACTCTGCCTAAGAGCATAAATGCATATAGCGATCATGTGTGCACGTTTTGTCAATGAGCGGTCTCAAAGGCCAAAAGGGGTGGAAATCTCCGAGAGAAATAAAAAACTTTCTTATGGTAAATTCTAGTTCAAAGATCGAAGCACTTGCTTTTGCACGTGACTTTTTATTTATTCTTTTAGGGAACAGAAAAGTTCTGGCGCCTAAGAAATTATACCATATAATATTGCAAGTTTGTAGTTGGATGTATTTACATTGCAATTTGTGGTAATAAAGATATTATGATTTGAAAACAATATTGTAAAAAAGTAAGTTTAATTTCTTCATCCATCGCAAGTCTTAGGGGTCCCTTATACCTCGCCGACCCCCGAATATCGATATTGAAAATTTAGAATGATATATTCATGTCCATATATTTGCGATATCGAATGTTGATATATGATAATAAAGATATCGACGATGGCGATGTATCGACATATCACAGACCCAGGTCCGAAAACTGATGCTTGAAATATACTGGAATCAACAACCAAATTCTAAATAAGTTCTCCTATTCCGTATTCAATGTTGAGAGGGAAGGGTGGGAACCGAATAGAAATTTTAAGAAAAACAAGTGTTAAGATGAAAGTAGGTTTACCGTCTCCCCTTGAATACAAAAATTAACAGAAAACTATTATTGTAATTTACCTTTTACTTCTGTTTCTGATTGATATTACAAATCAGCGACACTACACATACTTTACATAGTATACCAATAAACTCTATAACTTTTCACAACCAAGAAAGCCGGAAGATGAATTTCCTGTGATATTAAAGTGGAATGTTCTCCAAAATATTCATAATTCATTGGCCATATTTCTATCAGTACTTTGGTACGGACTAAGAGCTACAAGACTAACAGAACTAGAAATTAGAGATTTCATTCATTTTATCTCTCAGACTAAATGACTTCTGCATTTTCCTGAGATTTTCATTTTCTTAATATAAGTCCCCTATTCTGGGCTAATTCTGGCTACCGCGGTTTCGAGGTAATCGGTAAAGGAAAGAGTAAAGTTTCTCGACTCTCAACTCTCGACAGTTTGTGAGAAGATAGTTCACAGTTCATGTTGATATTTCTTCGTTACAAAAACCCTTCTAGTTGACTCTATTCTTGGTAAATTACTGGACTTATAAACATTTACAATTATGGAAAAATGAATAATTATTTTTAAACATAAAAAGTCGTTACAGTTCAGTAGAATGAAGTAGTAGATGGAAGTGAATGAAAATATTGTTTATTTGTTGAGATGTGCAAACTGAATGTGAATAATGTGTTTCCCATTCTCTTGTCCAGAGGCGGATCTACGATGGATTTCTGGGGGCTCGGTGGTTGATAATACTCCTACTTAGAGTTATTTTTAAGAGCTCCAAACTCTGGAATGGGTTTTATTTATATATAAACTAAAAAGATTCCCTTTCTGGGGGCAATCGCCATGATCGCCCCCTGCTTCCGCCCCTGCTCTTGTGTAGCAGATTTGAAGACAATTAGTTCGTGTATGCTTCTGACGATGCTGTATAGGGATGCCCACATCTGGATATTTTTATTCTGATATCGGATAAAAACTTATCCGGATTTGCAGTATCCGGTTGACGGATAAAAAAACAGATGACGGACAACGGATAATATCCGGCTGACGGATGATATCTGGATGACGAATACGGATAATATCTGGATTAAGGATTTATCCGGATAATTTTTAAAATTAATATAACTGACAATATCTGGATAATAGAACATTCGGATAACTGATTACATCCGGATGACGAACAAAGCATAATATCCGGATAACGTATATGGTTTTAAAAAGACATAATAGGAGAGGGACGTATCAGTCTTTTCTGCTCATGGAGTTATTAAAAGACAATCATCGGGCAGTGGTCTTTACCATTGAAAGATATTGCTTCTTAAAATGTTTCCTAGTAACTTCCAATTTTCTTGTTCTTGTTGTGGGGCGCGGTGGCTCAATGGTATACAACTTACTCTGGTGCGTGGTGTCCTTATTGTTTCGATCCCTGCAAGTAAGTTTGCGGCGGACAAGATGGAATTCGTAGTTTCTCTCAGGGTACTCCCGCTTCTTGCCACTTTCATTCTATCAATTCTTCTATTATCATTGACTTGCTGTAATCATTGGGCGCGGTGGTTCAGTGACAGAGTGCTTCCTCTGGAGCGTGGAGGACCTTATTTTTTCGAACCCCAGCCAATTGAGTTGTGTTGGGACATGTTTGTATCCGTGGATTTTCTCAGGGTATTCCCGCTCCTTCCCGCTTTTCATTCCACCAATCCCTCTATTATCACTGACTTACTTCATTCATTGGACTCGGTGGCTCAGTGGTAGAGCGCTTCCTCTTGTGCGTGGGGTCCTTATTGTTTCGTTCCCAGCCAATTAAGTTGTGTGGTAAACAGCATCGTATCCGTGGGTTTTCTCAGGGTACTCCCGCTTGTTCCCACATTTCATTCCACCAATTCGTCTATTATCATTTACTTGGTTTAATCATTCAGCGCGGCGGCTCAGTGGTAGAGCGCTTCCTCTGGTGCGTGGGGTTCTCATTGTTTCCATTCCAGATCAAGCAAGTTTGTGGTGAACAAGATAGGATCCGCGGGTTTTCTCAGGATATTCCAGCTTCATCCCACTTTTCATTCCACCAATTCCTCTTTTATGATTGACTAGGTTTAATCATTGGGCGCCGTGACTCAGTGCTAAAGTGCTTCCTCTTTTGGACCAAGTAAGCTTGTGGTGTACAAGATCGTATCCGTGGGTTTTCTCAGGGTACTCCCGCTTTTCACACTTTTCAGTCCACCAATTTCTTTATTATCATTGACTTGCTTTAATCGTTGATTGCGGTGGTTCAGTGGTAGAGCGCTTCCTCTGGTGCGTGGGGTTCTTATTGTTTCCATCCCCGGCCAAGTAAGTTTGTGGTGGACAAGATCATATCCGTGGGTTTTGTCAGGGTACTCCCGCTTACTCCCACATTTCATTCCATCGATTCTTCTATTATCATTGACTTGCTTCAATCATTGGGTGCGGTGGCTCACAGGTTGAGCGCTTCTTCCGGTGGGCCAATTAAGTTTGTAATGGACAAGATCGTATCCATGTTTTTTTTCAGAGTACTTCTGCTTCCTCCCACATTTCATTCCACCAATTCTTGTATTATCATTGACTTGCTTCAATCACTGGGAGCAGTGGCTCAGTGGTAGAAGGTTTCCTCTGGTGGGCTAATTAAGTGTGTGGTGGACAAGATCGTATCCGTGTGTTTTGTAGGGGTACTCCTTTCTTCCCACTTTTCATTCCACTAATTCCTCTATTATCATTGACCTACCTTAATTACGGGGCGCGGTGGCTCAGTGGTAGAGCGCTTCCTCTGGTGGGACAAGCACGTTTGTAGAGGACAAGATCGTATCTGTGGATTTTGACATTGTACTCCCGCTTGCTCGCACATTTCATTCCACCAATTTTATTATGATTGACTTTCTTCAATCATTGGGCACAGTGGCTCACTGGTAGAGCGTTTCCTCTGGTGCGCCAGGTAAGTTTGTGATGCACATGATCGTATCCGTGGGTTTCGTCAGGGCACTCTTTTCCTCCCACATTTCATTCCACAAATACTTCTATTATTAATGACTTGTTTCAATCATTGGGCCTAGTGGCTCAATGGTAGAGCACTTTCTCTGGTGAGCTAATTATGTTTGTGGTGGATAAGATCGTATCCGTGGGTTTTCTCAGGTTACTTCCGTTTCTTTGCACTTTCATTCCACCAATCCCCCTATTATCATTGACTTGGTTTAATAATTTGGCGCGGTGGCTCTGTAAGGGGCTGGTTCGTATCTAAGTTAATCTTCAAAATAATTCAACGCTTTTAACATTTTCTTAACTGGTTTTCAATATTTGACCATGAGAAGGGTACATACTTAACTTTTCTGCACAAACAATAAAATATCTAGACCTTTATACACACACTTATTTACTCGTCAAGATGTCTACGTACTTGTATATTTATTTACGATGTTAGAGCTCCTTCGTGGCTAAGCGGTTAGCGTACGCGCATTTGGCGTGAGAGGCCCGGGTTCGATTCCCGGTGGGAGCTCATGTGGTTCGGATTCCGCATTAATCAGTAGGTCAACGTCTCATATAGCCTTGCTGCTGAACGGGACGTTAAACTCAAAATCAACTCATTATTTACGATGTTGCTATAGTAACAACAACTCTTATTTTAGTTACCGATTACACAAATAATATCTCGAAATCTCTATATGTCTTTCTTTTTCTTTATACATTATAATGCTCACATAATTCGCCTCTGATCCCTTTCTGTAAATAGGCACAGATTGCTAATGCTACATACAACGTTATCGTTGTAGATGTCGCCTCGAACGGGACTTCCATAATAGTTTTACTATGAAGGAAAGAACCCTGGGTTAGATATCATGAAACATTTACCTTTTGAATAGCCCTCATATATATATAATATCACCTTTAATACACATATTCTACTTTTCCATTTATATATATAATATATTATAACATTACACATTTTCATATTTGTCAACATATCTCAATATTAATAACGACGAATTACAATTATCATAAGCAAGGCTATTCAAGAATTAAACCTAACTGGTAGTTTCCTTCTAGGGTACAATATTAACTATTCCTTCATATACAAACAACACTATTTATAAACAAAGATCTTCATAATATTAAATATTGATAGGATCAGAAGACAACAAAGTTAGAACATATAAACGCATTGATGGTCATCATTTTCTACATTAATAAACTTTTGAAAAATTAAGAGATTCGATATTCATTATTCTCACTTTTTCCATATAATAAGGTACATTTATTTGATATATCTGTCATTACTTTCATAAGTTTACATTAAAATTATGATCTTTTATTTTTAAATATTCATAATATTCAAATAAGTAATTCTGAGATAACTTTGCAAAAGACATGAAACACAAACATCAAACATCAGATAAAATATACAATTCTGGAAATTCAACGATAAAATAACAAAGTTTAAAACAATGATCCCTTTTTTCAATTATTATTTATATTTGCTTGCGTCATGACCTCAGAAGGAACTAAGGTTTTGACTACATCTAACCACCGTTTTCTAGTGCTTTCCGTAGGCTGCCATAGCTTGATTTCATCAGGATTCCGTAGTCCTAAAGTTTTTCCTGTTTTTATATCCACAAGTTCAAATACCTTAGCACTGAGTTGTTTAGAACATAGATAAGTTCCAGCGTACAAATCACAAAATTTGTATATCCTTTTTAATGCAGCGTCACTCTGAGGGTGTAATCGTACTAATACCAAATCTTTAGGTTGAATTTTAACCTTTCCTAATTGTTGTTCTTCAATTTTCGAATTTCGAGATTTAAATTTCTGTACTCGTCGTAAATGAATCATGCTCACTAGGTGGGAATAATCTACTTCATTGTTATTGTCGAGTCGAATCCCAAAATGTTGTTCAATTGGGGCTACGTAATCTGTACCATTGTGAATATTGGCAGGTGCCACTCCAAGTGTATCAGACACTGAATAGTTCAGAAAATACGTAATTTCAGTCACATATTTAATCCAATTCTTATGATTATTACGACAACAATGTCGAAACAACATTCCTAGATGACGATGAACATTCTCTACAACAGAAGTGCTGGGATGATACGGTGTCACGGAATGTACTTTGATACCTGCATTATTCATGCCACGTAAAAACACATGACTCCTAAACTGTCCCCCATTATCACATAATACATGCTCAACAGGACCGCAATGCGGAATGTATACATCTAAAATACGGTTAACTATCACTAATGCTGTTGCTCTTCGCCCATTACAGTGAGCAAAAAGGTTTCACCAGTGGAAGCTCTTGGAAGTGGTCGATACAAATCTATGGAGATGAATGAATGTGGTCTTTCAGGTATTATGGACATCATAGGCTTATACATAGAACGATAGTTGTGCTTGATCCTCATACATTCTTCACAATCATTAATATAATTTTTAATCTGAGATCTAAATGATTTCCAGTAGAATGATTTATTTATAAGAGAATACACTTTCAGATAACCGAAATGTCCAAAGTCATCGTGATAAGCTTTCAATTTGTGGGGCACCAATTTAGGTGGAACGCAAATTTTGTTTCGGTGTTCAAATTTAAAATCTTTAATTACCAATACATTGTTCGACATACGATACAGGGTGTTCCAAGAACGAGGGCAATCACATTTATCTGGACATGAAGTCAGATGCTGAATGATCTTTGCATAAGGTTCATATTCTCTTTGAGATTTTTGCAATTCATCTACAGAAATATTATAAATTTCTTCTTGTAAAATTTTGAAGACATTTATTGACAATACATGATGGTTTTCACTAGGAAACAATCGGGACAGTGTATCTACAGGTACGTTATCTACACCCTTTATGTGTTTAACTTCGAAATCGAAGGATTGCATCTCTAAGGACCATCTTAACAAACGTCTATTGTATCCCTGTATTTTCTTCAAATGGCATAGTGAGCTATGGTCAGTAATAAAGGTAAAGTGACATCCGCTTAAGTATGGGGCAAATTTTTGCAAAGAAAATCGCACCGCCAATAATTCAATTTCTGTTATGGTATATGCCTCCTCCGCATTTTTTAGAGTCCGACTTACACAATGTATTACTAATGGTTCATTAGTGTTAATCCCAGGTTGCAAGAGCATACAAGAAATGCCTGTAAGTGCTCCATCGCACTGAACAAAAAAAGGACGACTATAGTCTGGATGGTTTAAACGGATGTTTCTCATTATGCAGATTTTTAAACATTGGAAGCTTCGTTCTTGTGCTTCTCCCCATTGCCATGGTACTCCTTTCTTCGTAATAGAAAACAATGGTTCAGCCATCTCAGCAAACTTAGGAATGGATCTCCTAAACCAATTAAAAAGTCCTACTACCTGCCGAGTTTCTTTTAAATTCGTGGGAATTGGTAAATCTCTAATTGCTTGAACTTTAGAATCGCTATAGCACACTCCATTGGCATCTATTAAGTAACCCAAAAATTCTATAGATCTCTGAAATAATTTTGACTTTTCAATGTTTACTGTTAAACCAAAATTCCTAACCGTTCCAGTACTAAATCCAGATTTTTCAAATAATCTTTCGGAGTTTTGCCCATAATCAAAATATCATCAGCGTAATAAACTACTTTATCGCATAGGTCTTGCTTTAATACTTTATTCAGACAAGAAGCCAATGCTGCACTGCCATTAATCAATCCGAATACTACGCGATTGTACTCATAAAGCTGACCTTCAAACAAAAAGGCGGTATATGGTTTAGAATCTTCATCCAATAACACCTTATTGTATGCCATGGCTAAGTCCAAATTCCCGAACACAGTGTTGCTTTGTAATGTACCAAGGATCTCATCTACAGGAGGATATCTCACCTGTTGTAACTTAATGTGCGAGTTCAGTTTTCTGAGGTCCATTACAATTCTCAGATTTTTTCCATCCTTCTTGCAATGGATTGAGATGGATACTCTGGGAAGGTCGTATTATTCCTTGAGCTAACATTTCAGCTATTTGTTTACGCACATTATCTCTATAACGATAAGGAATAATATATGGTTTTGTTACGATGGGGTCCTTGGTGTCCACTTCAATAGTGTATACAAAATCTTTACAATATCATGGTCTACGTGAAAATACCCTTTTATGTTTATAAAGTATGTCTCTAAATGATGAAGCGATATCCTCATCAACTGATCTTAATGAATTTAAAATTTCATCTACGCGCTTGTAGAAGAAATCATCATCTTTCATAATTGACGACTCATTTATCACATTAACATTATTTTCTTTCAGTCTGTCGAATTTAATATTAAAAACATCATTTCCAAAAGGTTGACTCTGCGATGCAATATTGTCTTGTGCAGGAATTAATTTTCGAACAATAACATCATCCAACGTTTTTATGGTGAAAGTTTTGTTCTCGAAATCTAATATGGTACGCAGCTGTGTTAAGAAATCCAAGCCAATTAATATTTTTTTCAATTAGCTCATTAATGACTAATATAGGTATCATAATTTTAAAGTTCTGTATACCTATTTCAATTTGAGTTTTACCTAACACCCTTTTTTGTGTTTACCGGTATAATCAACCAATAACAAGTTGTCTACATTTTGTAGTCTGGGGTTCGAAAAGTCCTTAGTTATTTCTCGCCAAAAAGCATACGATAAAAGCGAAACTGTAGCCCCGGTATCAATTAAGGCATGAATAGGGATTTCATTAACCATTATATCAGTTCTCGCCGTACAGAAAGTTTTTAAAAATACAAAATCTTTGTCAACGTTACCTAAATTTACATCCATATCATCTTCAAATCTCCAAAAACAGTTAGCAATCGGCACATATTGATAAGAGATATTAGTATCTAAAAGCTTTAGATTAGTTTCACAATCAGAAAATTGATCTGAAGTATTTGATGCTGACGTGGGTTCAGCCCCTCCCACATCTGCACATTCTAGTTTAAATTACCTTGACTTGTAACCTCATTTAAGTTACATTGTATCCCACAATCTATAGTACTTCTAGAGCGATTAGGCATTGTTACCATATTTTGATTCCTATTTACGAAATTCCTGCCATCTGCAAATTGATTTTGTGAGAATCGGTGATAACTATTACTCCTACTGAAATTCCTGTTGTTATTTCTTAAATTCCTAGCTCCAATTCTATAGTTAGGATGCGTTTGATTTCCGGTACCATTATAACTATTCATTCTATTATTGAAACTACGAACATTAGAATCATTTTCAGGTTGTATATCTACATTTCGAACAGATGCATATTGTGTCTGATTACATGCATAATTACCCTGACCTCTATCCTGCATCTTATTGTTATTCTGAATTACAGACTGACTCTCATAACTCTGAATGAGCATAATTAAATGGTTGAAGTTTATGCACTGTGCCCACATTAACAACTGTTGTAGTCTAAATGGCAATAAGATCCTAATTGACGCTAGAATTCGGGATTCCGGATGGTTCGGATTTAATGATCTTAGCTCATGATATGTCGATACTACAAGTTCAGTAATACTACGGTGTAACTTTGGATTGTAGTGGTTTGTTCGCAAAACAGCATCTCTATTTGCTACCATAAAATCGTTTTCATAATTTGACAAAAGAGCATCCTTGAGATCTGAATACGTATGAAGATTACCTCTAATAGCTTTAAACCATGTTAAGCAAGGTGGCAACAAGATATGCGGTAACAATTTTAAGAACTGAGACTCATTTACACCCATGAGCTCACATTCATCCTGGAATTTTTCGAGAAATGCTCTAGCGCGTATATCTCCTGGCACGCCACTAAACTTTGTGAGCGACTTTACTTCGCTAAACTGCAACTGTTTACCTGTGGATGTCTTCATACCTCTACTGGAGATGTGTTTGCGCTTGGATTCTTGCCTCACTCGTTCTTCTCTGTCACTACTCTCTGCACCACTCGAAGATCCATCAAATTCCAATGTTGTTCTGGGAGGATGATCAGATACCCAACCTGTGGCTATAGGATGATTCGTGCCTTCGGTATCCTGGAATGAAGTTCCGGGAATACATCTTTCTTTGATGAAATTAACTTCATCTCGCAGTACTTTAATATGGTTTTCATGGGCGTTAACTGTTGATTCTAAATCATCCATGGATTCTTGCATTTCTGTGCTCCTTTGTACTACTTTTTCTATCTTCTCTTCGTACTTCTCAAATTTTTCCACCACCTGTAGGTTCATCTGATTTAACTGATGTTGAACACGCTCCCATCTGTCTTCATTGCATTGGTTCAATTTCACTATTTATTCGTCAAAGTGATTGGCTAACTGAGTGGCTAACTGAGTTAATTTCTGGTCCAATTTTTCTTGAATTTGCTCGGATTCGTTCTTCATTTGTTGCGTCAACTCATCACCTTTTCGGACTTGGTCCTTAATTTGTTCGGACTGGATTCTTATCTGTTGGGACAAGTCTTTTAGAATGTCAGCCAAATTGTTACTCGGAGTCAATTCGGGATATACACTCTGTTCACCAATCATATTATTACTTTCCGTACTCATGGCCATATTTCGCTTAATTACTTTTCCACTTCGCAATATAGTAATATTAAGGTCGCGTTGAAAGCTTGCCGTTTTTACTAACCTTCGAAACGACACTTATATAACTCACGTGGTGAGTCACCAATTTTTGTAAGGGCCTGGTTCGTGTCTAAGTTAATCTTCAAAATAATTCAACGCGTTTAACACTTTCTTGACTGGTTTTTAATATTTGACCATGAGAAGGGTACATAATTAAGTTTTCTGCACATACAATAAAATATCTAGACCTTTATACACACACTTATTTACTCGTCAAGATGTCTACGTACATGTATATTTATTTACGATGTTGCTATAGTAACAACAACTCTCATTTTAGTTATCGATTACACAAATAATATGTCGAAATCTCTATATGCTTTTCTTTTTCTTTATACATTATAATGCTCACATAATTCGCATCTGATCCCTTTCTGTAAATAGGCACAGATTGCTAATGCTACATACAACGTTATCGTTGTAGCTCAGTGGTAGAGCACTTCCTCTGGTGGGCCAAATAATTTTGTGGTTTACAGGAGTGTATCCATGGGTTTTGTCAGGGTACTCTCGCTTCCTCTTACATTTCATTCCACCCATTTTTCTATCACCCTTGACTTACTTTAATCATTGGATACGGTGGCTCAGTGGTAGAGCGCTTTGTCTGGTGTGCGAAGTAAGTTTGTAATGGAGAATATCGTATCCGTGGTTTTTGTCAGGGTATTCCCACTTCTTCCCACTTTTCACTCAACAAATTCCTCTATTATCATTGAAGTACCTTAATTACTGGGCGCGGTGGCTGAGTGATAGAGCGCTTCCTCTGGTGGGCCAGGTAAGTTTGTGTTGGACAAGAGCGTATCCGTGAGTTTTGTCAGGGTACTCCCGCTCCCTCCTACATTTTGTTCCAGCAATTCTTCTATTATCGTTGACTTACATTAATCATTGGGCGCGGTAGAGCGTTTCCTCTGGTGGGCCAAGTAAGTTTGTGGTGGATAAGATCGTATCCGAGGGTTTGTCACGGTACTCCAGCTTCCTCATATATTTTATTCCAGCTATTCTTCTTTTATCACTGACTTACCTTAATCATTGGGCGCGGTGTCTGAGTGGTAAAGCGTTTGCTCTGTTGGCCCAAGTAAGTTTGTGGTGGACAAAATCGTATTCGTGGTTTTTTCAGGGTACTCCAACTTCCTCCTACATTTCATACCACCAATTCGTCCATTAACATTGACTTGCTTCAATGATTGGGTGCAGTGTCTCAGTGGTACAGCCCTTCCTCTGGTGGGTCCAGTAAGTTTGTGGGTCAAGATTGTATCCGTGGGTTTTGTCAAGGTACTCCCGCTTCCTCCTACATTTCATTCCAGCAAATCTTTTATTATCATTGACTTACCTTAATCATTGGGCGCCGTGGCATAGTGGTAGATTTCTTCCTCTTGTGGGCCAAGTAAGTTTGTGGTGGACAAGATCGTATACGTGGGTTTTCTAACGGTACTCCCGCTTCTTTCCACATTTCATTCCAGCAATTTTTCTATTATCATTTACTTCCCTTAATCATTGGTTGCGGTGGCTCAGTGGTAAAGCGCTTTCTCTGGTGGGCCGAGTAAGTTTGTGGTGGACAAGATCGTATCCGTGGGTTTTGTCACGGTACTCCCGCTCCCTCCTACATTTCGTTCCAGCAATTCTTCTATTATCGTTGACTTACATTAATCATTGGGCGCGGTAGAGCGTTTCCTCTGGTGGGCCAAGTAAGTTTGTCGTGGATAAGATCGTATCCGAGGGTTTTGTCACGGTACTCCAGCTTCCTCATATATTTTATTCCAGCTATTCTTCTTTTATCACTGACTTACCTTAATCATTGGGCGCGGTGTCTGAGTGGTAAAGCGTTTGCTCTGGTGGCCCAAGTAAGTTTGTGGTGGACAAAATTGTATTTGTGGTTTTTTCAGGGTACTCCCACTTCCTCCTACATTTCACACCACCAATTCGTCCATTAACATTGACTTGCTTCAATGATTGGGTGCAGTGTCTCAGTGGTACAGCCCTTCCTCTGGTGGGTCCAGTAAGTTTGTGGGTCAAGATTGTATCCGTGGGTTTTGTCAAGGTACTCCCGCTTCCTCCTACATTTCATTCCAGAAATTCTTCTATTATCATTGACTTACCTTAATCATTGGGCGCGGTGGCTGAGTGATAGAGCGCTTCCTCTGGTGGCCCAAGTAAGTTTGTGGTGGACAAAATCGTATTCGTGGTTTTTTCAGGGTACTCCCACTTCCTCCTACATTTCACACCACCAATTCGTCCATTAACATTGACTTGCTTCAATGATTGGGTGCAGTGTCTCAGTGGTACAGCCCTTCCTCTGGTGGGTCCAGTAAGTATGTGAGTCAAGATTGTATCCGTGGGTTTTGTCAAGGTACTCCCGCTTCCTCCTACATTTCATTCCAGAAATTCTTCTATTATCATTGACTTACCTTAATCATTGGGCGCGGTGGCTGAGTGATAGAGCGCTTCCTCTGGTGGGACAGGTAAGTTTGTGGTGGACAAGAGCGTATCCGTGAGTTTTGTCAGGGTACTCCCGTTTCCTACTACATTTCATTCCAGCAATTCTTCTATTATCATTGACTTACTTTAATCACTGGATACGGTGGCTCAGTGGTACAGCGCTTCGTCTGGTGGGCAAAGTAAGTTTGTAATGGAGAAGATCGTATCCGTGGTTTTTGTCAGGGTATTCCCACTTCTTCCCGCTTTTCACCCACCAGTTCCTCTATTAAGATTGGAGTACTTTATTCACTGGGCACGTTTTCTCGGTGGTAGAGCACTTCCTCTGGTGGGCCAAGTAAGTTTGTGGAGGACAAGATCGTATCCGTGGGTTTTGTCAGGGTACACCGGCTTCCTCCTACATTTCATTCCAGAAATTCTTCTATTACCACTGACTTATCTTAATCATTGGCCGCGAGGGCTCAGTGATAGAGCGCTTCTTCTGGTGGGCCAAGTAAGTTTGTGGTGGACAAGATCGTATTCGTGGGTTTTGTCAGGGTAATCCCGCTTCCTCCTACATTTCATTCCAGCAATTCTTCTATTATCATTGATTTACCTTAATCATTGGGCGCGGTGGCTCAGTGGTAGAGCGCTACCTCTGGTGGGTCAAGTAAGTTTGTGGTGGACAAGATCGTATACGTGGGTTTTCTAACGGTACTCCCGCTTCCTTCCACATTTCATTCCAGCAATTCTTCTATTATCATTTACTTCCCTTAATCATTGGTTGCGGTGGCTCAGTGGTAAAGCGCTTTCTCTGGTGGGCCGAGTAAGTTTGTGGTGGACAAGATCGTATCCGTGGGTTTTGTCACGGTACTCCCGCTCCCTCCTACATTTCGTTCCAGCAATTCTTCTATTATCGTTGACTTACATTAATCATTGGGCGCGGTAGAGCGTTTCCTCTGGTGGGCCAAGTAAGTTTGTGGTGGATAAGATCGTATCCGAGGGTTTGTCACGGTACTCCAGCTTCCTCATATATTTTATTCCAGCTATTCTTCTTTTATCACTGACTTACCTTAATCATTTGGCGCGGTGTCTGAGTGGTAAAGCGTTTGCTCTGGTGGCCCAAGTAAGTTTGTGGTGGACAAAATCGTATTCGTGGTTTTTTCAGGGTACTCCCACTTCCTCCTACATTTCATACCACCAATTCGTCCATTAACATTAACTTGCTTCAATGATTGGGTGCAGTGTCTCAGTGGTACAGCCCTTCCTCTGGTGGGTCCAGTAAGTTTGTGGGTCAAGATTGTATCCGTGGGTTTTGTCAAGGTACTCCCGCTTCCTCCTACATTTCATTCCAGCAAATCTTTTATTATCATTGACTTACCTAAATCACTGGGCGCGGTTTCTCAATGGTAAAGCGTTTGCTCAGGTGGGCCAACTAAGTTTGTGGTGGACAGAATCGTATCCGTGGGTTTTGTCAGGATGCTCCCGCTTCCTTCCGTATTTCACTCCACCAATTCGTCTATGATCATTGACTTGCTTCAATGATTGGGCGCAGTGGCTCAGCGGTACAGTTTTTCCTCTGGTGGGTCAAGTACGTTTGTGGGGACAAGATTGTATCCGTGGGTTTTTTCAGGGTACTCCCGCTTCCTCTTACATTTCATTCCAGCAATTCTTCTATTATCATTGACTTACCTTAATCATTGGGCGCGGTGGCTTAGTGGTAGAGTGCTTCCTCTTGTGGGCCAAGTAAGTTTGTGGTGGACAAGACCGTATCCGTGTCTTTTGAAGGGGTACTCCCGCTTCCTCCTACATTTCATTCCAGCAATTGTTCTATTATCGTTGACTCACATTAATCATTGGGCGCGGTGGCTCAGCGGTGGGGCGTTTCCTCTGGTGGGCCAAGTAAGTTTGTGGTGGATAAGATCGTATCCGTGGGTTTTGTCACGGTACTCCCGCTTCCTCCTACATTTCATTCCAGCAATTCTTCTTTTATCATTGACTTACCTTAACCATTGGGCGCGGTGTCTGAGTGGTAAAGCGTGTGCTGTGGTGGGCCAAGTACGTTTGTGGTGGACAAGATGGTATTCGTGTGTTTTTTCAGGGTACTCCCACTTCCTCCTACATTTCACACCACCAATTCGTCCATTAACATTGACTTGCTTCAATCATTGGGCGCAGCGGCTCAGTGGTACAGTCCTTCCTCTGGTGGGTCAAGTAAGTTTGTGGGGACAAAGATTGTATCCGTGGGTTTTTTCAGGGTATTCCCGCTTCCTCTTACATTTCATTCCAGCAATTCTTCTATTATCATTGACTTACCTTAATCATTGGGCGCGGTGGCTTAGTGGTAGAGTGCTTCCTCTTGTGGGCCAAGTAAGTTTGTGGTGGACAAGGTCGTATCCGTGTGTTTTGTAGGGATACTCCCGATTCCTCCTACATTTCATTCCAGCAATTCTTCTATTATCGTTGACTCACCTTAATCATTTGGCGCGGTGTCTGAGTGGTAAAGCGTTTGCTCTGGTGGGCCAAGTACGTTTGTTGTGGACAAGATGGTATTCGTGGGTTTTTTCATGGTACTCCCACTTCCTCCTACATTTCACACCACCAATTCGTCCATTAACGTTGATTTGCTTCAATGATTGGGCGCAGCGGCTCAGTGGTACAGTCCTTCCTCTGGTGGATCAAGTAAGTTTGTGGGGACAAGATCGTATCCGTGGGTTTTTGCAGGGTACTCCCGCTTCCTCTTACATTTCATTCCAGCAATTCTTCTATTATCATTGACTTACCTTAATCATTGGGCGCGGTGGCTTAGTGGTAGAGTGCTTCCTCTTGTGGGCCAAGTAAGTTTGTGGCGGACAAGACCGTATCCGTGGGTTTTGTAGGGGTACTTCCGCTTCCTTTTACATTTCCTTCCAGCAATTCTTCTATTATCATTGACTTGCTTCAATGATTGGGCGCAGTTGCTCATTGGTACAGCGCTTCCTCTGGTGGTCCAAGTAAGTTTGTGATGGACAGTATCGTATCCGTGCGTTTTGTCAGGATACTTCCGCTTCCTTCCACATTTCATTCCACAAATTCTTACATTATCATTGGTTTGCTTGAATACTGGGTGCAGAGGCTCCGTTGTACAGCGCTTCCTCTATTGCGCCAAGTAAGTTTGTGGTGGACAAGATCGTATCCTTGGGTTTTCTCAGGGTACTCCCGTTTCCTCCCACGTTTCATTCCACCAATTGTTCTATTATCATTGACATTCTTCAATCATTCGGAGCAGTGGCTCAGTGGTAGAGCGCTTCCTCTGGTAGGCCAAGTAAGTTTGTGGTTTACAAGATCGTATCCCTGGCTTTTCTCAGGGTACTCCCGCTTGTTTTCACTTTTCATTCCATCAATTTCTCTATTATCATTTACTTGTTGTAGTCATTGGGAGCGGTGGCTCAGTGGTGGAACCCTTTTTCTGGCGCGTGGTGTCCTTATTGTTTCGATCGCCTGTCAAGTAAGTTTGTGGTGGACAAGATCGTATCCGTGGGTTTTCTCAGGGTGCTCCCGCTTCTTCCCACTTTTCATTCCACCAATTTCTCTATTATCGTTGACGCTTTAATCATTGTGCGCGGTAGGTCAGTGGTGGAGCACTTTCTCTGGAGCATGGGGACCTTATTGTTTCGATTCCCTGCCTAGTAAGTTTGTTGTGGACAAGGTCGTATCCGTGGGTTTTTTCAGGGTACTCCCGCTTCTTCCCACAATTCATTGAACCAATCCTTCTATCACCATTGACTTGCTTTAATCATTGGATAGGTCTTTTTCTCTTGAGCACTTCGGTGATGTCAGAAATCAGATTCGGTTCCAAGCATTTGGTTTGTGATGTAAATCTTTGCTGTGGTTCAATCTCAGCATTTTATTACGCGAGATAAAACCTTCCATACAGCTATAAATGTTGTTCTATCTTGCGCAACCAGGTATTGCGATTGAACCAATTCGGAAACTCATTTCTGGCGCTATGAGGCCAGGAACCAATTTCGGACATTACGCTGTCCTCAAACGACTAGGATCTTTCCAATGTTACCATCCGCGTCCAACAACCCTATGTTTATAATTGGAATAGAAAGGACCCGCGTCGAAAATTTCGGGACCCAGTTTCTTGAGGTTCAAGGCTAGGGATCGATTTCTGACATCACAATTGTACTCAACGGTTCAAAACCTAATGAAATGCCGTCAACGCCATCTATCAACTTCATGTTTAATAGCTCTTATTGCCAGATATAAAACTGAGAACTTTGTTCAACTGTGACTACGTATTAAATAAACAAACGTATTGATTGCACCCTTTTAAAAGAAAAATTAGTATAATTAGTAGAAAATGCAATCATTGAAAAACTCCGGGGTACCAAAGGGTCACGTGCTAGCCACTAGACCAGCAGGGAGGACACCCGCTCGCCCACATAGTTAGGTTAATGATTTCTGACATTACCACTCCCCTGAGTGCAGTAGTAATGTCAGATATCAGGCCCAGGCCACGAAGCTCAAGGAATGGGGTTCTCACATTATGGCCTCGGGTCTCTTCTAGTCATCTATAAAACATGAAGTTGTTGGACGGCGTTGGCGGCATTTGAAAGATTTTGATACGTTGAGCACAATTGTGATGTCAGAAATCGATCCCTAGCCTTGACTTCAAGAAACTTGGTCCCGAAGTTTTCGACGCGGGTTCTTTCTATTCCCTTTTTAAACATGGGGTTGTTGGACGTGGATGGTAACATTGGAAATATCCTAATCGTTTGAGGACAGCGTAATGTCCGAAATCAGTTCCTGGACCCAAATCGCCAGAAATGAGTTTTCGAATTGGCTCAATCTCAATACCTAGTTGCGCAAGATAGAACAACATTTATAGCTGTATGCAAGATTTTAGCTCGCGTAATAAAATACTGAAAGTGAACCACAGCAAAGGTTTACATCACAACACAAATGCTTGGAACCGAATCTGATCTCTAACATCACCGCAATCCTACACGGACCAAAACCTTTCCAATGATTAAAGCAAGTCAATGATAATAGAGGAATTGGTGGAATGAAATGTGGAAGGAAACGAAAGTGTCCTGAAGAAAACCACAGATACGATCTTGTACACTACAAACTTAATTGGTCCACCAGAGGAAGCGCTCTACCAGTAAGCCACCGCGCTCAATGTTTAATGTAAGTCGACGATAATAGAGGAATTGGTGGAGTGGAAAATGGGAAGAAGCGGGAGCACCCTGAGAAAACCCACAAATACGATCTTGTCCACCCTAAACTTAATTGGCCCACCAGAGAAAGGGCTCTACAACTGAGACACTGCGCCCGATGATTAAGGTAAGTCACTGATAAACGAGGAATTGGTGGAATTAATAGTGGGGAGGATCGTGAGTACCCTGACAAAAACCACGGATAAGATCTTGTCCATTACAAACTTACTTCGCACACCAGATGAAGCGATCTACACTGAGCCACCGCGTCCAGTGATTAAAGTAAGTCAATGATAATAGAAGAGTTGGTGGAATGAAATGTGAGAGGAAGCGGGAGTACCATAACAAAACCCAAGGATACGATCTTGTCCACCACAAACTTACTTGGTCCAACAGAAGAAGCATTCTACCACAGAGCCATCTCGCCCAATGATTAAGGCAAGTCACTGATAAAAGAGGAAATGGTAGAATGAAAAGTGGGGAGGATCGAGAGTAGACTGACAAAAAGCACGGATAAGATCTTGTCCATTACAAACTTACTTGGCCCACCAGATGAAGCGATTTACCACTGAGCCACCGCGTCCAATTATTAAAGTAAGTCAATGATAATAGAAGAGTTGGTGGAATGAAATGTGGGAGGAAGCGGAAGTACCCTAACAAAATCCACGGGTACGATCTTGTCCACCACAAACTTACTTGGTCCACTAGAAGAAGCATTCTACCACTGAGCAACCGCGCCCAATGATTAATGTAAGTCACTGATAAAATAGGAATTGGTGGAATGAAAAGTGGGGAGGATCGGGAGTACCCTGACAAAAATCACGGATAAGATCTTGTCCATTACAAACTTACTTCGCACACCAGATGAAGCGATCTACCACTGAGCCACCGCGTCCAATGATTAAAGTAAGTTAATGATATTAGAGGAATTGGTGGAATGAAATGTTGGAGGAAGCGAGAGTACCCTGACAAAACCCAAGGATACAATCTTGTAAACCACAAACTAACTTGGCCCACAAGAGGAAGTGCTCTACCAGTAAGCTACCGTGCCCAATGATTAATGTAAGTCAACGATAATAGAGGAATTGGTGGAATGAAAAGTGGGAAAAAGCGGGAGTAACCTCAGAAATCCACGGATACGATTCTGTTCATAACAAACTTACTGGCCTACCAGTCGAAGCGCTTTGACACTGAGCTATCCCGCCCAATGATTAAACCAAGTCAATGATAATAGAGGAATTGGTGAAATGAAAAGTGGGAAGAAACCGCAATATTCTGAGAGAAAACACGGACACGATCTTGTCCACTACAAATTTACTTCGGTGGAGATCGGAACAATAAGGACCACACGAACCAGAGAAACCGCTCTACCACTGAGTTACTGTGTCCAATGAATAGAGTAAGTCAGTGACTATAGAGGGATTGCTGGAATGAAAAGCGGGAAGAAGCGGGAGTACCCTGAGAAAACCCACGGATACGATCTTCTCCACCACAAACTTACTCGGCCGAAGATCGAAACAATAAGGACCCCACGCAGCAGAGGAAGCGCTCTGCCACTGAACCACCGCGCCCAATGACTACAACAAGTCAATAATAATATAAGAATTGATGGAATGAAAAGTGGCAGGAAGCGGGAGTATCCTGAGAGAACCTGCGGATACGATCCTGTGCACCACACAACTTTCTTGGTTGGGGTTCGAAAAAATAAGGACCCCACGTACGAGAGGAAGCATGCTAGTAGGGGAGATATGTAGGTTCTGCCCCACTTTCCCTCTCCACCCCCTAACTGCCCCAAAAGTTTATGAAGCCACCATTGACCATTGTACTTTAGCACAGAAGGATACCCCAAAGTGAGATCGCATATGCTTTTATGACATTTAAAATCATAAAAACTTACATCTAAAACTTATAACTAAAACTACACTACATATAATTATATCTACTCCTCTTCTATCTTATAATGCCCCCAAGCTAACGTATTTATACCATCTCGCGCTATATATCTTTTATCGTCCGAGGAATCTAGTGCCAGCTTATGAACGGTTATGCTTTATATATCGTGCTTATAACTTCTAATGAGGTTTATGTCCTTATACGTTTTAACATTTTTAAATAAGCTTTCTTTATAATCATCAAATTGCAACTCCTTGGCAACTACGCATTTAGTTACTCCTTTAGCTTTTTTCTTTTCTTTATTTTCTACTCTATAAGCATACATCTTTGATCTCAATCCAATAAACTCTGTCATTATCTTACCTTTATTCTCATCTTTCATCTTACCTATTACTTTTTTGTTTATTAGTGGTAGTCCATATATGTTATTTTCCTTGTATTCACTCGTGTCAAACTGGTCAATTATTTCTGCTATATCTTTGTAAAAGTCTTCAGTCTCAATCTCGTATATAAAGCAATCGGTGTTCATATAACATAAATCTATATTGTTTCCATATTTCGGCTTCATCGTGTCATAATGAAAATCATAAATTAACAGTTTTGATAGTTCTAATACACTCATACCAACATATATTGGCTTATTAAACGTTAATCGCTCTTTTTTCATATGTATAGCACACAAGTTCTCACTAAATATTGTTCTGTAATCAAAGTTAGGTTTAGCAATTAATGCTTCTACCCTCTTAGGATCACATTCTAATTGTATGGGCTGCCTCTTTCTAATATTTTCCATTGTTTTTCCGAATACCGAGTTATTCATGAGCTTATAAAAATCTTTTTCAAACTCATTTTTAGCTTGCGTCCTCATCTCTGTATTTAAATCAATGTATTTCTTTAGCCAGTTTGATTGTTTAAACTCTAATACCCTATACACTTTCTTCAATCTCATTCCAAGTGACATATAAAGTTTTAAGTTTCTATAGTGAATTACATATCTTTCCTTATTGTAAAGCGTTGTTAATAATTTCGATTGTTTTGAGCCGGGTGGACACATGTTCTCTGGAGCTAATGGTAAATCAGAATGCTTGTTATGTAAATGCTTTGGATATTCTAAATCTACTTCTAACATGTAGCCAGTTTCTGAGTCATCTAAAATGTTCTTTATATCTATGTATGGTTTAACCCACTTAAAATCTTTATAAGGCATGTATTGACTCATCGCCCATCCATATAAGTTGTTTGCGTCTAGATATGCTAGGTATGTTGAACACTCATCCTTATTATAATCTTGCATATATTTGTTGTTAGCTTTTACATATCTTTTACTACATTTTGAGATTCCTCCTCGTATACCCTTTTCTAACATTAGTATTTTATCATAATCAGTCAGCATTTCTAAGTTAATTTTAGTCATCTTTAACATTGCATCCCACGATAGGCCTGGTGCTGTATAATACCAAGCAGGATCTAATCCATATGGCTTTAAACACACATCTCTAAAGTTTTCAAATATATCTGTTAATTGGAGGACATCCGTTTTGTTATAATGTTCAGTTAAGTCCTCCAATAACTCTAGATTGAATTCTTTACAAACTCGTACATGAAGCTTATAACGTTCAGGGCTCATTTTTTCTCCTGTTAATCTGTTTGTAAATTTGTCTGGAGATAATGGAACAGGTTCTTTCAATTTTTCAAATGAATCAACATAATCATATGGATAATCACCTTTAGTATTAACTAGATCAAGTTTATCAATCGGGAAAAACTTTAATGTTTCTCGAAATTGTTCTGGCTTTAAATTCTTTGTTAGCTCTGCTAAACTCTTTGACATAAATCTAAATGAATCAACAAATCTTAAATTTATTCCATCTTTTTCTGGTCCTGCTTTTACATATTTTTCATATGTTATGTACCTTTCCTCATTATTAGCGATCAGTTTAATTTTCTGTGTATCATAAGCTAATTCCTTAATAAACAAATGCGTATCATAGCCAGTTAAGTTGTGAAGAAATACAGGAACAAAGTTGGGATTTTTATAGTTTAAATTGCAGTAACTGTGAGCTGCACCTCTAAACTTTCCAGTTAAATGATCATGATCTCTTACCTTTGCTTTATTTTTATTTATCTTATACAAACATTTTTTTAAGTCATGCTTCCATTCTTCTATTTTTTCACTCATATCATCTTTATCCTTGTAGAACTGTATTTTCTTCTTCAGTATATTTATTTTTTTCTGAACAGCTGGTGGTAAATCATTCAAGTTTTTCTCACATATATGACAAGTATCCGAACTGTTATAAACTTCTATTTCCTCCTCACTAAGCGGGGTCATATTAACTACTCTGTTATATATTTTCATAATTTCTATTGCTTCTTTTTGTAACATTTCAATAAATACTTTCGCAGCATCTGGACCTATATAACTAACAGGGGCTTTGTAGTCTCCATTTGAATACTTGACATAGTAACAAAAACTCATTGGCTTATGCCTTTGATATTTTACTGTTTTACTACAATTATGCTCTATTCTTAACTTACATAAGATGCATTCAAAGTCAGCAATTATCGTAAATGGAACTCTTAATGATCGATTATAGTTTTGAAAATTTATTTGATTGTCGTATGGTTTTGGAAGTTCTATTCTAACAGCCTCATGCTCTTTACAATATAGCTCATGGTTTTGCAACTGCTTCTCATTTCGAAAGTGTCTCGTTAAACATCTGTCGCAGAAGTATAGTTTTTCCTCATGTTTTGTCACTTGACTTCTTATTAATCGTGATAAGTCTTTTACCCAACAAAAATGACTATTTTTTCATCTTTTACAGATAATAAATTGATATGAGTTTCCTGCTTATTTTTTGTGATTTGAAGTGGATATACATTATAGTTCTTGTCATAGCCGTAAACATTGATGGAGATATTACTTCTTCTTTCAAATTTTGGAATATCTTTTAACTGTACAGGAAACTCAATACCATCACAATATTTCTTTTGTAGTTCATTAACAAGTTGTTTATAATGAGAGGGTCTTTGAGGATTTTTTGAAACGGTTCTATCAATAGGTTTTAAATAACTTGCAATAGAATATAAGAAACATTTATTATCTTTATTTTGAATATTATTTCTGCTTTCTTATCTTTAATCTGCTTTGGAAGTTCAATATAGGAAGAAGCTCTTAATGGTACATACTTATTTAATCTGATTTCTAGGTGTTTAATTTGATGCAACGTCCATCCTGATCCTCGGCCTTGAAATTCTTCCATTTCTCTTCTAAGTTTTTGTTTTGCATGATGTATATATTCACTTAAGTCAGTTGATTCTAATATTCTCTCGTTTGATGTTTTGAAATTGTGCTCTTGTATTTCTTTATCTTTAATATAGTCACAAATGAAAACAAGGTTAACTTTAACAGGGTGAAATTTTAATTCCTCTTTGATTTTGTTAATAGCAACTCTTCCACTTGTATCTAAAAATTTTATTGGGTCTTTATATCCTCCTGTGTTTTCGACTTTAATGGTTTGTAAACGCTTCTTGAGTGCTGTTTCTTCTAATTCTACTTTGATGGGTATACGTGCTGGCTTCGGTTCTTCAATTACTTCTTGTTTAAAGGGGATTATATTTCTAATCTGCCTTCTGCTTTGTTCATCGTCATATTGTTTAAGAAGGTCTATCAGTTCTGCTTTTCTTAATCGGGAATATCTTCTGATTCCCCTCTCTTTACATTGACGTCTTAACTCTACTACAGTAAATTTACTATAATTACTCATCTTATTTATTATATAGAAAATCTTCAATTTTTATCTTCACCGGGCTATTTCAGTTCATTTTCATTTGTCCTAGTACAACGCTTAACATTGTACACCCCTGCCATTGTCTACATATTACGCGTTGTATTAGAACACGGCTTTTATGGGGTTAACCCATCAAAGTCACATATACACATTTAAAACTGAATCATTTTTGTAAACTTACTCATCATCATCATCATAATCATCACTACCATGTTTATATTCATCATCACTACTCAAATCAGATATTTTTTGTTGCATTACTAATAACTCTTTTTCCTTCAACAGTATTTGCTTCTCTAGTAGTGTTGCTAAGAGTTTAAGATCATGATGAATTAGTTCAAGTCTATCATGTAATAAATCAAATTCTTTCTCCATATTTGTCATATAGAAAACCATAAAAGTTGTTACCTTTACAAATATCTAAACACACAACTTATTGTTAATTGTCTCTTATACTCAAAGACAAATCAACAACAAACTCGTCGTCTTCTCCTTCAATATCAACGTGACAACCATACGAAACAACACAGCTGTATTTTTCTTTGACTTTGTTTAGGAGGTTGACCGAGTTTGGATCTTTGGTTTCTGATAACACTGACATTCTTGGATACTTTTCTCTGAGACACTGAAGTCTCACTTTGACGTTACGCTGCTGAACCCTTCCAATCCAATATTTGTATGACTCGTAACGCCTAACCTGATCGCGCTTGCCTGTGTCGTACTTGTCTACTATGTCTTGAAGCTGACCAGCCGTGAGGTTCTTTTTAACAATAACTAGTTTGTGTATTTTCCCGGATCTTCTGTATGTTCGGCTGCTATGGTCTTGAGTTCTTCGTTTTGAATCCTTAATTTCTCCATTGATTGCTCAACTTCTTCTAATGTGGTTAGTAATTTTTCGTTGTCTTGTGCATATTGTCTAAAGTCTCGAGTGAAGTAATTGATAATAATCTGGTTACATTTAAGATAAAACTCAGGAGAAAGCCATAAAGATATAGCGAGAATTAATTCCTTAGTTACGTATTGACCAGTTATTTTCTTTGTTAACCCATCTTTATTATCCCCAGTTACTTCGTAGCCGGCGCCAGATATCCCGCACCGGCTTTTATTTATGTAAGAGACCAACTCTATGCTATGTTTGCTACATTTCCAATCTCTGAACCTTTTACCAGCACTCTGACACAACTTCGTAGCGTTAAAGTATCCAGTGTTCTTATCTATAATCAATTTAAAATCTCCAAACAGACCACCAATAATTGTCTTTAATCTGTTCATAACAAATATCGTTTAAGCTAAGTGAACTATCCATAGTACTTATATTTATTATATAGAAAATCTTTATTTTTAACTTCATTTTCGTGGGGTCCACCAGCACTGGACCCCTTTCAAACATGCATACATCGCTTCTTTGAAGTGGTCTATATCTAGACCGCTTATCTTTTCTGAAATGAGCTTGTCTTCTGATGTTTTGTTTTGTGTCATGATGGTATATTTTGCAACCGGAAAATCTTCCGTTCGGGGGGGTTTGTTTGTTCTAATACAAGGCTTCGTACTTTGATGGGCTAACCCATAAAAGCAATGGTATATTTAGTTTCTCGTATTTTTATACTTAAATGTCTCTTAACTGAATAAACCTGTCAACAAGATCTATATCACTTAAATCTGTGTTCATATGCGAACCGTACCTAGTTATCTTAACATCATAGAGTTCTTTAGCTATGTTGTATAAGTTGATAGAGTTTGGATCGTCGACGTTAAGCACAATACTCATACTTGGATACTTAAGTTTGAGTTGTTTAATCCTACTTTCGTAATTGCATGCTTGTACTCTTCCAACCCAATACTTATATCTTTCTATTCTCTCTTTTTGATCTCGTTCTTCTTCGTCATAGTAAAAGAGTATATTTTCAAGTTGTTCTTTAGTAAGGTTTTTCTTGATAATGAATAGCCTATGTATCTTTCCTGGATCTTCTGTATATGGTGCTGCAACTGTTTTAAGATAATCAACTTTGCTTTCTAGTTCTTGATTGCACAATCGTAATTGCTCCATTTGTTGTTCTATCTCTTCTACTCTTGATTGTAACTCTTCATTGTTTACTTGAAGCTGTCTAAAATCTTGTGTAAAGTAGTCTTCGATTATATCATAACACTTATCGTAAAAATCTTTAGACAGCCAATGAGCAATAGCAAGAAATATTTTTCTATATACGTATGTTCCTGAGATAATTGTATTTGTTTCTTTATCTCCTCCTGTTATTTGATATGTAGATCGCCCGATGGGATTCCAGCTACCGTTTTTTTCATTATAGTATTCTATCAATTCCTTGGATTGTTTATTTTGAAACCAATTTTTAAACTCTTTACCACCACTCTGACACAACTTAGTAGCATTGAAGTATCCTGTACTCTTATCTATAATCAACTTGAAATCACCGAAGATACCATACCAATAGTTATCTTTGATCTGTTCATAGCAAATATCATTTAAACTAAGAGGACTATCCATAGTACCCATATTTATTATATAGAAAATCTTTATTTTTAACTTCATTTTCGTGGGGTCCACCAGCACTGGACCCCTTTCAAACATGCATACGTCGCTTCTTTGAAGTGGTCTATATCTAGACCGCTTATCTCGTTAATGAAGATTGTATGTTGTTGTGGATTAACGCGGGTCCCCGGGACCTTGATTTGTTTGTATGTAACTTTGTCTTGGAGCGACCCCTCGTATGAGGAGTTGCTTATTTTTTTTTTGATAATTTCTACAGCTGGAATTCCAGCGCTGGAAATGTATGCTATGAGTTCTTATGAATTTCCAAAGTAGCCCGAATTCGGTCCACTTATTTTGTTATTGTAAATCTTTGATCACTGCTTGTACCTTTTTTGACTCTATATAATACGTTGAGTTTTGCTGGCCTGGATGTAGGCCAGCTAATTTTTATCAAAATATTCAAGTAGTTTCTTACTTCTTACTAATCTTAAAGTCATCCCTACGAATTCGGTACGATCACTTTATAAAAGAAATTAACTCTTTAGATTGTTTATTTCGTTACCAGCTAGTTTTACTGTGTAAGATGAGTTTCTGAAGTTCCTAGCTTCGGAGGAACTCCCCATGTGCAAAATCCCACACAGCGAAACCAAACAAAGCAAGCAGATGGTACTAAATTTCAGAAAATTTTTAGCCCCTCTGTATTCGGAGCTCCAAAATGGCTGATGGTCCCCGAGGGGTATCGTTTCGTTACCCCCTTATCTCATTTAAACCAACCTTTTATGGCATAATAACCATAAAAGACAAACATTTATATTTACACTACAACATTACTTTTATCTATCCAACTATTATGTGAATCATCAAACCCTAGACATTTAACATATACTTTATCACCTTTCTTTCTCAACACCTTTTCTACCAAGTATTCATCTTTGTGTTTCGTCTTTAATAGTTCTGGTTCGTAAAATCTACCTTGCACATCCTCTTCTTCTAAATCTTTAATTCTATATGTAGACGGATTAGATGGAATAACTTTGCTAATAACAAATACTTCTGTTGACCAATTAGGTGTATATCCTTTTTCAAATAACCCTTTCGACTTACTGATACGAACGTGATCACCTAACTTGTATTTGGGCTTAACACGCTTATATTCTTTTTGATACACTTTCTCCAATATTGTTCTCTCATTCTTCTTGGTAACTTCTATAGGTTTTAAACTAATTGTTCTATGAATTTGATGATTATACTCTTTAACTAGTGTTGGTAATATCTCTATCCATTTATAATTCCCTTGTGTTGTAAACCTTTTCCACATGTTCTGCTTAAGTGTCCGATTAAATCTCTCAACAACAGAAGCTTTCTTACCACTATAGGTTGAGTAGTGATTAATCTTATTTTCCTCCATTAACTTCTTAAACTCTTTATTGTAAAACTCTTTACCTTGATCTGTTTGTAAGTTACTATGCTTTCTCGTTCTTAATATGGATTCGAATGCCTCTGTAACATTCTTCCCACTCTTATCTTTAACAGGAACAGGAAACGCATATTTCGAGAACACATCTATAATCGTTAGCAAATATTTATAACCTTTATTGATTTTGGAAACGCCTTTTAATACTCCGCTATCCATTTCTACAAGATCAGCTTGCCAAAGATCATCGATACCTTTTATAACTACACTTAATCTGTCAAAGTTTTTTCTAGATGGTTTGTGAATTTCTTCTATAATGTCTTCTCTAACACCTTTACCTTCTTCTAGTCAATCAGGCATTTTAACGAATTGAGTTTTAGTAATACCACATACAGAACAAATACCTTTCTTTAGATATCTTCCATTCTTTGTTTGTTCAATTCTAATAGTATCTTTCTTCGTATCTGTCGATTTCTTACACTTAACACAATACATCCTGTTTATTATATAGAAAATCAATAACTACCGCTGTTTAATATTATGGTATCAACATTCTCACCATCATCATCACTATCTTCGTCTTCTTTTTCTACATGCATATTAAGCAATAATAATTTACCATGTTTCAGATCAGAATCTTTAGATGGCCTAACTGTCAATTTATCATTTGTATTAAAGTGCAATGGAAAAGTTTCAACTAGAGAATCATTTAAATATATATCTATATAATACGTATTGTAAGATGACTCTATATGCATTATCCTACCTTTATAAAGAAATTTGTATGCGATAGATAGATTATGTATTAAAAAGAACGGAGTTTCAACATTTTCTGATATCAATCGACTATGAAGCTCTATAACATAACTCCGTTTGATGAAGTTAAGCTCTTCTTTCAACATAGCAATATCTTTTCTCACAACTGTATTATCTAACTCTGATATCATTTTAACATTACCAAAGATATCCATATTTATTATATAGCAAACGTCTTTAGGAAAGCTCTCTTTCTATGTACATTACAACAAACAATAATTGTCCTTCTTCCATAGCTGAATTTTTATTTGGTTTAATCGTAATTATATCGTTCTTCTTAAAGTCAAAAGGTATCTCTTTAATCAAAGTATCACCCAAATATATATCTAGAAAGTATTTATCCAAACTTAAGTCCATGTGCATTATTTTCCCATTATAGAGAAATTTGTAACCATTAGAGAGATTAAATATTCTAAAGATTGGCTCCTTAACGTTTTTAGCTCTTAGTCGATATAGTAGAGGCATGGTTTCTTTTTGCATAATCAATCTAGTAGTATCCATCCTAACCTTTTCAATATCTTCTTTCTTTATGTATGTGTCTTGTAACGTTTCTAATGCATCTTCAAATCGTTTTCTATCGTTCTCTAATTGGGCTTCTATTGACCTAAGTTGACTTACGCTAACAACATCATTTAAATTCTCCAACAATTTTAATTTTTCTTCACTAATATCAACATCACCTTTTCCATCTTTAACATTACCAAATATATCCATACTCATTTATTATACAGAAAATGCCCATCCTAATTTTACAAAACATTTCTTTAACATCTCTATTTGTCTAGGTGAGTGTTTAAAATCAATATCAACAATAACATCGTGCTTTTTCAACAGATGGTACAATACACATTTCAAGTTAATAAACAATACTCTTTTCGGATACAGCTCCCTAAAGACCTCGTGTAAGTTTTCGAACTCATTTATAAATGTTTCTTCCATATGTTGTAATTTTAATGGTTTTTGATCGGTAAGGTGAAAGTGTATTAAATAGACATCATCATAATATTTTGTGTATTTGTTTTTCTTTAGTACTTCTAGAACATCTTTTGTTGATATTAAATCTCTTGGTATATCTCTAAGTTTATCATTTAACACCTTGAGCACCTCTTCGGGAATAATTCTATCCTGTAAAGCTTGCAAACGAGATACCTGTAACTTAAATCTTTTTATAGTATCGTACCAGGGTTTTCTCGCACAAGCAGCTTTCGTTTCTTCACAAGTACTGTAAACCCAACCACTCTCTACAGAACAATTATCACAAATGTAACTACTCATACTTTTGTTAATGACATACTACCACAATTACTGCACTGTAATGGTCTAGAGCTATAATTCGACAACAAGTCCTTTAAGGTAATTATTGGACGTAACTTTTCCAACTCTTCTTCCGTGTACAAAAATTTTGGTATTAGCATTTTCCATAAATCAATAACATTATATACGTTGTTTTTATCTTCTTAGTCTATCTCGCTAACATCCTGAAAATACTGATAAAAATTATAACTAACTAGTGGATCTAGTTCATCCTCATGCTTCTCAAAATAATCTAAAAATCTATTGTGTATAGCTTCCATATTTATCTTAAAGCAAAACTTTTATGGATATCCTTATCTCTTAAAGACGTCGCCACAATTTTAGAGTATTCACGACCAAGAGATGCTATTCAAGATCATGTAGACGAAGAAGATAAGAAAAAAATTCAGAAGTGCGGCAATTTACCGCCCTTACCAAAAACACATCCAGAACATACAAACAAATCAAGGTCCCGTTTTCCAGGACATTGTCAAGTGTACATCCTCATACAATCTTCATCAATGAGTCTGGTCTGTACTCTTTAGTGTTATCATCAAAGAAGTCCAAAGCTAAAGAGTTTAAGAGATGGATAAAACTTTTATGGACACAAACCATAAAAGCGCTTAATCATTTTTAATCATATACATAACGTCGCTAAAAGAATACCCTTGATTTAGAATATTTAAAACCTTAACACAAAGATGACCAAATATAACTGAGTTAAAGTCTTGTATTCGTTCGTCATTGTAGAATAAGTTTTCAGTACCAAGATATTGTACTAGTTGTTTAGGAGGCACACCACCATAAGAATCGAACACGTACTTTATGTTGTTATCTTTCCAATAGCATATCCAATGAGTACCAATGTTTTCTGATTTATCAAGGTTAACTATACCACACTCATTTACATAAGGTTTTTGTGGCATCACTCATAAATACACCTCTAAATCGTTTTATCTTTAATTCTTTAACCAACCTCTCTATATCGAAGTTGGTCAATGGTTTTAGTTTTTTGACTTCTTTGGTTTACCTGCCCCCTGCTTTTCTTCCATAGCCATATTGTGTCTTTTTTGTTCTTCAAGTTCTTGTTTATTCTTCTTAGCATCAAGTACAGTTTTAGTAATCGCTGCTGCACCACCTGCTAATGAGCCAACTGCTCCTAAAGCTGTTAGAATGGCTGGAATTGTAAAGATAAAACCGCCAATATGCTCTTTCTTATTCTTTTTCATTTGTGCAGTAGTTAAAGTTAAATCCATTCCTTTACCTTCTTTAATTTTCTTAGATTTATCGTTAAGTTGTTTCTTTGTTAATACATGATCAATATTTAGATCCTTTAGTTCGTTATAAGGAACACTAAACATACAACCTTTAATAGAACACATCTTCCTATTTATTTAAGAGAAAATCTTGGTTTGTAAAAGTACAGTTGTTGTAGCTCCACCAAAATCAATTAAGGAATCATTCTCATCTGTTATCCTTATCTCAAAATTGTCAACCTTGTCTTTGGATATAGGGAAAAATAATGGATAAGTAGGCTCGTAAATAATACTATGTTTGAACTCGGCATCTGTTTTGAATGGTGCTATAATTCCTGTTTCTCTATGTGTGTATTCTGTATCTTTAACAAACATGCCATCTGCTATATTACAGTGAACATTTATAGTATCAAACGGATGAAACTTTGGCAACTTACTTCCAATATGAGTTTTGTTCTTTTCTAAAACTTCAAAAACATTAAACCCGAGGACAGTGCCTATACTCCCAATTGTAACATCATTACTATCAGTTTCAATTTTAACTCTATTTCTTAAATCATCTTCTGATAATGTTTTGTTGATGGATTGAGATTTTAAATATTCATTAAGACTGTTTAAGCTGTATTGCCCTTCTGGTATAAAAACTTGTCTATCACCATATGAATAACTGTTTTTTTTGTGTTGTTATGTTTGGAGTTAGATATGTACTGTAAAACCCAACTAGTCCTATACTTAAATAGTTGCTCCTGATGTCTAATTCGTAATGGAGTTTCTTCTTTAAAACCGAAGTATCACTCGTTAGCTTAAATACCTTAGCCATTTATTATATAATAAATGAATGAGTTTGATTTACCTAGAGATATTCCAAGAGAGAAAGTAATCAAGTTAATAGAAGGTGTCATTCGAAAGTTAGAATACAGTTTAAAGAAGAAAAAGAGAAAACTACGAATTATTAAATATGCATACTACACTTTGATTTCGTTATCGGTTATACTTTCTGCAACAACTGGGTTTATTAATATTTTTATACCTGTAACAATTTACTCGATATTGACAACGTCTCTTGCAACTGGAAGTGCTATAATAACAGGTTTGTCTTCTAAGTTAAACATAAGCAAAAGAAAAGACGAATATAAAACCATTGTCACTTGTATTAACTCATTTAAAGAACAGTTAGAGATGATAATAACACTAAATGGTGAAATGGATAACGAATATATAAAAGATACGTTGCTTAAGACTAGAGAACAACTTAAAGATATAAGATCATAAAAGGTGCCCCGCTGTATTCGAAGGTCCAAAATGTTAAGACATGTATATTTTTGGTAGCACCGATCGGAGCTCCCTATCTGTTAAGTATTTTCTCGCATCTAAAAGTACAAATACATCAGACCTCTTAATCTTAAGCACATACTACAAGAAGGCACTTGCTACGATCCTAACTCTATCAATCTATTTAACCGCCTCAAAGAACAAGAAGCTATGCAAATACAATTCAAGCCCTTGAAGATAACGTAAGACCTGGAGACTACAAAGGGCGTCCGCATTACGGACACCCTTCCAAATGAACAACCTCACACAACCTTCATCAACGAACCCGAGCCTGTACTCTCTAATCATAAAAGAGACGATTTTCTCTATAATAAATGAGTAAGAAAACTATTAATTGGGATGTAAAAGAGATGATAAAAGAAACAACAGCTAAGAAAAGAAATGGAGAGCTTATACCTGATGATGTTCGATGCCTTATAGTGGGTCCGTCGGCGTGTGGTGAAACGTTTTTGCTATTTAACTTCTTATTACAGCCAGGTTGGTTAAACAATAATTACTTCTACATATATTCTAAAAGCATGAATCAACGAAAGTATGAGCAGTTAAAAGATCGATCTGAAAAGGCAGAACTAAAGTTTAAGAAGCAAATAGCAACGTTCTTAAGCGGCAATGTTTCTATTGTACCTATTCATGAATGTGAAAAATACTGTGTTGTTGTGCTTGACGATTACATTTTGGAGAATCAAGATACTGTTAGAAATTACTTTACAAGAGGTAGGCATAGACATTTAGACTGTTTCTATCTTGCACAAACATATTCAAAAGTACCTAAACAGCTTATAAGAGATAACGTCAACTTCCTATGCATATTCAGACAAGATGATACTAATCTTAAACATGTGTATAATGAGTTTGTTGCGGGAGATATGTCTTATGATAAATTTAAAGAGATGTGTTCAAAATGTTGGCAAGAAGATTAGGGTTTCATAGTAATTGATATGACAAGGAAGGTAAACAATGGTAAGTATAGGAACAAGATAAAACACTTCTTGAACGTTTGGTGTTTTTTGATGTTTGACGTTTTAACGTTTGACCTTTGACGTTTATTGACGTTTTTTTCACGTTTATTGACGTTCTTTGACGCTTATTGATGTTTGTTCGTTTGCTATACAATAAATGGATGAGAAAGAAATTGATAAGAATATTAAGTTGAAGGAGTTCTTGATAAAGGGCTTCAAATCTTGGAAGAAAGAGAGAGCAGGTATATACGATAAATTTAAGACGCAAGAACAACCTGTAATTGATGCTATTCAAAACTTGGGAAGTGAGATCAAAGAAGTAGCAGAACAAAATAAAAATCTAATAACTGAACTTGTTCCAGTTGCACATAAGACAGCTTCAATAGATCCCAGTCTACTAGAAACAGGTAAACACAACAGCTATTTGGTAAACACAATTTACAGGCATGCCAGTAGCATCCCATAAATTCGAACACGGCATTAAGCTCTGCATTGTATCCGTCAACATTATACCTTCCAAAAGATTGTTCTCCGTTTCGTCCAGCATGCTGGATTTCTATACCCAATTGGTGTTCCATATACTTTAGCCATTTCATTGCTTTTTCACTGGTATTCGTTTTATAATGGTACCCCAAAGGTGGTATAACAGAAATACTTTCTTCTGGAAGATATGGTGTACGATATGTTTGAATGGCTAAACTTGCAATCGTAGACGAAATTAGAAAACATTGTAATCCACCCGTTTTCTCTTCTATAATATTACTAAATTTCATAACAGCTTCTGTGAGAATTCTCACATCATTTTCACAATACTCCAGCATTTCCTTTTGCAAATTAAATTGCTCTTTCAATTGCTCCCGTTCTTGGTGCCATCCCTCCAACCGCTCTTTTCTTCAGCAGATCGCGATTCAGGATCATAATATTCTATTCTTGGATATGGCCCTACATAATTTTGGTTCTCTACTGTATTAAACAAGTATGGGAAACCTCCCTTCTTTAAATTTTCTGAAAGGCCTAACGTCTTAGGTAATTTTGATAATTTTACACAAACAAATAAATAACTATCTCTAAAAATAATTTTATTATGAATAGAAATACTAAAAATCTTTTGACCCTGAACTAAAGTTTTTGGAATGATATCCTGGGACTCAATGAGAGATCTCAAACAGAAAATGTTATCAAATCGATTACCATTATGACTTATAACACATACTGTACTAAATATGGGTCTATCTAATAAAATATGTGTAACAAATTCATGAATGGTTTAAAATAAAACGAGCGGTTACCGTTTTCATCACCGCATGTACTGCAGGCTTCATCAATGCCTTTGTTCATACATTTATGGCATACATGTCTAACGCACACCAAGCAAACAACGTGTTCCCGCTCCCCACGCTCATTTTCCGGTTTGAGCATGGTTTCTACGTCAAATACAATATAAAGAAAACTCTTGATATGAGTAGGTTTTACTTTCTTCACATAACATGAGTGACCTTCCTGTACATGTTCACGACACGTACTGCAAAAGTATTCACCACATGTATGATCGGATTTTCGTGTTCTTAAATCATAGATTGCATTACAGTTGATGCAAACTTTAACATATTCACACACATTCTTGCCAATTTTATTACCTTTTAAGTGATTGTCAAAACATTCACCCCTAGTAAAATATCTATTGCATGCATTGCATTTCATTTTATACATTGTAACATCTAGTTTGTGCATATGTTCGCAAGATGAACACATTAACTCACACTTATGAAAACGATTGAGACCTTTAAAACTCTTTAACCAATGTAAACAGTACTTTTCCCTTCTTAAAAATGATGTTATTGTTCGAATAGGACGGAAATGCTCAATACTTCCCCTTTCATCATAATAAATATTGATAGGTTTTGCATCCTGCAACTCTGGTCTTTGTATTTCTGTTTCCGGGTAACGTACTCTAAATTCACGTTTGCTTTCGGGGACTTTTTCATAACTAATAATTTGGTAATTTGGACTTAAATGTTTCTGAAATAAATCCACGTCATTAAAAGCGCAACCATTTTTCCTTTAACGCTAACACCTGCATGAGTACAAAGTTTAATAGCTCTACCTTTTAATGTATCTCTAATTGGATCTGTTAAATGACTCAAATTTTGACGCATTTCAGTATGCTTTGTTATACCCCAAGCAATACTTTTAGGCAAACAAAGTTTCTCATTATCGGTTCCAGGGAGCTCAACCAAATGTTGTACTAAATATTCATTTAACGGTAAATATTTGTTTAGTGTGAATATTATCTCGTGTTCTTCCAGCACCAAACATTGAATTTTCTATATGAAATCAAAAGAGGATATGATTACCTAAAAGGAAGTCTTCATTACTATTTAACACTCTAGTAATGGAAGATAAAACGGACTTAGCAGAAATATCTTTGCGGCGTCTGCATGGAACATACACTGCTTTCTTATCCTCACTATTGGACGAATCAACGTACATTCCAACAAAATCATTAGGTCTCGCATTGTTTAGTACATTATCCAATGCGAAGTTCATGAGGTTTTCAATATAGGCCGCAGGATTTTTAATTTCTTCATTTCCCATTGGCCTTACCGCAATTTCATGTCCCACCAAGTTAAACTTAGTGAAACTTTTTCTGCTTTCATTTACTACTTCGAAATTACCTTCTCCTGTTCTTTGAACATCTGTATGTCCACTACGTTCACTTGGAGGAACGTAACCGGAGGTACTAGGTTCTGGAGACCCCATTCCGTAACCACGAGTATCCCGTGAACATTGTACACTTGATAGCTGTTCTTCATTATTTACAACATCCACAGGATTTTGTCCATTTTCACATAACTCGTTTAATAAAGCCTCCACATAATCAGATGTTCCAAACTCATCGGGATTTACTAAAACTGCGGAATTTTGAATTGTTTGTGTACCATCTGTTGCTTCATTTTCTATTTGTTCATTAATAATTTCATCGATTAAATTAAAACCTTCTTCTTGAAGTATGTTTTCCAAGGGTTGACTTTCTTGGTGGACCGAGGTTACGGAATTTTCAACATGTGGCAACACATTATTATGAACCAAAATAAAAGGCGCTCCGTAAGTACAAAATTCGGCTACCTCTGCCGCATTTATCCTATCACATTGTGCACAATTAAAATAATTAAAATGTACATATTTGTCATGTTCCCACTGGATCATGACTTGTTCACGGAAAAATCCGTGTGTGAACAAGTCAACAATGTCAGCACAAGACATCGTGTATTGTAATATAAGTGCTTGATTATCATGGTAAAAATTAAAAAGAGCAGATAGCAAGGCATCATACCTTTCACTGCCACGAAATCCCTGGCGCTGCTTATCCATAATTCTCCACCAGGTCTCCAACACGCGTTCCTTCGTATTCAGGACTTCAATAATTGCATCCAAGTAAATTTCATCGATTTCATTGAAATCTTGAAGCATAGATGCACCAGGAAATTCCATCTGTAAAATATATAAAACAAAAATTACTATACATTAAAATAAATACAATATATAAAAACATAGTGTTATGTAGTTAACATTATTATTTAGTTTGCTTCTACGAAGCGTTACTTATTTTTTTCTTAACAGAACACTCATAGAGTGTGATCAGTTTAAAATTCTGCAAGAACTTCATTGTTGAAATACAATGTGATCGTATTTAAATTCTGCAACAACTTTGTTGTTAAAAGAAAGTGTAATTCTATTAAAAACACTTTTCGTGCATTGGTAAAACAAATTTCGTTTGTTTTAAAATGGATATTACTGTAAATATTTATCAGTTTACAATTTAAAAAAATAATACTTTATATACGTATATTTAATCAAAGAATAAAAACATTATCATTCAAATATATATAATATATAAATAAACTTACGTTGATCTTCTAAGTAAATCTGTTATGTATCCTAAACTTGGTGAAAATCAGGATTCCTTCCTTCCTTCTTTTGTTTTCTTATGTTGTTTTCAATTTCAACAACTGTAACTATACAGTAAATATTAGCACTCTTCTCTAAATATAATACTTTAGTATTTTTTTAAATATATGTTTCTATAAATTTATTCACTAAGTAAATATCGTGTTGAAGGTATGGTTACCAACAATCATATGATAATATTTCCTCAGCAACGGGGTATATATACACAATGCCTAACAAAAAAAGTAAAACTAATTTAAACCAGTTTAAACACCTGCAGCAAGGCAAACAAAAGAAATTCCTAGCATTACTAACAAAGAAATTTTTTAGATCAGTACAACAAGTTCACAAGAATTTTTAATATTTTCAAAATTAATTTTAACAAGGAGTTTGCACATCAATCGAATGAATAAAAAATAATTCTACAATTACAAATTGTTGGAGTAAATTACATCACATTATGTAATATTAATGTTACACCTGCGTACGAGACTACAAACTAATTGCATTTGGGTACGAGATTACAAAACTAAATGCGTTTGGGTACGAGATTAAATTTCACGCAAGAAACTTGTTACAGCCTATACAACTAGTAGTGTTATACTTGGTGCTCATATTATAATTAATCTCGTTATAAAATTATAATTATTGAAAAGTATACGTATACCTTTACCAATGTTTAAAGTTACATTTATTAAACGTGTACAGAAATTGTAAATACATTCTTATGTTTATTTTCGGTTAAGTTTGGCAACGTTCGGAAAAATTCGGGAAACTTCGGTAAAGCTCGTTAATCTTCGTGTGGAGTTGTTCAAATTTCCAATTATTGGTGTTTTATAATAAGATAATACAATATTTTAAAAATAACTTTACTAGGTTAATTGTAAATATTTCAAAGTTATACATTCCAATTAATATTATATGACATATACAAATATTATAAACCTTATTACATATATTACATATCATTAATGCAAAGAAAGCACATTAAAATCCATTATAATAACCGCCATGTATATTTCTTTAAACAACGCCATCTGCACACACAATATTAACATTAGTGTATATAAGACTGTGCGTGTGTGTACATGTACCGTAGCAAGTTACCGAGTGTTGCTTGTTTTTGTAACCAGCAATACCCCGCGCAGTTTCCGGGCTGTAATATTTTACGCGTCCCGCGTCGCAAAATCCTTTTTCCGGGCGCAAATACCTCGCGGCGCGCACCGGTAGCGGTAAAAAGGCGCAAAATTGGTGTTTAATTTAGTAATATCATTCATTTTATCTATTCATATAAAAATATATCCTCTAATAAGCATATTTCCAAAATTTCAAAATAATCGACACCATATTGTTTATGCAAATTAATTAAATTTTTATTTTCAATTTACAATGATCTTACCTGTATAATAATGTTCCTTATGTCGTAAGCTTCAATAAAATATCTTTCTTTACTTTCTACGACCAATAGTTTGCCGTAAAAATGTATTTTCAGAAAAAGTTACTTTTTTATCACCCCTCGTAATAATTCGAAAAAAATATTCAAGTTTATCGTGTAGGGTCTCTTTCTATATAGTTTTTGACCTGATAAATCGATTTCTGTAGTCCGTTTTGTCCTACAATAATTAGTTTACGAGATATGATCATTTAAAATTATTTTAAAGTTACATTGTTCTAACTTGTATAATAGTGTTCCTTAGGTCCTAAGCTTCAAAAAAATATCTTTGTTTATTTTCTACGACCAATAGTTTGCCGTAAAAATGTATTTTCAGAAAAAATTACTTTTTGATCACCCCTCGTAATAATTCGAAAAAATGTTCAAGTTTATCGTGTAGGGTGTCCTTCTATATAGTTTTTGACCTGATAAATCGATTTTTGTAGTCCATTTTGTCCTACGATAATTAGTTTACGAGATATGATCATTTAAAATTATTTTAAAGTTACATTGTTCTAACTTGTATAATAGTGTTTCTTAGGTCCTAAGCTTCAAGAAAATATCTTTGTTTACTTTCTACGACCAATAGTTTGCCGTAAAAAATGTATTTTCAGAAACATTTACTTTTTGATCACCCCTCGTAATAATTTGAAAAAAAATGTTCAAGTTTATCGTGTAGGGTGTCTTTCTATATAGTTTTGACCTGGTAAATCAATTTCTGTAGTCCATTTTGTCCTACGAACAGTAGTTTACAAAATATGATCATTTAAAGTTATTATGCGGAAAAATCTTAGTATTTTCCCATCAGCGCCATCTATATAGCCATAATTTTCAGTACTATACACTCTTTTGTGCACTTAATATCAAAATTTACCGGTCTGGTGTTATTTGTAAAAACGGCAATGCCTCATACGTTTACCGACAAAAATATTTTGTCGCTTCCCGTGTTTTTTTGCGTCATATTTTAGTTGTTCGTATACAGTTTTCGTATGTGCTTCAAACCTGGAAGATTACATTTTCTTTTAGGTAAGTAACAACGTTTTAAAATTTGTATAATTTGCATGTGCTTTCCAGTAGTCAACATAACAGTATGATGTAGCTTTACATAGGCAAATATCACACTCAAAACCTAAATTTTTTTCCCTTTCAAATGGCAAACATATCTTTAAAGTAACGCTAAATAACTAAAAATATAATCAATCAAAAGCATTTACATATACTTCAGTGTAAATTTATTCTCAATAAGCCGCTCACATAATCATATTCTGCATACGCCACTGTTCTCAACAAACAAATTATTCCTTTTCGTTAATTCAACTGAATCATTTGCTATTCGTTTTTTTAAATATATATCTTAGTTTACGAAAACTTCTGGATTTTTCATCTTCAGAAACAAGTTGTCTTCCTTCCTTTGGAATGTCATAAATTCCATCCCATTCACCTAGCAATAAAAACCGCCCCAAGCGTAGGTAATAACCAGCCCCATTGACGCTATGGCTGTCTTCCCCGCCTCTCTCACACACACCAACGCATTTATGCGTGCTTCGAGCATTCACACACACACACGCACACACACACCAATGCGTTTATGCATCCGTGCGGGCATTCTCACACACACCAATACAAAAATACATTCTCTTTCCTCCGTCTCTCTCTCTTGCTCCCGCTGTTTCCTTCAAACTAGCAACAAAAATATACCCTCCCCCTGCAATTCTGCTCCGCTCCTACTCTAGCCTACAGTCAAGCAAACTTTTTTCCTTTTTTTCTTCCCTCTCTCGCTCTCTTGCTTTCGTTCTCTGTTACCTTCCATATTCCTTACAGTGTTAGGTAACCTGTTTGTCCCATTTTAAACGACATCTTTTACACCTAACGAACAAGTGTTTATATATATTCTTTCGAACGTTCTTTCTGTGTTAACTCGTACACAAGCGCCATAAAACTATCCAGGAAATACATGGCATTTCCGCTTTTCGTATTTCAATCTTAAATTTGCCGTAACATAATTTCAATGTCTTTTTCGCTCATAACCACGTTTATATCTTAGTTCTCCAATAAATAAAAGCAAAAACATCGCATTTTAATTCATGTAAATACATTTAAAATCGCAGTTCAATATTTTTTATCATATTTGTTTATATAAATTCTAGATTTTAACTCACCTTTACTTCCAGTAATTCCAAATTTGTTCTCCAAAACACACTCACACGAAAATACACAAGCCAAGTTTTCACAACGCCACAAGCACACTATTTAATTTCAACTCATTTCAAACTTCTCTCTCCATATATATTAACCTGCGTGCTTTCATGCACACACAAACATATATGTTTTTCGCCCTTCCGTTTTTCACAAAACAACTACAATAGCTATTCTTTAAAGTTAGCAAGGATGTTTTCCACAAAAAGAGCTTTTTCTTTTTTCTTTTTCCTAGTATCAGGGTAGGTGGTATGCTAAATGGAACATTTTTCGGTCTAACAAGTCAAAAGATCTTTTTTTCTAAAAAAGGGTTACATTCAACTCAAAATACAGGTGCACAAAACTAACATGACGTTTTCTCCACCGTCAACAATAAATGTCACATACGTTTTCTCAAATAACTTTCACAAACTCACATCTGCATGCTAAATGTCACATTTTTCTGTCTAACAAGTCAAAAGATCTTTTTTAAACTATTTACATTCTTTGTTTTCTAAAAAGGGGTCAAAAATACAGGTGGACAAAACTAACATGATGTTGTCTCCACCGTCAACAATAAATGTCACATACATTTTCTCCTTTTCTTCTGTTCGCTATGTAGCTTTCGCTTTCCATTGCAGTAATTTCCACATCTGCCTCTAGCTGGCAAAGTCCTTATTAAATACGTAACAATTCAGACGCCAATTAAAAGAAGTGGTCCTTTACTCCAAAAAGGACATTACGCTTCGCCTCCCGATACTATGTGTGCTCCAAGAGTATGTGGCATTACAATAACTTTCACAAAGTGACATGTAACATTTTCCAAGGTATTTCTTAAAAACTCTGTCCTTCACAATAATGAGTGCTATTTCTTTTTTTCCCACATCTTTTCATTCTCCATAGGGTACAAGTCACAAGCCCAATTAAAGAAGGACATTATAGTTCGCCCTGCAATCCTTTGGACCACCCAAAATACTACCAACTCCCTCTCTTGCCTTTCTTTACTTGCCGTCAAAGGATTCTCTCCCTCTTTTGAGTCTCTTAGCTATCATTCAATGTCTTTTAACAATAATGTATTATCGACATTTCCGCTGTTTCTAAATACATGTAACTAAGTTATGTGACATGTTCAAATACTCTTTTCTGACTTCCAACAGTTAAAGTATTGTCCGACACCTATCTATCAGTTTCAAGAAGCTTCTCTCTTTCGAATACAAAGGTATTTGTCTCCAATCCTTTGTTTCTGCGGCCACACACGTTGGATACATTTAGCACCAAGACTACTGAGCGTTCACCGCTGGTGCTTGGGGTCCCGGGTTCGATCCCAGCCCCCGCCAAGTGAACTTTGCGGTAGAAAAACACCGTGCTCGTGGTTTTTCTCGGGGTTCTCCTGTTTCCTCCCACTTTCTTCATTCCACCATCTCTCTCATCATCACCGTCTCCTTTAGCCTAACCGGCATAACCGTGGGACGTAAAATTTAAAGATTTCATTTTCATTTTTTAATATCTCGTTAGAAGGACCAGATATTCCAGAGAGGTATCTGGGAAAGTTTGGCACTGTTGTTACTTTGGAAACTCTCGCTAAACGTATAGATATATGTAAAAGCTATTGTATGTACACGAACAAAAGTGCATTCACTATTCCATTTTCATATCCTGCAACGTTAGACAACCACCCATACTTTTAAGATTGGTTGGCTGAGAACAACACAAGGCGTTCTACAAGCGCAATAGTTTCATTCAAATATGTCAGTGTAGCAAACATAAAAAAAATATATATAAGCCTTTCCAACGAATAAAAAATCTGGTAGAACACGCCTCTTCGTATCTACAGGGCGAGTTACATCATAAAAAAGTTGCAAAGAAATCTTATCTAACCTTAGTTATACCAAAGAAAAATCCATGTTGGTCAAACATTCATTTTATTTCACAGGTTACAGTATTTAGTAAAATTTATGAATGTTTTACATTATTCGTTTCAACGTTATCTTCACTTTTGTTACTTATCAGTTTTAATATCTCAAGTAAAACTTTTATAAACAAATACTAGGTCAAGATATTTTCTTTGTTTTGCGAGATTATTTTTTATCAACAAAACCAACGTTGTTTTTATTTTTTAAAATGTATTATTACTATAGTTTTCCTGTCATATTAAAGCAAACAATAATATTTTCTGAAGTTACTTTACTAGATTCAGTGTATTCGGAAAATGAAACAAATAAAGAAATAAAGAAAAAGAAAAAGGTAAAAGAAGGACAATCTAAGAAAGTAAAAACAAGATCTGCAGTGAGTGTCAGTTCAATTTTCGAAAACCATTGCATCAGTAGAAAACATGTCATATGTTTCAAATATGACAAATAGTAATATTTAGTGTGCACATAACATGAGTTTGTGTAATTTAACCTCACGGGTCTTTCTTGTAATACGCCGTAATATATCATTAAATATTCCTTATTATATTCTAAGTAATCGAGAACTGTAATTTCGTAAAGAACAATAAACAAAAATGATGTAAAACATATTCAAATACGAATATCGATGAATGTTTCGGATAATATTTCAATTGGAGATATCTCCACTCTCTCTTTCTCTCGGTTAATATGTGCATAATTTTAGCATCTTATCTCTAGTTGGAGAACTTTGAGTAAAGAAAGGTCATTATACATCTTGTGAGAAGAAATTAAATTTAAAAGTGTTAAATTGGCTTACAGTGGATTTGAAATCACGACCCCGCGGTCTCTAAGCTAGAGCCTATAACACCTCAACTATTCTTTCACTTCTTCCGATATCTCCTAACTCCTTGTTATGTCATGAAATGATGGTCGATGGAAGAAAGAACGCAAACAAAAGTTTGATTTCTTTTTAAACACAGAATCTTTCGGTTTTCTGAACGAAAGCTTAAGTAGCCAAGTATTCCATTAGGACAACCCTTTGAAAGAAAGTAGGTATTCAATTAATTACGTTGAAATCTGAAAGAAGCATCTTGAGTGGTAAAATAATATATTTCTATCTGTCAAAAATATTTTTGTCGAGGGTTTACACTGTTTAACCCTTCTTGATATCGTTTTTATGGATCCTGGCGGACATAAATCCTTGAGCAGGTAATGACGATTGCTTTGGAACCAAATGCGAGTAAGAGAATTAAATCTGTCATATCTGTAGTTTGGTGTGGAGAAGAAGGAAAATTATAAACCAATGGCCTTAGAACAACTCAAGTTATTAATATAAACTTTGTCAAATATTATCTTATATATAAAAGAGAACGCACAAATCCTTTGTTCCCTCATCACGCTAATACGGCTGAACCAATTTCTTTCATTTTTGGGGGGTTATTAGGATTTGGACCCTAGATGGTTTTTATCATATCACTTTAATTTTTAATTACCAGTGTCTTGAGATAATTGACCATTCAAGTGTCCATAACGTACAAATCCTTTGTTAGTTCATCATAGGTAAAAATAAACGTATTTATATGCAACCCGCATGACCGTGTCACTCGGCGGGTTAACATAAATGACAGGCGATATAATGTTAACATTTACTGCAATCTTCTATGGTTTTTATCATATCACTTGAAAGCGAAAAAGTAAAAATTATCTAAGTAACAAAGTTTATTGCGTTCCGGGGTGACCGCAGCGAAGCGGGGTGAACGCTGCTAGTTGACTTATAATAAAAGAAATACGAAAGACTTTCTGAAACGAAGAAAAATAACGTATAATTTGTAACTGGAGGGAAAGAAACCTAACATAAACACACTAAATATGAACAACTCATCACCTAGTATTCGTGGTTTAGTGGTCAAGGCGTTCGGCCATTAATCAGAAACTACACGGATTGGATCCCGAACTGGTAAGTTTTTTTTTTAGTTTAGACTTTTCTTGGCAATTGATCGGCAATGACACACATTTTATTATCTTCAGATATTTGAATGCTTGGATGTTGCAATACTTGAGTTATCAAATTTTCAGAAATAAAAATAATTATCTCGCAGAACATTAAAAATTAGGAGCATATTATCGCACAGTTGATACAATTGCAAGCAGGAACGTGACATATGGTAAGAATATTGCGGTTTTGTTTAGTGTTGCCCACGAGAAGAGTGATTTCTCTTCTCCTTACAAAACAAAACAAACAAAATCGAGACGAGAATTAACATTTTACATTCGAGACGGGACGAAACTAACTCAAATTATTGTCTCGTTTTGAGATAAGAATCGAGACAAGACAAAAATTATCGTGAACGTTTCTAGCCTTATCTCGATTCTCGGAATAGTGTGTGTCCATTCTTTAAGTAACAGTTTCCCTATAGACTGAATCTTTTATGCTATTTTGTTACTTTGTATGTCAGAGCTAATCGATTTATGGTCTGTGAAGGATTTTTGTAGCAAAGCTTTTTAAATTACTTCTGCATATCCTAATAGTTAGTTTATTATATGCATTACTGTTCACTGATATTCAGTTTTTTATTACAATTATATTCTATAAAACGTAGAGTAGAATACTTTCTACATAAACCATACGTGGAACACTTTCGTTTAATATTTGGGTAGTTGCAAAAATATGTTCTGGAGGTCCGGACCCCATACCCGAAATCCCGACTTTTCTGTAAGTTTTCCCTAATTCTAGGGCAACATAAAAATTTTAATACCTATTATTATTATTATTATTATTATTATTATTATTATTATTATTATTATTATTGAAGTTTTGTGAATTTAATGGTTCACCCGATACTAAAAAGGTTGACCGCCTTCTTTATGGCTGTTTCCGTCGTAGACGACTCTGCTCTGGAGCTTGTGTCCCTCGATGTATCCCAGCTTCCCACCAGTGTGCATTGTGTTGGAAAATGAAACGCCGTGTGTGGGGGTTTTCTCGGGGTTCTGTTTCCTCCAACTTTCTTCCCTCCACTATTTTTTCATTCTCATCATCGACGTCTACTGTAGCTTAGCCGGCATTATCATGGAACGTAAACCTTAAAAACATAAATTTTCGTACGGCTCATGTCAGTTCATAGAAGTTTGCTGAAAACCTTTCATTTAACATTTAGCTACTTGTAGGGACGAACCCAGGATGTATGTCCTGGTGGTACTGACATTTCTCTTCAATCCCGACTATTTTGTAACTTTTGCCTAATGTTAAAGGAGATTTTACAAATTTTAATACAATCTATCCTCATACGAAATTTGTATATTATATTATTGTTCTGATTACTACTACTACTATTATTATTATTATTATTATTATTATTACTGAAGATTTGAGACCTGAATATTACGCCCTATTCCAACAAGATTGAGGATATTTTCGGGCTGTTTCAGTGGTACACTTCTGTTCACATAAACTTGGAAACTTGTTCAGACACTAAGTCCAAAAAAGTAAGCCTACATGCGTCATAACTTCCGCAGATTTGTACAGTGGGAATTGCATTTTACCTCTTTTTTATATAGGCGCTAGATGCAATCCGTAGATATGCCGCCAGTAGACAAGCATCTTGGGCCGCTCTGTCTTCGTTAATAACTTGTGAAATTGGAAGATTGAGTGTTCGAAACTCTGTCTGAGTTGTTTCTTTCATTTTTTTAACATGAAAATATGATGAAATAATTAAACGTCTAACACTTTTTACATTTATAAAGTGCACTAATTGTTTAAAATTTGTGTTTAGTGGCTATATTGCATGTTTGTTTATATTTTGTTAAGAAAATACTTAGAAGACTTCTCGGTTTAAAATTTCTAGAATAATCAGTGATACTTGAATGGGATAATCAGTGACACTTGGATGGGATAATCAGGGACACTTGGATAGATTGAAATAAATGCAAATAAGCATACTGAAAATTATGTAAAGGAGAAAATCAATTTGTTTGTTCACAGAGTATAAAGGCAAACTGCCCTATAAGACATACTTTGGAAGGATTAGTGTCTCAACCCTAAGAATGAGCCGTATGTATTCATGAATTGTTTGCTAAACAAGATACGTTCTCACTGTCAGACAGTACCAATCAAGGTCGTAGACATGTGTCGTCATGTTGTTTGTATTTCCTCTGTAAATGAGGTCGTTCCAACTTTAAGACCGAGAGAAAAGGAATATTTTTCATATTATTGTACATCAGAAGTACCAAAATTGTAAATAATATATCTTTCCCTAATGACCTATGCGGAATTTACCTCAGGACCCTTCTATTACGAAACGAATGCTCATTCCACTGCTCTATTAAGTGAGAGGAAAAAATTCTCGTGTATGTAGCAAATTACACACGTTTACGATTCAAATGTTTTAAAAAGGACTAATCACCCTGATTTCAGGACGAAACGCTGTGATTTCACTCCGATTCTCTGATGATAAAATACTATAGTGCAGAGAATTCTAATTTAAATTTGAAATCAAAAAAAAAAAAAACATACAAACACGCAAGGACATAGAGGACAAAGTGATTTCGATAGTCATTCGAAACATTAACGATAACTTTTTCCTTTTAGACCACTTTTTTTTTTTTGATTCATCGAAAATATCTCCGTAATTTGTCTCTATTTTCTACTAGGTTAGACTCGTTTTACACTTCAATTAACCTTCAACAACAGGGACACGAACACACACATCGAGAACATTTAAAATTTCAAAGGCTCTCCCACAGGGAATCGAATTCGGGACCCCGAGTATTGAACAATCTAATGGGTGTGTTACCTGGTTCGCTGCCAAGGCAAGTAAGCTTGACACGGACAACGTCATGCACGTGTGTTTTCTTCGGGCACTCCAGTTTCTTTCCATTTGCTGATTCCACCAATTCGCCCTTCATAATTCACTTCTTTTAATAATGGTCTCGCTTATCTTAACAGGCATAATCGTGGGACATTAAACGCAAAAAAAAAAAAAAAAATTCATTTCATTTTCAAACGGTTAACCGAAACCAAACCGAACCAAAAAACAGATGTATTTTCCATTGCTCATTAACGTGTTCTCTCAAAGATATATAGAGAAGAAAAACATGTGAAATCGTAATTCCATTCAAAAATGAAACATCAGATTCATAATACCTTAAATTGAAACGAAAGCATTACATACCTTTTGAAACTTTTCCAAAATATATTGGATATTCTAAAAAGCGGCATTATAATGTCTGTTTTCAAACGAAACTGAACCATATTAGAGTTCGGTTTCTGAAATAAACTGACACATTCTGTTTGCACTTTAAACGGAACCGAAACCAGTTAATCAGGTTTTGATACGCGTCTAGTAACTAGAGTGTAGTTGATGTTTGTATTATCTCGTGAAATCAACTGCCATTATTTAGTGTAAATTTGGAGATAAAACGCTTATAATACCCTATTTCCGACCATATATATATAGTCTGTTTCACGATTTGTGTAGTTTTCTACAGCAGTGGAAGAAGATAAAACTTTCACGCTATTAATATGAAATTCGGCATTCTTATTGAAAAATGTCTGATTTTTTTTTCAAATTTTAACAGTAAATGAGAGAAAGCCCTTGTTTTGGGGGCGTAAGCACAAAACTTCATTTTTCTTATGGGATATTCTATGTAAACCTTTGAAGAAGTTTTTTTTCCAACGATTATAATTTTCATACGATTCCAAGGATTTTGGGGCACATCAATATTATTTGTTATAAAATGCAATAACACTCATCCGAAATGATAATATAGTTATTTCGAACGTTATTTTTTAGGGCTCATCTTTTGGGTGGCAAGGGACGTAAATGGTGGTTGGTTGATTGTCACCAAAACTCACATTCTATCTTAGGAATGCCAGTAAGCGTCAGCTTACTTGAAAATGCTACAGAATTAATGTTCTGATGCTCCTTTCATGTGCCAGTGATTGATATGGGGTACAGTTCTTCTATTCACATAAATATTCGGCATAAATATCCTTAGCAGGGACATACGGTAAGAAACTTTTCTTTTTTCAATTACTGTGAAAATTGACGTTCTTGTAGTAAACAAAGATATGCGTTTCTGAAATCTGGATTGCTGCTTTAGTAAAGCAGCGCCTTCGGTGGTACAAGGGGCATACCATTGATGTTGAATCTTTATTAAAACTCCAAATTTTATTTTGCAAATGAGAGTGATTGCCAGATTAAACAGAAATGTCACACAATTAATATTCCGATGGTCCTTGCATGTGCCAGTTACTAATATGGGCAGTTGACATCAACACATTTTGCAACATATCTACAAAATGACTTAAAACAGAATTGTCCAGAGTGTAAAGATGATTACTCCAGATACTTTGGAGAAGGTGTTCACAATGGCTATAGTAAATCACATTATTCTGTCTTGTTCGTTCACGGGAACATGCTGAATAAAAGTAAAATTAAATTATCTGTCCTATTCTTGGGTTAATTATAATTTTAAACATTTAATGATGATTGAGTTACAATGTGTTCTTTTCAAGAATGGATAATTTTGAAGAAATAATTCTTATTCCTCGCGAGGCATTTGTTTCTACTACAACCGTGTGTCCATAGTATACGATTTATTGATGTATTTAGTGGACAGTACATACGAGTAGGTTATTATCTGGAAAGTGGGATCATACAGTTATTGTATGAGAAGTGTGAAAAAGATACACTCTATTTACGAAAAAAAAAACAATACTGAAATGTAAAGCTAACCTACTAAAATTGTAACTTTTAAAATGTTACTTTTCATTAACATTTTTTTGTGGTTCCTGCGATACTTTCCATTGTCATTTTATGTTCCATTTCCAGCTACTTTTGCTTACGTGTGCAGAAAATACCTTGGTGACTTGTGTGTGTCATCTTGTGCTGTAACAAGAATCCCAATTGATTTTTAACAAATACAAATTCTCTTATTATATTTCAGCGACACCATAAAACAAAACTATTTGCATAATCTGTTACAGTGAAAGAAGATAATTATTTACAGTAGGTTTGAGATTTTTAAAAAAAATCATAAAATTTGTCTGCAATAATGATAAAATACATGACATCTACCTTGTACCCGTATATCTATGGTAAGGTTATTTATCGTGCATTTTGATATGAGTTTTGGAAAGGGGGAGCGTAGCCCCATATGCACATGCAATGAGCATTAAAATATTATTTCTGTAACATTTGAATTAATGTAACGCTTTTCTTCATTTCTAGAGAAAATTGACATTTTTGCAGGGACATACGGTAAGACCGTAAAAAAAAATAAAAAATAAAACTTCTTTGTACCCTGTGTCCCCATAAGGCTACATGTTACCAAAATAGCATTCCAAATTTGAAATTATCACACCTTCTTAATAGGAGAGCATCAAATTTCATATCAAATGATCCAAAAGATAGTTTCTTCCAGTATGTTTCTGCTAAGGATGTTTATTTTAAACTGTTCATGTGACTGCACGCCCCTTGTGCCCCCTAAGGCGTTGTCTTACTAAAACAGCAATCCAGACTTCAGAAACGCACACCTTTTATACAAGAACGCCAATTTTCACATTAATTGTCCAAAAAAAAAGTTTCTTCTCATATGTCCCTACTAAGGATATTTATACCAAATTCTTATGTGAATTTTGGACGGAAGCTGTAATGCCATACCAGTCACTGACACATACAAGAAGTATCGAAATATTAATTCCGTAAAATTTATGATTAATCTGACGCTCATTGGCATTTCCACAATAAAATTTGGAATTCATATAAATATTCACGATCATATGTTTCGCCCCCTGTGCTCCGCTAAGGCGCGTTATCAAAATAACATCGTATATTAAATTACGCACACCTTTCTACTACAATAACACCGAATTTCATATTAACTGATCCAAAGAAAATACCTTCTTATAGTCCCAACTGAGGATATTTATGGTGATTTTGTATGTGAGTTTTAGAAGTTGGAATAGAGCCCAATATCAGTTACTGGCACATGCAAGAAGCATCAGAGCATTAATACTGTGACATTTTTGATTAAGCTGAAGCTTACTGGAGTTCCTAAAATACAATTTGGGATTTTGTGACTCTTCACCGATTACTGCTTAACGACCCTTGACACCCTAAAGAGGAGCCTTACAAAAGTAATTTTCGAGACGACTATACTATCATTTGAGATGAGTGTTATTGCATTTGGAAGAAATAATATTGACGTACAACAAAATCCTTGCCAATAATCATTGGAGAAAACTGCTTCAAAAAATTAGCATTGAATCTCCCGTAAGGAAAATTAAGTTTTGTGTTTACGTCCCAAAACAGAGGCTAAATAATCACTATCTCTCATTTACTGTTAAAATTTGAAAAATTCAGATTTTTTCAGTAAGAATGCCGAATTTCATATTAATAGTATGAATCTTATTCGAATGTTGTAGGAAACTACATGAATTGTGAAACAGGCTATATATACACGCAGGTGAGTCAAAAGTCCTTGGACACCTGCATAAGTTTGAAAATCGACGGGAAAACTAAAAAGTGATGATGGGAACAGAGGTTTGATGACGGGCCGCAACTTTTGGAGTGTATGTCATTCATGGCCTGCCATCTTGAAATCCGTCATTTTGGATTCAAGTCATTTTTTTTAAAATGGGAAGAGGTGTGTGTGACACATCAAATAACACTAGCTTGAGCTCAGGAATTTAGTGCTGTAATTTGATTTTTCTATCTTGTACATTTTATAAGTTATTAATGTTCAAAGGTGGGAAATTACCTTGATAGTGAATGCTACAACACATGTTTTATGTGTTGTCCATCCCGTGTAATGCACAACTGTAGTCGCCGCAACTACTCTGACTGCACACGGAGGAGAATGTCTCATGAAATTTGGTCACAGGCTTGTTGGATGCGTTCCTCCAGGTGTCTCAAATCACGGATTGTCTCAGCATACACTATCTGCTTAAGATGTTCCCATAGATAAAAATCAAGGGGCGTTAAGTTGAGGATCTGGGCGGCCACTCCACGGGACCGCGGCGACCAATACAATTTCCTGGCAGTTGTTCATCCAACCATTCACGGACACCAAGTCCATAGTGTAGAAGGGCTCCATCGTGCTGAAAATAAGATGGGAAAATGACGTCAGCGTTCAGTGTGGCAGGGAACACAATGTCCTGCAGCAGCATCAGATACTGTGGTGCAGTTAAGGTTTTGTAAATAAAAAATGGTCCAATGATACGCGTGTCCCATATGCCACACCACACTATCACCTTCGCTGGACTATGTTCTCGACTCGGGTCAACCCAGTTCGGATTTGAGTCACACCAGTATCGACAATTATGTCGATTAACCTCCCCGTTCAAAGTGAAATACGCCTCGTCGCTGAACAGAATGCCCTTGGCAAACGCAGGATCCAGTTCATTTTGTTCAATAGCCCACATGCAGAACTCTAACCGGCGATCAGGGTCATCCTCCTTCAGTTTATGTTGCATGTGCAGCTTGTAAGGATGCCACTGATTGGCGTGCAAAATCCAGACAACAGAGGATTGGCTTATTGCACATGCTAGGGACACACGACGGGTACCTCGTTTAGGACTTTTCACAAACGACGCAACAACCGCCGTTGCAGTTTCCTCATTAGTGACAGTCTTGGTCGCCCACTACGTGCCCTATCTTGAACAGAGCCCGTCTCCCGGAATTTGGTGATCACGTGATCCACTGTGCTGTGCGATACCGGTTCTCTGTTTGGGTGACGTCTGTTGTAGTCAGCTCCTATTGTTCGGTAGCTGCGTTCCCCTGATATAAGGATGATTTTGATCTTCTGTTCACGTGTCAGACCCATTTTTGATCACCTGGAACAAAGAGAGAACTGAGTCATTATCAAAGTAATATCCCACATTTGAACAGTAATAACTTTTAAACAATACAAGATAGAAAAAAATGACACCACTAAATTCCTGAGCTAAAGCTAGTGTTATTTGATGTCCCACCTTCCTTCCCATTAAAAAATTGACTTGAATAAAAAATGGCGGATTTCAAGATGGCGGCTATGAATGACATACACTCCAAAAGTTGCGGCCCCTCATCAAACCTCTGTTCCCATCATCACTTTTTAGTTTTCCCGTCGATTTTCAAACTTATGCAGGTGTCCAAGGACTTTTGACTCACCTTGTATATGGTTGGAAATAGGGAATTATAGGGATTTTATCTCCAAATTTACACTACATAATGACAATCGATTTCACGAGATAATAGAATCATCAATTAGATTCTAGCTACTACACTCATTCCAAAACCCGACTAACTGGTTTCGGTTCCGTTTAAGATTCAAACATAATGTGTCAGTTTATTTCAGAAACCGAACTGTAAATATGATTCAGTTTTGTTTGAAAACAGACATAATGCCGCTTTTTAGAATATTCATACATATTATGGAAAAGTTCCAAAAAATATGTAATGCTTTCGTTTTAGGTTAAGGTATTATGAATCTGCTGCTTCACTTTTGAATGGAATTACGATTTCACATGTTTTTTCTCTAAATTTTTTTTGTGAGAGCACGTCAATGAGCAATGGAAAATACAATTGTTTTTCGGTTCGGTTTGGTTTCGGTTAACCGTTTGAAAATGAAATGATTTTTTTTTTTGCGTTTCATGTCCCACGATTATGTCTGTTAAGATAAGCGAGACAATCATTAAAACTAGTAAATTATAAAGGAATAATTTGTGGAATGAGAATGTGGGAGGAAACGGAAGTATGGGACTGTTCACGGTGGCCTGAAGTCTAAAAGAAAGTGGTCTGAAGCACGAGGTTCCAGTTAAGAGTTCGAATAATTCTCAAGACCACTTTGTCCTTCATGTGTTTGCCTGTTTATGTGTTTTCTTTTGTTTTGTAATTTAAATTAAAATTTTCTGTACTATAGTATTTTATCATGACCGAAATCAGTGTTTCGTCCTGTATAAAACCTTTGAATCGTAAACGTGTGCAATTTGCTCAATATGCGGGAGTTTTTTCATCTTACTTAAGAGAGCCGTCTTAGAATAGTGGCTTGAGCGTGAAGAAAGAGTCCTGGGTTCGTTTCCGCATAGGTCATTGGGGAAAAATATCATTTACAACATTAATACTTCTGATGTATAGTAACATGAATAATATTCCATTTCTTTCGGTCTTAGAATTGAAACGACCCATTTTACAGAGAAAATACTAACAACATGACGACACATGTCTACGACCTTGATTGGTACTTTCTGACAGTGAGAACGTATCGTTATAGCAAACAATTCATGAATACATAAGGCTCATTCTTATGGCTTAGACACTAATCCTTCCAAAGTATGTCTTACAGGGCAGTTTACCCTTATACCCTGTAAAGAAAAAAAGTTTTCCTTCCTCACATCATATTCAGTATGCTTATATACATTTATTTCAGTATAACTCTCCCATCCAAGTGTCACTGATTATTCTAGAAATTTTAAACAGAGAAATCTTCTAAGTATTTTTTTTAACAAAATATAAGCAAACATGCAATATAGCCACTAAACACAAATTTTAAACAATTAGTGCAATTTATAAATGTAAAAAGTGTTAGACGTTTAATTATTTCATCATATCTTCATGTTAAAAAAATGAATAAAACAACTCAGACCGAGTTTCGAACACTCAATCTTCAAATTTCACAAGCTATTAACGAAGACAGAGCGGCCCAAGATGCTTGTCTACTGGCGGCATATGTACGGCTTGCAGCTAGCGCCTATATAAAAAAAGAGGTAAAATGCAATTCCCACTGTACAAATCTACGGGAATTATGACGCATGTAGGCTTGCCTTTTTGGACTTAGTGTCTGAACAAGTTTCCAAGTTTATGTGAACAGAAGTGTACCACTGAAACAGCCCGAAAATATCCTCAATCTTGTTGGAATAGGGCGTAATATTCAGGTCTCAAATCTTCAGTATTATTATTACTATTACTATTAATATTATTATTATTAATAATAATAATAATAATAATAATAATAATGAGAACAATAATATAGAATACAATAATACAAATTCCGTTTGAGGATATATTGTATTAAAATTTGTAAAATCTCCTTTAAAATTAGGCAAAAGTTACAAAATAGTCGGGATTGGAGAGAAATGTCAGTACGACCATGACATATCCCTGGGTTCATCCCTACAAGTAGCTAAATGTTAAACGAAAGATTTCCAGTAAACTTGTATGTAGAAATGCTTTTTTTAATGGCCCCTGCCCCCAGCCATATAGAATAATTACATTCCGATCTTGTAAATAAATCCTAACTTTTATTTTTTCGTATTTTTTCATTCTTTCGCTTCATTAAATTATTTCCCTCATAATTATTTGAACAATATGTGAAAAGTTAAAATTTTAATCCCTCATAATACCTATTAGAAGAATCGAACCCAGGATCCTACCCTGATTACCAGGGACCACCACTATTACATATACAAAGGAATCTATGATTCTGATGTACTAGAAGCTTTAACACAAGGTGTGAACCATTAAAAATTATTCCCTTATAATGATTATGAAAATATTAAAATGACAACCCATATATGGACACAGGAATTGAACCCGGAGTTCGGTGTATAGGAAAGGGATTGGTAGAGGAGAAAAAGGAATAGGTGTATTTCATTTATTTTTTCAATCATTTACAATATTAAAAGCTCTTCGAGCAATTGCGAGTTTATTAATGCATAGCATTGTCCGATGCATAGCATAGTCGATTGTTTCTTTTATTCTTTTGTATCTTTTTCATTCTTTCGCTTCATTAGAAGCTCCTTGTTAAAATATCATATTCGAACAATATGTGAGAAGTTAAAAAATACTCCTTGTTAAACATATATTCGTACAATTTGTGTGAACTGATGAAGAGTTCCGAGACATTTAAGTGTTGTTATAATGCAGAGTAAAATGCTGGCACATCCGTCTCCGACGAACTGAAGGAACGAACTGATGTTTTCGCGCACATTTGGAACCCGGATGAAACAAACTTAGTACCATTAGATAAATTTGTTGACGATGGGATAACTAATCGTGGATGTCGACGTATGACTAAACAACATGTGACCACGCCACGGTGAGTATTTATCAAACGAAAGCTGTTGACGCATTACTACAAAAAAATTGCTAAAGTATTGATCTTAGTATGATTAGAGAAACATGATTTCACAGCGATAACTAATCATGAATATTGACACGTAAATACACAACATGTGACCATTAGAGGACGCTATAATGAGTAAATATCAAGAGAAAACCACCGCTGCATTACTAAACAAGATTGCTAGGGTATTAACCATTAGAGAATCCTGTTGACACCGCGATAAGTAACCATGGTCACAAACACATGACTTTAGTACGATTAGAGAAACTGTTGACGTAATAATAAACAAGATTGGCACAATGTTGATAGAGAAATATGAATGAACACTTGCATTGAACTTTGAAATGATGTTGAGTATGAAATAGAAAAATATGTTTTATTTATACTTGATGAACAATAATATTATTTGTAAGTCATAGATGTATTTTGAAATTAATATTTGTAAATGGGTGATATTTATTTGATGAAGTGAACAGCAACATTATTGTTTTTGCTTAAGATATGCAGAAGATTTGAATGACCGGAACATGGCGTTATCGTGTTGTTTTAAGTAATCACATGTTTTCCTTATGCAAACTTGTTGTTTTGGAAATAAAATTTGCAATTGTAGTAATAGGACGGGTTAAAATATCAATTGATATGATATCATTGGTAATGTGAATGATCGGAACATGATATCATGTTGTTGTTTATTAGATCACATGTTTTCCTTATGATTGTTGATTATTTTCGAAAAAAAATAGAATAAAGGTAGTAATAAAACTGTTTAATGTACAATGTGATGTGATAAAATTTTCTTTACATATGGGGTTTGAAGAGAAGTTGATCATAGTGTCATCATGGAGGCGTTTAAGAGTCAATCAGAGAGAAAAATCGAGGTAGATTGGGATTCATCTCTTCGAACCACCGAAGAAGAAGTTAAAATTTAAAGAGGATTCTCCGGAATCGCCTGATATCATCATCGAAAAGGACATCACGATTTACGAGACGATTCAGTAATAATCCCATCGTCTCCAGTGGGATCACTACCTTCATCAAATGGCTTAGCAGATGATCCAGTAGTAGTAGCAGTTCCATCATCATCACCACCACAGGGCTCACCAGATGGACGAATACTAAAAATTCCTTCAATGAGATAGAGCTTGGTGGAAAAAGAAGAAGAACAAGCAAGATCTGTATCTCCCGGTTTATTTCCTGAATTGGATGGAATAGCAGCATCACCAGACGTGGAGGTAGCACCATCTTCCGACTTATTTCCTGAATTGGATGGACTAGCATCATCACCAGACGTGAAGGTAGCACCATCTCCCGACTCTTTTCCTGAATTGGATGGACTAGCATCATCACCAGACGTGAAGGTAGCACCATCTCCCGACTCATTTCCTGAATTGGATGGACTAGCATCATCACCAGACGTGGAGGTAGCACCATCTCTCGACTAATTTCCTCAATTGGATGGACTAGCATCATCACCAGACGTGGAGATAGCACAATCTTCCGATTTATTTCCTGAATTAGATGGATTAGCATCATCACCAAACGTGGAGGTTTCGCCATTCCCAAATTTATTTAGTGAGGGAGATGATGAAAAAATTCTTCGCTTGTTTGAAGAATTGGAGGAATGCAGAGCGGATACACCACCAGCAACTTTTTCACCAACGGATTTTGGATGTTTTCCGGAAAAAAATATCAAGTAGACTTATCAGTGGCGTTAAAAGAAGAAGAAGAAGAAAAATGTGAGTGCGAGTGTGACAATGTAGATAAAAACGTATTAAAAAGTATTGTAAATTGGAAACCGAAAACTGTGTTACTTTGCCAAGGGTGCAGCTTAAATTATTTTAATCAATTCGGGCACAGGTGCCTTTTGGTAAACAAATTATCGCTTGAAGCGGAAGCGTGGAGTGTTATGAGCGATAATAGTGTTATACATAAAGTTTTTGACACGTATAGGATGGACCTTTTGAATATTCAAGTAAACGATCACATGTTTCGTGAGCATTATGGACAAGTATTAAACAATACTAATTTTATTGAAGAAGAATTGGTTAATATACTTCTGGATTAAGACAGAAATTTAAATTCTAATTTGTAATTTTTGTATATAGTTCCCTCTTTCTGTATATGTATATTTTCTTATTATATATATATATATATATATATATATATATATATATATATATATATTATTTTTTAATACTCTAGCATGTATATGTTTGTTTTTTATTATGTTTGTACAAATATTTTATATTTTGTATATCAGTGAAAGAAATATAATCACAATTTTTTATTTTTATTTCTTCTTGCACGGTCCGACCAACATAGTTGCGAGTATATTAAAAACTCCTATCTTTTCTGGTTTACGTAATGTACAATTTTGATATTGGATGAGTGTTTTTACTATAAATTATTCTAAAAAGTTTTATATTGTTTTCAACATTGAAATTTATATAATATTTAAATATTATTTATAATTAAAAAACAAATTTTTGAAATTATTTGTAGGTTCACAGCACAGCTGTTCTACAATATGTAAATGAATATCGTATTGATGCGACTTATTTACAAGTTCGAAATTATTTGTAGGTTCACAGCGTAGGTGTTCTTAGGAGTATGCTCTGGCATACGATCCAATAAATAATTGAAGATTTCATTTGAAATCTATTCGTAATAATAAGTTGCACAGCAAGAGATGCAATAATTAATTAACAAGGAGTCTCCTAGGAAATGAAAATTTTTGAAAGTTCACAAATAAATTTGTTCAGAGTATGTATAACATACGATCCGTAAAAATATGAAACACAGAAAGTTTTGAAAATATGCGAATGAAAACTGCAGAAAGTTTTTTTCACATACATAAATTGTAAGTCATAAAGTTATTTTCATATACGTAAATTAGAATTGCAATTTTTCATATGTTCGTTTCATTACATGATACTCTTTGATTGTAAAATGAAATTTTTCACATGTTCGTTTTATTACATGAAGCTCTTTTATTGTAAAATGCAGAAATTTGTTCCTAACATACACTAATCAGAGAAAAAAACAGCAACGTATTCTTCATATACATATTAAAGGTTTTTAAATGCATGAAATTATTTTTAGGTTCACAGCGTAGCTGTTCTTAGGAGTTTTTAATATTTCAAAATTATTTACAAGTTCACGATCTATTTTAACAAGGCGTTTGCACAGCAAGCGATTCAATAAGTAAGCTGAGCTTGTGTACCAAGCGATTTATTTACAACTTCGCAATTTTTTTAGTATTTTTCGGAATATACTTCCTCTGAGTTTCTTATAGAACCGAGCCAATAAAAATATTAGGAGAATACAAAAAAAAGTTGGCACGGCAAACGAGCGAATAAAATGATCACACTCAACAAGTGTACTGTTACGAAAAAGAGGTATGAAAGGAAACAAGAAATATATATATATAATAATAAACATTTATTCACAAATTTTCATTTACGTATCCCTTAAAATATTGTTTAATACATTCAAGATTTATATCATTATTATACGCACAATTACATATTGGCCAATTTCATGTTGAAAGTCTTTTACTTTTCTTTTTTTAATTTACACAAAAATGGTTTGTAATTGACTAACACAAGAGTTTTCATTTTCCATTACAACTTTTTTTTAAAAATGTATATTATATTGGAAATGTTTTTGTAAGAAAGGTTCAGTAATTAACTGAATGTTGTCTTTATTTAACAACATGTTATATAATGCATATGTAAATCCTCAGTTTTCAATTTCGATATTACTATGCACTGTTGTAAATTTTTCATATAACGCATCAAATATTTGCATATTTACTAATTCACGCCATGCATTATAACATAGTATATCATAGTCTAAATAATACGTTCATGCTCATCTACATTACTGCGATTTTGAAAACATCCAAAGCACAAAAGATTATATTCTGGTTTCCATCTTGCAATATACATTAACACACATTGTTCATTTACAGAGAAAGAATTACAATTATATTCGCAATGGTCGTATGTATTTAGGGAAATACATTGCTACTCACACTGACGATTGTTCATACACATATTTATTATGCTCAAGATATATTTCTCTTAAATCTGAAATATGATAATCATTAAATGTAATTTCCTGATATGTATAGTTAAATTTGTTTATAAGATATGGAATAATGTTGGTATCTATATATTTGACATGAATTTTTAGATATTGTTTTAATATTTGATCACGCGTTGATTTCCTAATTAGGAAATTCCACACTACAGTATTTAATTCTTCATCAGTTTCACTTACACATTTTTGCACAGTTTCGTTTTTACTACGAATTGCACAACTTTCACAAAGTAAAGGTTGAGAAAGTTTATAATTTTCTAGTAGTTGTTTTACACAGACTTCACTTTCTTCATTAGGAGTACATTCACACTTTTTGTTCGTTGAATATTAAAATGTCTTTAGAAATTGTATTTTGATCTGCTACTTCCTCTTCAAATGGTATTTCATTTGGATATATGAAACTTTGCTGTAAACTGTCTTTTATTGGCTCTTGCTTAGGAAAAATAATTTTACATGTATCATCTTCTTCATGAATATTACAATCATTTGGATGCACAAGAATAATTTTCTTGTCTCATGGTAGTTGGAATCTCTATCTCATGTCCATGTCTAACAAGTAGACCTCACCACTTCGCCGTTGCGTTAGCAAAAGGAAACAACTACTGTCCTAGAGTAGGGTTGAATATAAGATATTGACAAAAATTTTGGCTCCTAATGAGCACTAGAAATATGGGAAAACGAAATAGAAACACGAATGTGGGAAAGCCAAGTACAATATAATTTGATAGTTGCAAGACCGATATTTTTTCGAAATACATGGAGGAACAATAGTTATGACTTCAACTATGTAAATCGAGTTAGGAGGGATGTTTTTATGGCATTCCAGATCATGGCCGCCATCTTGAAATCCGCCATATTGGATCGACGTCAACTTTTTTAAATGGAAAGAGGGCCATGTGAGGTATCAAGCAACAATGATTTTTTCCACCCAATCTCATACACTAATTAGTTTGTCCATATCTGGAACGGTTTACAACTTACAGTTCTTTCAATGTGGAAAAATTCGTTGTTTGTAGCAGATAACAGATAAGTACAGTGACAATGAACATAGCTCCAGAGACAGCATTCTTACAGAACAAATTTACGGCAATGCAAAAAAGAAAGTCCTCAGCATTCATAAAGTGGTTCTGATCTCGCCACTGCGTGTGTGCGTTTGTAGATTCAAACTGAAACTATAAGCAGTTGGGGCAGTACGATGAAGAGAATAGCAATATGGGTTGTCAATGGCATTCCTGATCGTAGTAGCTACAGTATAATGTAGAAACTTACGTGCATCGTGTACCATTCTACAGCGACAAACTCTTTGTAAGGAGACAAGTGCAGAAAATATATTATTCTCACTGTGAGTTCTACCCGTGAACTTGGAAGTGCTTGAGAAATAGTTATTTCGTTTATTGCATTAAGCCTGTAATTCTGTGAGGTGCGTGCGTGTGTGTGTGTGTTAGGGAGAGTGTGTGCAAGCAACAATTATAGTCTAAAAACGACACACCATGGCGTTAAATAAGGAAAACATTGCTATGTACCTCCTGCAGAAGTTACAGACATTACGGTTGAAGCACAATGCAACAAATATATCAGAACAGGAAAGAGTAATCGCAGATGACATAATTAGATTCCTAGCGGATTAAGACTTGGAATTCGAAATGGAATACAATCTGGATATTCTAGAGGTGGCACATCATGAGATAAACAATCAAGAAGCTAGTGTGGAAGCGGAACGGTATGTGAATTGCTATTGGTCGAATACAGGGAGCAGGAATTCACTTATGCTGGATACCTGAGAATTATTTAATAATGAAGAGGTGCTAAGTACAATAGTTCCACCTGGGAAATCAGTGGAAGTGTGACAAATTCCAAAAGGTACCACCGGCATATTTCAACCTTTGAATGTATTTTTTTAGACAATACAAAACATTGGCGTACTATATGTGATTATGCAATAAAGGACGAACATTTCCATTCAAAACTGCATGACAGAGATACTATTGTCACTCTGCATTCCATTGTGTACAATCAATTTCAGTCTCCTCGCTTCACAGGAATGATTCAATAAGCATTTTGTAAATCAGTATATATTGATAAGCCGATCGAATGTTTCGAAGTGCCGAAGAAGCACGCTTTCAATATTTCCGGCATTAACTTTTGTGATATTTCTGATGCTTCATTTTTCATTAGGTGCTCATGGTACTCGGCAAAATTCTATCTTGACCATTTTATGAATGCTGGGGACCTTCATTTCTTGCATTGCCGTAATTTTGTCCAGTAAGAATGCTATCTCTGGAGCTATATTCATTGTCACTATAGTTATCTGTTACAACGAATTTTTTCCACATTGAAAGACCTGTAAGTTGTAAACCGTTCCAGATATGGACAAACTAATTAGTGTATGAGATTGGGTGGGAAAAATCATTGTTGCTTGATACCTCACATGGCCCTCTTTCCATTTGAAAAAGTTGACGTCGATCCAATATGGCGGATTTCAAGATGGCGGCCATGATCTGGAATGCCGTAAAACATTCCTCCTAACTCTATTTACATAGTTGAAGTCATAACTATTGTTCCTCCATGTATTTCGAAAAAATATCGGTCTTGCAACTATCAAATTTTATTGTACTTGGCTTTCCCACATTCGTGTTTCTATTTCGTTTTCCCATATTTCTAGTGCTCATTAGCAGCTAAAATTTTTGTCAATATCTTATATTCAACCCTACTCTAGGACAGTAGTTGTTTCCTTTTGCTAACGCAACGGCGAAGTGGTGAGGTCTACTTGTAAGTATTTTCTTTTTTCTTGTTTTTAAAATTAGAATATATATCATTTAGTATATTTACATTTCCGAACTAATTCGCTATCATAGGAACTTCTAACTTTATTATTATTATTTATGCTACCTGACTGTCTTACTCTTGTAAGTTTCATACACACGTACAGTGTTGTAATACGAACATTTGTTTTCATATGCACATCTGTTGTGGTAGCTGTGTGTTTGTTCGAAATTTATTTTTTTTTCAATAAAACAGTCGATGTAATTTAACAAAAATTAACAAGGGAGCTCGATGTAATGTTTCATACAATTAGTTAGTTATTCAAAATAACTCGCGTAATTTAAGGCCACCAATTTATTATTATTATTAATTGTAATAGTAGTAGTAGTGTAAGCTTACAAATAAAAAACTAAGTGCTATAAAGTTTTCGTAAACTGATACTGCTAAAATACATTTCAATAACCATTTGAATAATATTAATTTTAAAATGTTACTGACTTCTAACAAGAGTTTTTAAAGATGAAACGGAGTCATAAAAGAGAATGAAAGCTATTGGTTACATGTATTTAAGTGGGCGTTTCCGTTAAAGCTTGCTGAATGACGTCATAACAAGGTATATAAATACTGCATTAAAATGAACAAATCAGTGTCCAATCTAGTCATTTCCATTGTTTTTGTGTTTGTGTATTGTTAATTTTCTATGTGTGTTCAGACAATTATAAACAAAGTGCAGCACATAAATGCTTGGTAATTCATAAGGATATTTTAAAAACAAAAATGATATGTCTAGTTACTAATATCGACATTCAGGATGAAATTCTACAACAGTTTCAGAAATTTCATGGAAAAACATTCACAACATTACGACAATTTTTTAATACATATGAAAAAGGAATTCAAATTGATGAATTTATTAATGAACTAAGGAAAATTTTCCTAGAAAAAGATTTTAAAATATATATACTTGAAAACGTCGTATGTATATAATTAGAAGCTCATATTTTTAGGGATCGCTTGCTAAGCAATTTTTGATGGATCCTTTCTGATAGAAAGTCGCTGTTAATTATTTATTGGAGCGTATGCATATTTTTATATTCTCCTAATAAATCAGTTGGAGCAAATTGTATTTGCGATCCTTAGAAGAATGTGATCCTATCTTTTAATCCCTCACATGTATAACATGTTCGAACACTATAAAGAAAAGCACCAGCACCGCTCTTGGATGTCTACATTCACGTCAGTGGTCTGCATGCTTCAGTAGTTTTTCCGGATGTTTTTTTAGCTTATACATTTGGTCATATTTCTTTTTGATCTTCCAGGAGCAGTATTTGTTTTTGTTCAGCGGAGACGTGTTGTGAGATGAATGTGTCCTCTTTATTAGAGGGATTTACAGTGTGTACCCTGAATCCATGAAAATGATGTGTTCATTAGTATTTAAGACGGTATATGAGGTATGTTCAAATGTTTAATTTTGACGCAAAACTTTCAATAGTAATGCCAATATACATATTGTCATCTACCGTATGCTCTTTTACATACTCAAAGAATTTCTTCAAATAATCAATCGAGTCTTCGATTCCAGTGTTGCGTTTGCGTTTTATTGTAATTTCCTTTCCACGCAAGCCAAAATAAGGATAGTGTCTGGTTTTACTATTGACAATGCAAAAATTTTCAATTGTTCCTGCACCATACAATGTAGGTTTAGATGTAGAACATATACTGTTCTGGTGCATAATTCGTACTAACTCCCTGAAGAACACTCATGAACTCGACACAGTCGTCTTCAGTTAAGCCAGAAGGCTTCCCTGCAAATACAAATTCCCTAAATTTTTCACGCGCCAATTCCCGCATGTTTTCCTGACGGAAGAACCCACACGATATAAATCAGCAATATCCTTTGCGGACTTACAACTTGTCAAAATAACAAGCGGATCATAACCAAAATGTGTTAATAATGCATGTAGTAAACGCGCATATTGTTCATTATACACACGAACCCGTAATACGCGACATTGCGTCACCACCTCCCAGGTAAAAGAAAATTTTCCTGTATCCTCGATTTTCCATCATGTTAACAACTACAAATTATGACAAGTTTGTTGTTTGTCTTCATTTTTCCATAAATCGAATTGGTTAATATTTTAACAATGTACATTAGTCCTGAGTTCGTTCCAATATGTTTCTCATTTAATTGTATGTCCTCATGGGTATAATAATCTGCAATATTTTTGTTTGTCTCCTTCATTGTGACATAAATCAGGAAATCCAGACGTTTCATGTTTCATTTGGAGGAATGAATTCACATAGTCTTTAAACAGACTATCCGAGCTTTTCTTCTTACAACCAGCTAGTTCGAATTCCCACATTCCCTTTATTACGATTATCCATCTTGTAGTGTTTTATGAGGTTCAGGGGTACCAGTATTTGGCATTATCACTTTCACAATGCGAACAATTGTTTATATTTTCCTCATCTAAATGTATAAACATATTCCATAGTTTCTAATGATGTCTTCCAAGAAAATTTTCTTGCAAGTAGTATCTTGACGGAACTGAACTCAATAACAATAATATATTATTTAGTGTATTATAAGTACACTATTTAAGTTAATAAAATAGTAAAATGTAATTTCTTATAAAATGTCTATTCTCACACAGAAAAATCTTCATAAAGTTCATTGAAAATAAAAACTAATGTACGTGGAAAATTAAAATTTGTAATGTGCAGTCTTCTGCGCAGGTTCGTGAGTATACATCTGGTCATGGGTACCACTGATATAAAGCGGATTCTACCGTGATAAGATGTACAGTCAAAGATAGTCTGTTTCCGCTAGTGCAAAACAAAAAGAAATAAAACATTAATATAAAACCATTTTCAACTTCTCATAAAAAAACGAAAAGGTGAAATTCAAACTAATCTTTCATTATGCAAAAGTAATAGTGTAGACTCGAAGTATATTTTACCACGTGAAAAACGTTTTGAACTTGAAAAACAAAAGAAAATTATTCTTGTGCATCCAAATGCTTGTGATATTCTTGAAGAAGATGATACATGTAAAATTATTTTTCCTAAGCAAGAGCCAATAAAAGACAGTTTACAGGCAAAGTTTCATATATCCAAATGAAATACCATTTGAAGAAGAAGTAGCAGATCAAAATACAATTTCTAAAGACATTTTAATATTCAACGAACAAAAAGTGTGAATGTACTCCTAATGAAGAAAGTGAAGTCTGTGTAAAACAACTACTAGAAAATTATAAACTTTCTCAACCTTTACTTTGTGAAAGTTGTGCAATTCGTAGTAAAAACGAAACTGTGCATAAATGTGTAAGTGAAACTGATGAAGAATTAAATACTGTAGTGTGGAATTTCCTAATTAGAAAATCAACGCGTGATCAAATATTAAAACAATATCTAAAAATTCATGTCAAATATATAGATACCAACATTATTCCATATCTTATAAACAAATTTAACTATACATATCAGGAAATTACATTTAATGATTATCATATTTCAGATTTAAGAGAAACATATCTTGAGCATAATACATATGTGTATGAACAATCGTCAGTGTGAGTAGCAATGTATTTCCCTAAATACATACGACCATTGCGAATATAATTGTAATTCTTTCTCTGTAAATGAACAATGTGTGTTAATGTATATTGCAAGATGGAAACCAGAATATAATCTTTTGTGCTTTGGATGTTTTCAAAATCGCAGTAATGTAGATGAGCATGAATGTATTACTTTAGACTATGATATACTATGTTATAATGCATGGCGTGTATTAGAAAAATAGGCAAATATTTGATGAGTTATATGAAGAATTTACAACAGTGCATAGTAACATCGAAATTGAAAACTGAGAATTTACATATGCATTATATAACATGTTGTTAAATAAAGACAACATTCAATTAATTACTGAACCTTTCTTACAAAAAGATTTCCAATATAATATACATCTTTTTAGAAAAGTTGTAATGGAAAATGAAAACTCTTGTGTTAGTTAATTACAAACCATTTTTGTGTAAATTAAGAAAAAAGAAAAGTAAAAGACTTTCAACATTAAATTGGTCAATATGTAGTTGAGCGTATAATAATATATAAATCTTGAATGTATTAAACAAAATTTTAAGGAATATGTAAATGAAAATTTGTGAATAAATGTTTATGATTATATAAATATATTTCTTGTTTCCTTTCATACCTTTTTTCTTAACAGTACACTTGTTGAGTGTGATCATTTTATTCGCTCGTTTGCCGTGCAAACTCTGTTTTTTGTATTCTCCTAAAATTTTTAATGGCTCGGTTCTATAGGAAGCTGAGAGGAAGTATATTCCGAAAAATACTTAAAAAATTGCGTAGTTGTAAATAAATCGCATGGTACACAATTTCAGCTTATTTATTTAATCGTCTGCTGTGCAAACGCCTTGTTAAAATAGATCGTGAACTTGTAAATAATTTTGAAATATTAAAAACTCCTAAGAACAGCTACGCTGTGAACCTACAAATAATTTCGAAAAAAGTAAAATGTGTAATTTGGTTTTACATTATCATACTTAAAAGATTTTGTGAACTTGTAAATAAATCGCTTGTTATGCAAGCTCAGAACAGCTAGCTGTGAACCTACAAATAATTTCATGCATTTAAAAACCTTTAACATGTATATGAAGAACAAGTTGCTGTATTTTTTCTCTGATTCGTGTATATTAAAAACAAATTTCTGCATTTTACAATAAAAGGGCTTCATGTAATGAAAGGAACATATGAAAAATTGCATTTTACAATCAAAGAGTATCATGTAATGAAACGAACATATGAAGAATCGCAATTCTAATTGACGTATATGAAAATAACTTTATGATTACAATTTTTGTGAAAAAAAACTTTCTGCAGTTTTCATTCGCGTATTTTCAAAACTTTCTGTGTTTCATATTTTTACGGATCGTATGTTATACATACTCTGAACAAATTTATTTGTGAACTTTCAAAAATTTTCATTTGTTTGAAAACTCCTTGTTAATTATTTGTTGGATCGTTTGCGGTGCAACTTATTTTGACGAATAGATTTCGAATGAAATCTTCAATTATTTATTGGATCGTATGCCAGAGCATACTGCTAAGAACAGCTAAGCTGTGAACCTACAAATAATTTCGAACTTGTAAATAAGTCGCATCAGTACGATATTCATTTACATATTGTAGAACAGCTATGCTGTGAACCTAAAAATAATTTCAAAAATTTGTTTTTTAATTATAAATACTAATTAAATATTATACAAATTTAAATGTTGAAAATGATATAAAATTTTGAAAATAATTTATAGTGAAAACACTCATCCAATATCAAAATTTACATTAAGTAAACGATAGGAATTTTTAATGTACTCGCAACTGTGTTGGTCGGACCGTGAAAGAAGAAATAAAAATCAAAAAAGAAATTTTGTGAATATATTTCTTTCACTAACATACAAAATAAAAAATATTTATACAAACATAATAACAAACAAACATATACATGCATACAAGTATGGAAAACAATATATATGTATATATATATATATATATATATATATATATATATATACCAATATATAAAATATACATATACAGAAAAAGGAAACTATATACAAAAATTACAAGTTAGAATTTAAACTTCTGTCTGTCCAGAAGTATATTAACCAATTCTTCTTCAACAAAATTAGCTTTTTTTAATATTTGTCCATAATGCTCACGAAACATGTGAACGTTTACTTGAATCTTCAAATGGTCCATCCTATACGTGTCAAACACTTTATGTATAACAGTATTGTCGCTCATAACACTCCACGCTTCCGCTTCAAGCGATAATTTGTTTACCAAAAGGTACCTGTGCCCGAGTTGATTAAAATAGTTTAAGCTGCACCCTTATCAAAGTAGCACAGTTTTCGGTTTCCAATTTACAATACTGTTTTTAATAAGTTTTCATCTACATTGTCACACTCGCACTCAGACTTTTCTTCTTCTTCTTTTAACACCATTGATAAGTTTACTTGATATTTTCCCGGAAAACATCCAAAATCCGTTTGTGAAACAGTTGCTGGTGGTGTATCCGCTCTGCATTCCTCCAATTCTTCAAACAAGCGAAGAATTTCTTCATCATCTCCCTCACTAAATAAATCTGGGGATGCCGGTACCTCCACGTTTGGTGTTGATGTTAGTCCATCTAATTCGGGAAATAAGTCGGGAGATTGTGCTACCTCCACGTCTGGCGATGATGTTAGTCCATCCAATTCAGGAAATAAATCGGGAGATGCCAATCTTTCTCCTTCTTCTTCTTTTTCCACCAAGGTTCATTTCATTGAAGGGATTTTTAGTACTCGTCCATCTGGTGAACCCTGTGGTGGTGATGATGATGGAACTGCTACTACTACTGGATCATCTGCTAAGCCATTTGATGAAGCTGGTGATCCCACTGGAGATGATGGGAGTATTACTGGATCGTGTCGATAATAAATCGATAATGTCCTTTTTGATGATGATATCAGGCGATTCCGGAGAATCCTTCTGTAAACTTTAAATTCTTCATCGGTGGTTCGAACGATGAATCCCAATCTACCTCGATTTCTTTCTCTGATTGACTCTTAAACTCCTCCATGATGACACTATGATCAACTTCTCTTCAAACCCCATATATAAAGAATATTTTATCATATTACATTGCACTTTAGACAGTTCTATTACTACATTTATTCAAATATTTTTTCGAGAACAATCAGCAATGATAAGGAAAACATGTGATCTAATAAACAACAACATGATATCATGTTCCGATCATTCACATTACCAATGATATCATATCAATTGATATTTTAACCCGTCCTATTACCACAATTGCAAATTTTATTTCCAAAACAACAAGTTTGCATAAGGAAAACATGTGATTACTTAAAACAACACGATAACGCCATGTTCCGGTCATTCAAATCTTCTGTATATCTTAAGCAAAAACAATAATGTTGCTTTTCACTTCATCAAATAAATATCACCCATTTACAAATATTAATTTCAAAATACATCTATGACTTACAAATAATATTATTGTTCATCAAGTATAAATAAAACATATTTTTCTATTGCATACTCAACATCATTTCAATGTTCAATGCAAGTGTTCATTCATATTTCTCCATCAACATTGTACCAATCTTGTTTATTATTACGTCAACAGTTTCTCTAATCGTACTAAAGTTATGTGTTTGTGACCATGGTTACTTATCGCGGTGACAACAGGATTCTCTAATGGTTAATACCCTAGCAATCTTGTTAAGTAATGCAGCGGTGGTTTTCTTTTGATAATTACTCATTATAGCGTCTTGTAATGGTCACATGTTGTTTACTCATGTGTCAATGTTCATGATTAGTTATCGCTGTGTCACCATGTTTCTCTAATCATACTAAAGTCAAAACCCTAACAATTTTATTTAGTAATGCATCGACGGCTTTCGTTTGATAATAACTCATCGTGGCGTGGTCACATGTTGTTTAGTCATACGTCAACCTCCATGGTTACTTATCACATCATCAAAAAATTTATCTAATGGTACTGAGGTCAATACCCTAGCAATTTTATTTAGTAATGCTCGATGGCTTTCGTCTGATATTTATTCACCGTGGCGTTGTCACATGTTGTTTCGTCATACGTCGACATCCATGATTAGTTATCCCATCGTCAACAAATTTATCTAATGGTACTAAGTTTATTTCATCCGGGTTCCAAAAGTGCGCGAAAACATCAGTTCGTTCCTTCAGTTCGTCGGAGACGGATGTGCCAGCATTTTACTCTGCATTATAACAACATTTAAATGTCTCGGAACTCTTCATCAGTTCACACAAAGTGTACGAATATATTTTTAACAAGGAGTATTTTTTAACTTCTCACATATTGTTCGAATATGATATTTTAACAAGGAGCTTCTAATGAAGCGAAAGAGTGAAAAGGATGCAAAAGAATAAAAGAAACAATCGACTATGCTATGCATGGGACAATGCTATGCATTAATAAACTCGCAATTGCTCGAAAAGCTTTTAATATTGTAAATGAATGAAAAAATAAATGAAATACACCTATTTCTTTTTCTCCTCTACCAATCTCTTTCCTATACACCGAACTCCGGGTTCAATTCCTGTGTGCATATTTGGGTTGTCATTTTAATAATTTCATAATCATTATAAGGGAATAATTTTTAATATTTCTCACCTTGTGTTCAACCTTAGTACATCAGAATCATAGATTCCTTTGTATATGTAATAGTGGTGGTCCCTGGTAATCAGGGTAGGATCCTGGGTTCGATTCTTCGAATAGGTATTACAAGGGATTAAAATTTTAACTTTTCACATATTGTTCGAATAATTATGAGGGAAATAATTTAATGACGGGAAAGAGTGAAAAAATAAGAAAAAATAAAAGTTAGGATTTATTTACAAGATCGGAATATAATTCGTCTTTATAGCTAGGGGCAGGGGCCATTTAAAAAAGCAGGGCAGTCTTCAAGGACCACAAAGGTCATTCAACTACCTCCAGGAAAAAAACCTCCTAACACAATTTCATTAGTCACATGATTGTGAAACATTAGATAACATATCATATCGATAGATTGTCATTACCAATCAATAAACATGTGATATCTCTTTTCTCTTATCAAAAAGCGGCATCTCTTTTCCGCCTACAAATTTCATTTTATCTACTAGCGGCCAATCAAAGTTTCACTAAAACGTCATTGTAAATTCTATGGCCACTCACAGAAAATTGAAACGGTGAGACAGATGTCAAACTAGAGGTTAGATGTCAACACGTGTTTCATCGTTTCAAAAGTACAATGATTTAAAGTGAAAATATTTGTCCCACGGTCCACCGCAGTGTTCCAGACGAGGTCCTACTCAAATTTCACATGGTAAGGGGTCATGTAACATATTATTTAAAAGTTGTTGTTAAATGAAAGCAGATAGAACGAGACTGGACACTATACGATAACGCTGTGCATATATCACGATAACAGTACTATAACACTGTGCACTTTTATGAAACGGAAGTATCTAGGAAAGCAGTTTTAAACTATACTCAAACCATTTGCGGTGCGTTCTGATACACTATTCGGTGAAAATAGGAAACCTTACAATTAATAATGCATATGATTCCCAAAGTGCATGCATTTGGAACAATAATATTAGAGTTCCTTAATGAGCATAATTAGTACTTTCGATTGGTGTATGAACAATTTTCCACTTTTATATATGATCTCCGTTTCTTTTAGGTTTTTTGTTCTTGCAATTTCTTTTCTTTTCCTTCTTTCTTTCGTACCATCCTTCTTTCTTTACACATTATTTGGCCCAAAGAACAGAATCTCCCATTGGGGCATTTCCTTTCTTTACGTTGAGTACACGAATTAAAGTGAAAACAAACTAAAACCCGACTAGAGAAAGAAAAACTAACAGACAAGATTTTTACACAATATTATCGTAGAACACCCAGAGTTGTTCCATCTGCTATCGTTTAACAACAGCTTTCAAACGATATGCTACTTCACCCCTTGTCGTGTGAAAATTGAGTAGGACCCCGTCTGGGACCCTGTGGGATCCGTGGGACAAATATTTTCACATTAAATCATTGTACTTTTGAAATGATGAAACACGTGTTTTCCTGTTTTGACATCTGTCTCACTGTTTTAGTTTTCTGGGGGTGGCCATATACTATAATGACGTTTTTGCTGATATTTTGATCGGTCGCCATTTTACACAGGGTAATGTTTAGAAAGTCGAGACTTGTACTGTCTCCTTTTATTTTTAATAGCTTTCCAACGATATTCTACTTGATCCTCTTATCATTTGAAATTTTCGAATTGGACCCCGCCTGGGACCTTGCGGGTGGCCCTGGTATAACATCTTTTGCTTTGACACGTTGTAGTTTTCAAAAGACCAAATACGTGCTTTCCTATTTTGTCATCTGCCTCACCGTTTGCGATTTCTAGGGACTTTCTGGACACCCCATATATTCATATAACTCACACAGTATATGAATTCGGAACAATTTTATTACAGTTTTTTAATATGTGTTCTTAGTGCTTTCGATTATTGTATAAACCATCTTCCATTTCGATATACAATCTCCCTATTTTCCCTTGTTAGTAACGAGATGAGAAATTCCTTTTCTCGTGGGTAACTAAACTAAACCTCAATATTTTCGCCAAATGTCACGTTTCTGCTTGTAATGGTATGACCTCAGTAATAATAAGCTCCCAGCTTGTAGCCTTCTACGAGATAATAATAATTATTAGTTTATTATTATTGCTGTTATTATTAGTGAAGATTTGGTAGTTCAAGTATTGAAACATACGAGTATTCAAATATCTGAATATATTGAAACGTAATTCAGGGCCGTTCAATCGCCACCAAAAATTCTAAAGTAAAAAAAAATTACTTTCCCTTCGCGGATCCGATTCGAGGACTTTGAGATTACTGACAGAGCGCCTTGACCACTGAACTACGATCAGTACATGGTAAAAGATTCGTCTTTAGTGTGTTTACGATTCTTTGTCTCCGCTTACAAAGTTCTAGGTGATTTGTATTCCATTCAAAACGTTTTTCGTATTTATTGTATGATGTCAAAAATCTTTGGCATAGTTTATATTAATAACTTGAGTTGTTCTTATAAATTTGGTTCTCCACTTTGTTTCTTCTCCACACCAATTTACTGATATGGCAGATTAAAGATACAGTCAGTGGCATTTAGTTTCAAAGCAGTCGCCATTAGCTTGTCAAGGACTTATATCCGCCATTAGATAAATGTTTGTTCGACGTAATATTAAAGCTCAAGGATCATGTGGTCAACTCCAAATGGAAATGATTGAAGTGTTGCCTTCTATTTATGGTTTTCTTTGTAACAAGCATTAGAAAAAAGTCTTAAATGAGGTGTGGCGGAGATTCGAACCCAACACATCTAACGAGGGTTTTTGTATTCAAGTACGATACCTACTCACCCAACAATACACAACAGAAATGTCAGTAACAAACGTAACATCTAGGACTAGTTGTAATACTTTTCTTGTATTAACGTTAAGTGCTAAGCAATGAAGATTTGTTCTGATTTCTTTTTTATCTTTTTGCAGCTTGTTGTGTGAACTGCAAAACTAAAATAAATGTAATTTTCTATTTTATTCATATTTGCTACTTGAAAAGCTTTGTTAAACATTATTAAACTACAAAGTGGATGCGTAGTTATGAACTGATTGTTCATAACATCGATTTCAAGAAGGAATAAACAATGTAGATCCGCCAACAGATATCTTTTTGAGAGACAATAATGTATTATTTTACCACTCAAGACGCTCCTTTTAGATTTCAGCGTAATTAATTTAATACCTACGAAGACACACAGGTGTCTATGGTTGAAAAGAAATATTGCGTCACACTCAAGATTTCTTCAAAGGGGTTGTCCTAACCCAGGCTTGGCTACATAAGCCTTCGTTCGGCAAACACAACGTTTCTGTGTTTATTCCTATTTTTGTAAATCAAACTATTGTTTCCACTTTTTTCTCCCTCCGACCATAATTTCATGACACTACTGTCAAGTTAGGGTACTACGACAGTAATGAGAGACTAGCCGAGGTGTTATTGGGAATAGATTGAAAATTGTTGGGTTGCGGATTCAAATCCCCTGTAATTAATTTGTTCTTTCAAGGTGTAAGATGACTTCTCTTTACTCAAACGTCTCTAACTAGAGATGAAATGCACATGTTAATCAAGAGAAAGAGAGAATGGAGATATCTGCAATTGAAATATTATCCCAAACACTTATCGCTATAAGTATTTGATACTGTTATGGTTCATGTTTGTTTATTCATCTTTATGAAATTACAGTTTTCGATTACTTAGAATATAACAAGGGATAATGAATGATATATTACGGCATATTATAAGAAAGAACTCGTATTCTTTTGATATCGTATATGCTTGTAACAAAACATGCTTGTATCATTAATTGTAGATTAAATTACACAAACTCATGTTATGCGCACACAAAATATGACAATTTGTCATAATTGAAACATATGACATGTTTTCTACTGATGCAATGGTTTTCCCAAATTGAACTGACACACACTACATATCTTGTTTTCACTTTCTTAGATTGTCTTTCTTTTTTCTTTTTCTTTTCTTCTTTTTCTTTCCTTTTCCGAACACACTGGAAACTAGTAACATAACTTCAGAAAATACTCTTTTCACATCTAATGTGTAAATGAAATATAATAATAATAATGCATTAAAAAAAATAAAAACTACGTTGGTTTTACTGATAAAAATATTCTCGCAAAACAAAATGGAAGTAAAAACACCTCTACCTGATATTTTATCATAAAGGTTTATATACTTTTTCATAAAGGTTTTCATAAAGGTAGATATACTAAAACTGATGAGTAACAAAAGTGAAGGTAACGTTGAAACGAATAATGTAAAATGTTCAAAGAGTTTACAAAATACTGTAACCTGGGTCATTCCATGTCAAATCATCTAATTTTAAAACAGGACCGTGTTTCAATGTCTCAGATTCTCTTCAAATTTTTTCATATATTAATACCAATGAAATTATGCTAAATTATTTTTTTCCAATTTTTTGGATGAGAAATGGGTCTGGAGAAATTTTTGAAAAATGTGAATTTTGCTTTAATTTCACTTTCCGGCACTCAGTATCATGCAACTTAAATTACCATAACTTCTTTATTTATGAAGTTATTGGGCTCATTCAGGTGTCAAATGAAAGCGTAATTTTTGCTCTTTCAGCAGATTATAGGTAACTTTGCGAAACATTACACTGTCAAATATTAAGGGGCATAAAAAGCAAATTTTAGGTTTTTCACATATTATGCCGTTGCTCAAAAGTTACAATTGTGAAACTTTTGAAACATTTTTGTACATTCATCTTAACACGTACCACGTATGGTTAAAAATAAAGAGGGTTTTTTGTAGTTTTGTATTACTTTTATGTACGGAATTATACAGTTTTAAGTGCTGTTACAAATGGTGTCATTGCTCGTAAATTACAACTATAAAACTTTTGAAACTTTTAAAAATAGAATTATCTTAGCCCATAAATGATATGGTTAAAAAAATAAAAAGTGTGCTTTTGGTTTCAAAAGTTTCATAGTTGTAACTTACGAGCAATGACACCATTTGTAACAACACTTAAAACTGTATATTTTTGTACATAAAAAATAATAATTACAAAACTACAAAAACTCCCTCTTTATTTTTTAACCATACCATGTACGTGTTAAAATGAATGTACAAAAAGTTGCAAAATTTTCATACTTCTAACTTTTGAGCAACGGCACACTTTGTAAAAACCCTAAAATTTCTTTTTATCCCTCTTAATGTTTGACAGTGTAACCTTTTGCAAGGTTACTTAAGATCTGCTGAAAGAGCAAGAATTAAGCTTTCATTTGACGCCTCGATGAGCCCAATAACTTCAAAATAAGGAAGTTATGGAAATTTAGTTCCAGGATGCTGACTGTGAGTGCCAAAAATTGAAATTGAAGCATAATTCACATTTTTCAAAAATTTCTGCCCGTCCCATTTCTCATCCAACAAATCGGAAAAATTAATTTAGCATAATTTCATTGCTATTTATGTATGAACAAATTTTGAAGACAATCTGATGCATTGAAACACAGTGCTCTAGGTGATTTGACATGGAATGAACCAACTGTAAAATAAAATGAATGATTGACCAACATTGATTTTTCCTTGGTATGTCAAAGGTTAAATACGATATTTTTGTGACTTTTTTTCATGATATCATCGCTCTGTAGGTCGTAAGAGACGTATTCTACCAGATTTTTTTTTTGCCACAGAAGCATGGATATTTTTCTATTTTTTGTTTGCTACACTGATATGTTTCGAACAAACTATTACACTAATAGAACGCCTTATGTTCTTCTCAACTAGCCAACCTTAAGAATGTTGTTAGTTGTCTAACGTTGCAGGATATGAAAAATGGAAGTGTGAATGCACTTTTGCTCGTGTGTATACTTGCCCCAACAAAAGATATGGATGACGTATAAAGGACAGGATTTGCGAAGAAGTGGAACGGATATTTTATCAACTCCCGCGATACCATATGAAAATTCTATTAGGGGATTTCAATGCGAAGGTAGGACGACAAGATATTTTCAAACCGATTATAGGGAACGAAAGTATGCATAAGGAAAGTAATGATCACGGTGTTAGAATCGTGAACTTTGCAACACCGGAAAACTTTATCGTGAAGAGTATAAAATTTTCACATCGCGGCGTTTATAAATACACTTGAACCTCACCAGACGGATAAACACATAATGAAATTGGTCACGTTTTAGTAGATTGAAGAAGATAATCTAGCATAATTGATGTTCGGTCGTTTATAGGAGCTGATTGCAACACTGATCACAATCTGGTTGCACCGATAATAAGAGAGAGATTATCGTTAAATAAAGGAAGTATTCATTGTCTGAAATTAGAAGAAAGCCAGGTAATAGATTAATACAGATTGAAGTTTCGAATATGTTCTTGGTTTTAGAAGATTAGGAATGTACTAGTGTTAAGTATACTTACATTGAAATTAGATATAGCATTAAAATTTTAGCAAAAGAAAATTTGGGACACGCGAAAATACGTAGGAACAAACCATGGTTCGACCAGGAATACATTAAAATAGCAGAGAAGAGAAAATAGGCAAAATTACGTTGGCTAAAAAAACTTGAAGGAAATAACTACACACAATTTCGTAGACATCAGACGGGAAACTTCCAAAACTTTAGGTACAAAGAAATGTGATTTTCTGAGAGCTAAAATTAAGGAACACGAAGACAATAGTAAAAATAAAAACATTCAGGACATGTAGGGGGATCAATGAATTTAAGAAAGGCTATCAACATCGTGCTTATATATTAAAGAAAGCTGACGGAACAGTTCTTACCGATACGGATACTATCTTAAATACTTGGAAAAATTTCTTTGAAGATTTCCTTAACACGTAGCCAAAAACTAATGTGCTTGGAGAAAGGGGAAATATACATCGCAGAACTGTATTTGCCAGAACCTAATCGAATAGAAGTAGAAATCACTATAAAGAAATTAAAGAAACACAAATCTCCACGTGTATACGAAAGTCCAGCTGATTTAATTTTAGCCGGATGCAAAAAATTGTGGAACAAGATACAGAAACTCATTCTCCTTATCTGAAAGAAGGAAAAATTACCGCAAGAGTGGAAAGAATCAATCATTGTTCTAATTCACAAGAAAGGCGGCAAAACTGACTGCAATAATTATCGAGGCATTTCTCTTCTGTCAACATCCTATAAAATCCTTTCAAACGTACTATTAGCAAGATTGACCGCATACGCAAATGAAATTATTGGAGATTATCAGTGTGGATTTAGACGAATTGATCAACTATCTTCCAAATATTTACCATCCGACAAATTCTCGAAAAGAAGTGGGAATACAATACCTTGGTACATCAACTATTTATTGATTTTTAGAAAGGCTTACAACTTGTCTGGGAAAGAAACATTGTATAACATTCTAGAATACCGAGAAAGCTAATTAGATTAATTAAGATATGCTTAAATGGATCTCAAAGTAAAGTTCGGATAGGAAAATTTTTGTCCACAAGTTTTTACGTCGAGAATGTCCTGAAAAAGGAGATGAGTTGTGTCCATTATTATTCAACTTTGTCATGGAATACGCTAGAAAGAAAATCAAACCAGGGCCTAGAGTTGAATGGTATTCACCAGGTTATGGCATATGCTGATGATGTCCATTTAATATTGGATGATAGGATAACAATAGAAAGAAATGAAGATGTCTTATTAAATACTTGCAGGGGCATCCGTTTAGAAGTAAATACAGAGAAAACTAAATAAATGGAAATTCATCGGAATCGTAATACGGCAAATTATGGATCCGTTAAAATATCAAATAATGCATTTGTTATTGGATACTTTCAAATATGAAGAATCACTATTAACAGACGAAAATCATATTTTCGGAGAAATATGTCGATTAAAGACAGGGAATTCGTGTTATTATTCAGTACAAAATCTCTTGTCGTCGCGAATTCTGTCGAGGAATTTGAAGCTTAAAATATATAAACGATAATCATGTCTCTTGTTCTGTATGGTTACGAAACATTGTCGCTTACTCTGTGGGAAGAACATAAACTGAAAGTATTTGAGAACAAGATCCTGAGACGAATATTCGGAACCAAGAGGAACGGGAATGGGGAATGGCGGAAACATCAACACGAGGAATTACATAGTTTATATGGTTCACCAAACATTGCTAGGGTCATCAAGTGTAGAAGGCTTAGGTGGGCAGGTCATGTAGCTAGGATGGAAGAAAGTAGGAAGGCTTTCAAAGTCTTAACTTGAAGACCAATCGGGAAACGACCATTAGAAATACCTGGGCGCAGATGGGAAGACAATATGGGGGAATGGATCTCGCAGAAATATAAATACAAAGTAGAAATTGGATCCAGTTAGGTAAGGGTAGAAGTCAGTGGAGAACTTTTGTGAACGCTGCATTGAACCTCCGGGTTCCATAGGTTATACCCCATGCCATAGGCGTCGCGAAAACCTAGTACACACTTGCCGGGAAATATTGATCGTCGATATAGCAACGCGTCCAAGGGTTGCTCTAGTGAGCCACTGGCGGCAGGGTTTCATTGAGTCAAAACAGATATTTAGAGTCGCGGTGTTGAAATTACCAGCGTCTAGCAGCGAGTACTTCATTTTAGACCTCACTGTTTCGATTCGTCCCAGAGAATCGCAAAGGAACCCAAAGAAACTATCGCCAGTCATGTGCATGCGGTTATTATTATATATTTTTCCTGACGAATTGTTTCTATCCCTCTCCATTTCCATAGGTCAAGAGTAACCCCTGCCTCCACATCATGAACTGAAAAATCTTTCATTGAGTGCGTATAATAGTACGAATTTGAATGGCAACTGTCGCTGATCATAAGAAATTGAATATGGGAGAAGTATGAAACAAAGTAAATAGACGCGCGTCATTTTCTTACAAAATTACATGGCGAACGTATTTTATCTGTTCCCAATCGGTTACCGTGGAGCATACACAGTGAAAGAAACACTCTGATTGGCCAAATTAAAAGAATTTCAACGATTTATCCCTGTACAATCGAGATTTTCTTCATCGCTTCCGTTGCGAAGTTGGAAGAAAACGCGCCTAGTAATCATAAGGTTGGTGGTTTGTGCCCATCTTGGGATACTTGTCTTTAGTGTTTTTTAGACTCATCTTAATGTAAACAAATCACGCACATAGGCGATTGAACATATTTTGGGGGAGTAATTTTGTGGTTCATTGGTGTTTCGTCACGTCTCTACTGCTGGTGATATAACTTTCAAAACGGAAGTGGGAGCCAACACGGATCGTCACTGTGGGGCCGCTAATTTCTGGCGAGATATCGCTAGTTGCCCATCAGTAGTCCACCGACGCTTACGGCATGAAGCATTATATATATGTATGTGTGTGTGTGTGTGTGTGTGTGTGTGTCTAACTCGATTTAAATTGTACTTTTTATGTTATTTCATCCTTTATTATATCATTTACTTGTTGGTCCATATGGTTTTTGAGTTTCTGACCTTTCCATTCGAACCGAGGCTTCTTTAGAATTATCAACAACAATTCCCAGTTCATGTGTTCAAAGTTCTTTTCTAGATCAATAAATAATACAACATACACCGCCTTTCCTTTTTCCATAAAGATTTCACCGACAACCTTTAATAAACCAACTGCATCTCTTGTGTCCTTAACTTTCCTAACCCGAACTGTTCCTCCTTAACTTCTTTGTTTGTTCTTCTATACAACTTCCTGGTCAGTATTTGAAGCAACATTTTGCTGCATGTAATGTGAGACTAATAGTTCTTCAATCTCCACATCCCTCTGCGCTTAATTTTTTTAGCGGTATCATGATCGTCGTCAGCAAAATTTTAGTTACTCGCGTGTTTCATGTATTTAATTGCAAAATCAGAACAATTCTTTCTTACCGTTGTCTCTAATATTTTTAATTAATTCCATTGGTATATTATTTACTCCGGTTGCCTTTCCATTCCCGATCTCGAATATAGCTTTTCCGAAATCATCCCGAAGAATATTAAACTTTTCAATCATCCTCGCGTACTTCATTTTGAACTTTAATATCTTGGCCACAGGGTCTATTCCCACTTTGATACTATTCCTCAACATATTGTTCCCGTCTTCCTAAGACTTCACACCTCTCTCCGACTACCTTCCCATTCTTATTTTCTACTGCCATCGTAATACCCCCTTGTTTCCTCTGCAGTTCCATAGATTTGACCTCCTTGTACAGCGGTGGACACTTCTAAATGGTACAGCCATATGGAGATTTACGGCTAAGGTGTACCATTTAGAAGTGTCCACCGCTGTACATTTGCTAATATTTCCCAACTCTTTTAATTTTTCTATGCCCTTGTAAGGTTCCGAACATGCTACTGACTTGTTTTCTATTTATTGTTTTTGCCCTTCATGTTACTGACCATGCTAACTTACTAAAATGTAGAACACTTTAGTGATAATTAGTTGATGGGATAGTTCTTTTATTTGAGCTACCAGAAATCTGAAATATCTTAATTAGCGAGAAAAAGACGTGCCTGTTTAATATTCCAGGTAGGTGTAAAGTTTCAAAGGAAATTACTTCAAGATTCGGTGGGATTTAATTTTCAGTTAGCTTTGTAAAATAACAACCGCAATGTGTGAACAAGAGCGAGATATGAAAAATCATTTCATTTGTGTCCGAGAAGTGAAAACTGTAAGAGAGACCCGTTGATATGTTTGGTAGTGGAAAATAGAGGAGTGGGAATGACGTGAACATTGATGGAAAATTCAACATTAGTCGCGACCTAAGCTAATGGATTTAGGGAAAGAAGACGGCGACCCTTTACTTCCTCCCTAATTAATTTAAAAACAATGGCGTGTTTACCCCATGCCAAGAGAGCAGCATTAAACTTTCTCTTTCCTCAGCGGAAATCATGTTTCATAGCAGAATTGTGAACAATTCCGTGAAGCTGAGTGATTCGCACACACACACACACACACACACACATATATATATATATATATATATATATATATATATATATACGGAGAGGAGAGAGGGATAGAGAGAACACAGAGAAAGATAGAACTATTTAATGGCCTAGTTACACAAGAGAGAAAAACAACACACATGAATGCTCTCTTGAACAAAAACGAGCTTTTTTCGGTTGAATTTAGAATTTACGTTTTTTACCCATTGGAACGAGTTTTCTCTGTATTTTCCGTTTATCTAAAAAAATCAATTTTGATGTCTGGAGTTTATGTACTGTGTATTTTATACGGAGAGCTTCAAAATCTAATTTGTTGCTCCTCTTTGAAGTGATTAAAATAAAAAAAATGATCTCTGTAATACATTATGAACTTCAACGTTGATGTTTTTCCCATCGCACATTGTATTTAAGAATTCTTACACAGTATTGACAAAGAAGGTACATTAAATTTTGAAATACCAAACGGAAACAGACAAACTGTTAACTTTCTTCTTTCTCAATAATGTAGTCACGTGTTTAACTCCTACAACCAAATATTATGAATGAAGTCATGGAGGGTTTTTGTCTGTAGTGCAGAAGCGGAATAAATATTTTTCCCTCAAGTTACATCAGAAAGTAAGAAACGTCCAACACTACCACTCAGTCGAAAAAATTTCGGTTTTTACAGTGGGTCACAGAAATGCTTGATGTACAGTGAGGGACACTTCTATATGGTACAACCATATGGAGATTTACGGCAAGAGTGCTCCACCAGTTGAGTCCAAAGTATTTGCCGGGAAGTATTGCATCCGAATTAACTTTAAAAGAAGGATGGTGGCATAATCGCCAGGCAATGAAAATTCCCGTACACTTGGGTGAAATTCCCACCACTGTCTACAGCATCATTCTCCAAAATGAGATGAATCTTAGACGTTTAGTTCTTATGCCAAACATACTACTTGATATTTGTCCTATTCGTGAAGATAAAGTGCAACAAAAAATGAAAGTCCAATCCTGTTGCTGTTGGAATGAACTCTCTTTAAGTCGTTTGATCTGAAATGACTTTGCAGAACCTGAATAAATATTTTGTCACTTCAGGGGGGATGTAAGAAGAGCGAATGCTCCCCTCCTACAGTATGAAAACATATACTTTTAATCAAATGCTTAGCGAGAGTGAGCCCATTGGTATAGCGCTTTTATGATTTGAAATCTTGCTCCCAAGCCACCTTATGTGATAACTGACAACATAGGAGAACGGGAGATGCAAATATGATGGAGAAATACACTCACATGTGCAAATTCAGAATTGGAGACAAAATGATCGGATAGCATCCATATTTTGTCGAAAATTTTGATTTTGTAAGTAGACAAGTAAAAGCTCACCCGAACCTGAGAGCATCCCATTACCAATTGTTCACTTCAAGTAGAGAACTCAGTTGAGAGCGTCAGATGATTAGGGAGGGAGAGAAACATCTTAAGATATGCGGAACAAACAATGAAAAAGCACCGACTTCCCTCGAACGGACTCGAAACCTAACCCCTATGATTACAAAGCCACGCCTTTGCTCACTCATCCACCGAGCCATACAGAATGACAGCCCGTCATACGTCAGGAAAAAACGTTCGTTACGACCAGTGATTTATTTGTAGGGGGAAGCTAGGAAAATTCCCCGTCTCTGGTTTTTCTTTCCTTGGCACTAACTTAATTACTGTGGTCTCAGCCTGGGAAGAATATTTTCCACCTCTCTAGAAAATTTCCTAACAATTTGCATACATTTTTAGCAACACAAAACATTTATTCAGCGCTGTTCTGCATTATTATACTCACACAAACGAATTATTTCCAATGCTATGAATTCCCGTACCAAGTAAACAGAAGTACTGAGTATGAAATTCTATATCTCGCGAATACTTTTGCAGAAAGTACCTAAACTAAATTTTCTATTTGGAACAGGGGTAAGCACACGCGCCTGGCTTAGGAAGCAGATTGCGCCCATAAGATTTGTTTTCGTCAGTAAGGGACATAAATTTACAATCAAATGGCAAAATTACACGTTTAATTATACCATAATTATACTTTTAAGAGCGCCAAATGCGTAGAACGAATGCATTCTTTTTGGCTTGGAAGAATAAAATTATAGCTGAAGGTGGAAGTGAACAGCCTGATTATGGTCAGGAACAATGGATGCTACCAAGAAGTGGTGTAGCCAGGAGGTCTGGAACCCCCGACATTTGTAAAAGTTGTTAATATGAGGCCTAATATTGCGGTTTTATTCAAACTTTTTCCCGGGGTGAACCCCCGGACACACCCCAAATGAATATTTAGCCAGCGGCCCTCCTGAAATCAAATCCTGACTACGCCCCTGCTACCAAGTGATATATTCTCTGTCACATAAGAAAATGCATGTTTTCCGTGGGATACTATCTTTTTCCCCTTACTATGAGAATGAAATCGCTACACATTCCTTGCTACCAAATCGCGATTTAATTAAATGTTTTAAAAGTTTTTAAAGCTCAATCCCTAACAAAATCGATAACTGCATGATCTATCTCTTTGCAGTTCACCCAAGACACTATAGAAATATCGTAAAACTTAATAAAAGAAGAAAAAGTTCTTTCACAGCGTGAAGTTTACGATTATTGCCATATATTTATAGCGTAGATGTGTCTTGTATCTTATTCCGTAGCTCATTGGATCCGTGCAGAATTCCCATTCTCGCGACCCGTATTCGAATCTTCATCGTTAATTTTTATTTTTATTTTTTTATTGATCAGGTAGGACTCCAGTAGAAAGAAACATATGGTTATAATTCAAGGTGTGATTCGATATTCTGCAAGTATTTAATTATTTATTTCTTGTCAAGCAAAAAAAAAAAAAAAAAAAAAATGAAGTAGAATTTTACAAGCGTAAAACTTCTAGATATGAATGTTAATAGAAATTATGAATAAGATTACAGCTGAAAATAAATTGAATTCTCTTCAATTGTAGTCAATAATTAGCTATGGTCAAGGAAATGGATTTCAGCTGTTTTGTGTGTGATCAGAACATTGACTTCCATCATCCATATTTCTGGAATTAATATCACTAATTTAGTTTTTTTTCGTTTATACATAAAATTCTCATTTTTTAGTCCTTAACAAAACAGAGATTATTGCTCAAACTGTCACTATGACATTACATTTCATTATATAAAGAAATTAAACTAACTTCATATATATTTACAGATGGTGATCAGAAAAATGGAAACACCTCTACTTGGCAACACGTCAGATGTATGGGTTGGCAGTGGTGTCGTGGCGCCCGCTGCGCCGGACCGCTGGTGGTGGTGTGTTAGGTTGGTCTCCATACTACGTCAGGCGCAGTGGAACAGCAGTGTTCAGTGGCTGTAGCAGACGGAGGTAGTATAAAAAGGGAGACCTCTCAGATTTTCAAAGAGGGCAAATTGTTGGTGCGCGGTTATGTGGAGTGATTGTGACGGCAGTGACTACTGTGTTATGTGTGTCGCGTGGGACAGTGTCGAAGGTGATGACGGCCTACACAACACACGGGAAAACCACATCGGGGAAGCGGAACAGTGAGCGGAAGAAAATCGTGACTGACAGGTCACGCCGGGTATTAAAGCGAATTGTCACGCAGAACCGTCGTGGCACTGCGGAGCAAGTGACGGAGGAACTCAATCAGCACCTCCCCCACCCTGTTTCGACAATCACAGTCCGCCGCGAATTACATGACCTGAACTTACGGGGTCGTGTTGCACGGGCCAAACCGCTCATCAGGGACCATAACGCTTTCGCACGCTGCAAATGGTACTGCGACCATGCAACTTGGACCGTTCAGGACTGGAAACGTATGATATAGTCGGATGAGTGATCCTTCACCCTATTCCCAACCACGGGCCGTGTTTATGTGTGGAGAACGCCCAAAGAAGCTTATGATCTGCAGTGTCTCCGCCCGACTGTGAAACATGGCGGCGGCTCGGTGATGCTGTGGGCCGCAATATCATGGTTTTCTTTGGGTCCTGTGGTCACACTTAGCGGACGAGTCACTGCCAACGATTATGTCGCAATTTTAGGAGACCACTTGCATCCTATGGTCCTGATGTTGTTCCCGGACAATGACGCCATCTTCCAGGTTGATAATGCACCCATTCACACAGCTGGCGTTGTTGCAGCGTGGTTTGAGGAACATGGGGATGAAGTTCAACACCTCCCCTGGCCCGCCCAATCCCCAGATCTCAACATAATTGAACATCTGTGGTCCGCCTTGGAAACACGACTCCAGCGACGATTTCCACCTCCATCCTTTCTCACAGAACTGCCGATGCCCTGCACGAGGAATGGTGTAAAATTTCACTTGCTACCATTCACGACCTCTATGCCTCCATCCCACGTCGCATCAAGGCTGTTCTGAAAGCGAAAGGTGGTCCGACCCCATATTAATCTGGTAAGTTGCAATTTCGTTCAGGTGTTTCCATTTTTCTGATCACCATCTGTATGTATTTTATTTATTTATTTACTAAAATATTTACGGTACAGCCAAAAGATAATTATTTTTGTAAAATGTTTATTATTTTCATGAAGCAGAGTGAATATTTTACTTGGGTTTAGAACTATCCCTTGCTACACTTTTAATTGACAACTAATGGTTTATGTTCATTATTCCTGACCATTTTCTACAAATTTCTTACAGAGACTATTCGGAGTAAATGTTTTACTTAGTTTAGTCATATTTTATTTTAAAATATTTTAAATATATTTTATTTTATTCTTTTTGCTTAATAAATATAATTATATTTTTCTTTCTTTTACTATGGGAATTAACAATTCTCATTTTTTTTCTTTTTATTATGGAAAGTAGGAAAAATATTCTGAACAATTTTAAAGCACTTAACGCCAAGGCGTAGATAAATATGCCATTTTATTTCGTTATCTGTGTGATATATGAGACATATTTTTCTTTCTCATATATAGGAGAATTAACGTTTCCGTTTAGTCTCCTAAGGAAATTAGAAAAATGGATATTCATAACAGCATTGGTTTCAAACACTTAATGTCAAGGAACAGATAGACTATTTTATTCTGTTCTCTCCATGAAATAAGCATACCTTTTTCTTTCTTTCTTTCTTTCTTCATGATGGCCCTTAAGACTTACCAAGTAGATAGCCATTAGTTTGCCTGAAGGCATAACGTCGCGTAGCAAACAACTCGGTTCGACACGTGCCACTATGCGTACACTTTGTATCAAAAGGTTGAGCGCATTCTTTATTGCTGTTTCGAGGCAAAAATTTTCTAAGTCCAACTTCGGGTATCTTCGGAAAAAAGGAAACCAGGTTCGAACGTCGAAGCCAACCTTTGCGATCGGCAAAAAGTTTCCAGATGTGTTTTTCTTCTTTTCAATGTAATAAGACTTGTTACCAAGTGTATAAAAAAGCAACATTGATTGAAATACTTAATGATATAATATTTCGAAACTTTGTATTAATGTCAGCACATGCTTGTTTGTCATTTTGCTCTTCATACTTAATGGAATATTTAGATACGTAAACGAATCTTTCCATATGTAAAAGAATGCTGAAAGTTAAGCAGTAGCGTATGTAGAATTTTTTTAGGGTGGCCAATGAAAGGCCCAATAAAATTTTGAGGGGTCCATCTCCAAATATATCATATATATATATATGCATGTGTGTGTTTGTTTTCAAGGTAAATGTTTGCATTTTTGTTCTTCATGATTTTACTCTTTTACAGTGAAAATGTAAGGATTTGCTACCTCAAAAAACCAGTATACATTAATACAATTGATTTCTAATATAAGGAAGTAATTATTTAATCGCTGCGTTTAAAATATAAGTGGAAGCACAGAAATACACTTTTACAGGTCAAGAAAGTAACTTATTGGTTCATGCCTCTACTTAAAAGAGGATCTTTCTATTCTTGTGGGCAGCAGCAAACTTATCAACAACTTCTTCTAGGTCTAACGATTTAGCAATTTTCTTCAATATAAAGTAATCTTAAGTTTTTCAAGCTATCATCAGTCATTGAATTGCGTATGTCTTTAATATTTTCAAACATGAGAATGGCTCTTCACATAACACTAGAAACTCCCTCTCTTACAGATCACACTAATTTTCCGGATGGAATGATGGAAGTAAATAAATATCACAAGTTCCAGATTTGGTTTAATACCGCATAATAATATAAATAGTTGTTTGGTAGATAAACTGTATTATTATTATTTTATTATTATTATTATTATTATTATTATTATTATTATTATTAATAATAATAATAATAATAATAAAGTAAAAAGTAACGGACAAAGACAAATGTTCTTAAGAGACAAATGTCGCAGAGAAACAGGAACTGAACTCTAACAGGACACTGATTTACCGTCCCAGGACACTAAATTTTAAGCCTTGCTCTTGAAACTTAAGTTTCACTTTAAAGTAAATTGCCAATAATTATCATGTATTCTTAATATTTCAGAAAAATGTCCCGATTTCACGCTCAAAAAATATGGTAGCCTATCAGTCACAAAATTAGACAGGGCAAATTTTACGATTAGCGTCCACTTCATCTACATCTACACCAATAATCACACATATTAGTTTGCTGGCGCCCGGGGCAACTGCCCCAGTTGTATAATCTTCTTTTAATCTGGCCGTAGTTCAATTATTTTTGGTTACTTTTACCCTTGAGCTCTAAAATTGAGTAATGAATTTGCCTTTTCTTCATAAATTGATGAAGTGAACACTCTTTGAAGCAAAAAGAGGAAATGTGTTTTTCTATCCCTAATATCAAACAGTGTTAGAACAGACATTTCAATCGGGACTCCTTACAGAAAAAGAACCTTCGTAAGGCGGGGCCTTTTTCTTTCTTTCGTTTGTTTACCTTTATTAGTTTTTAGAATTTGACGTGAATTCGAATACACAAACACTTCACACCCACATCAAATTGCCAAAGCTCAGCGGTAGAACATCGACTTCAGATTCGGAAGTCTTCCTCGGTGTGACTAGGTAAATTTTTATGGCACTATTGACTAATTTTCCTCAAATCTATCCTCTGAGTCACGGATGTTTCAAAGCCTTAAAACAAATTCAAATGTAGTTGAAATAACTTAACGCTACTATCCTGCAGTCGATGCTAAATTAATATTGTTACTTTTGAGATTAGATTTGAAGGAGGGGCATTAATTACTATATCCTGTTGAAAATCCATGTGACCACTGTTTTACTGTTCTGCATAATTCCTACAATGTATTTTTTTCAGAAAAGCTTAATGCTTAATTTTCGCAGAAATGCATATTTTGACGAAGAAAAAAATATAAATCTATGGTAAAAATGGGTATTCACTGACTGAACTTACTGAATGGAATATCTGTGGACCAGTCCCACAAATTCCTGATATCTCTCGGATTACTAAACATCAGATAACGGGTTGACACAACCTGGTCACGGGAGAAACTACCACTTTTACAAAATATAACATTACTGCCACGACCAAGTTGTATAATTTCGGTATCTTACCTGAAGATTAGTAATCAGGAGATTGTAGCACTTGCTCTGTAACAAACTTTGAAATTTCTCCAGTAGTAGCAGTTTTGGAATTAAGCTATTTACAATTGTTTAAAAGAAAATACTTCTGAACGAATTATTTATAAAGGATCATTGATTTTTGTTAGCCTCATTTCCCCAGGCTTTAGTTAGTAGTATAGGTCCACCACGCGCTGACTCCGTTTTCCTTCGAGATCGCTAGTATTACTTGTTAACATCGCAGCAGAAGATTTCTACGGAGTTTCCAACGGTCAAGAGCGTTAGGAAACTAGAAGTACTAGAGACAAGACCAAAAGGTAGTCGAGAAGGAGAACCAGTATCAGCACCAAATAGTAGATGTTGATAGAGTTTAATATCTTAATTTCTTCGAACGATTGGTATACGAACAACAGAGAGAATGACAGAAATAATAAAAACTTCTGCTCTCTTCTTTTACTGTATAACAAACAAGACGGCTCGATATTATTTGATAATCATAATAATACCAAATTATTTAATGGATGCTATGTATTTGTTCTATGTCGGCATAATCAATGGATTAACTACTTAGTGTACGAAGACTTCTTTCGTCCAACACAAGTGTAAAGTTTTACTGCAGTGTATGCTACTTGCAAGTAAGCATATCATATTTTAGTATGACTTTCAACATCGAAGCGAAGAGAATGCCGACTGATTTTGCTCTTTTTTCTGGTTCTTTGTCGAAAACAAAGAAGATAACCAGATAAAAGACAGACGTTAAAAGGAACGTTCAGATGGTGAGGTGAATGCATTTGCCTATCAGATTTTGATGAATTAGATCTTGCTGTACTACAAGCCAAAATCGAGCCTGGAGCTTTTCACTCGGAACTCAGACTATTGAAACATATGGTATTCTGCAGTTGATAACTCTTTTGTCGAGAGATGCTTCGGTAGTAGTTTCATTTGTGGCTACTATTAACTCACTGTTTGTTGACCTATAGCAGTATCACACTATGTGGGGGGCCACTAAGGCCACTAGGGGGGCCAAGAGTTTGAGCAAGGGGGCCTGGCCCCCCCAGGCCCTCCCTTGGCTCCGCCACTGAAGTTAAGACATAGAACATAATTCTCGCCTGAGTACTAAAAAAAGTCAAAGTAGAACAAAAACAGCGTTTCCAGTGGATATGAATGTCATTATTATCTTAAATGCTCCTATACATCGCTAGAAGTATCTTCCAAACAGCGCTTGTGTTAGCTCAGTGGTAAGCCGTTGGATTTCAGATCGTAAGGTTGATTCCCGTCTGGGTCAATGCTTCTTTTTTTTATAAAATTCTATTTTCCGCAATGCATGAAAAATTATATAAAATAATTACATTAAAATACGTCAGTTATGTATATATATATATAAAATATAATCATTGCCGAACATAGTGATTATTATGTTTAAAATATAACAGGTGTTCACAGTACGTTGGTATTCTATGATATATGTGAATGTTAAATACAAATTAAGAAAATAATATCATCGCAATGAATAAATTATGTAGTGTATTTATTTGCAGCTATTTGTCATCGGAAGTTACTTCTCAATTTTCTCATTACAGCAAGTGATTTACGCTTTCTGAAAGGTAAAGAGACTATTCGGGTATAAACAGAAATTATTATACAAACTCCAATCTTCGTTACAGACATAAAACTCGCGATCCCCAAAACCATGTAAACAGGAAATATACGAACACGAAGTCATGTGTAAGAGACTGATTTATACTTTAGAAAGAAGGCAGAATAGGATTTCTTTCCAAAGGATTTCAGTTCAATAAGCTGCAATGCTTTTGTGTATGGATGTGGTCCCTTTCTCTCCCCCTTATATATATATATATATATATATATATATATATATATATATATATATATATATATATATATATATATTGTGTGAGTATTTTCCATCATGTAAACAAACTTCCTCCATATAGTGCTTACAGTCTAAAAAAGTACTCTCGGGGTAAGCAATTGGGAGTTGGAGGAGGATATATATAAAGTAAAAGCGATCGATATTAGTGTCGAATCCATAGTTCTCGTTGTTGCAGATATTAATAATTACAACTCCGAAAGCGTTAAAGTCCAAATTTGACTCTCATCGTAAAACTCCTTTGTGGTTAAGCGTATAGCGTACACGCTTTCGGCGTGGGAGACCCAGATTCGGCCCCCTGCGAGAGCTCATGTAGTTCCGATTCTACTTTAATTAGTAGGTCTACGTCTCATATAGCCTCACTGCTGAAGGAGCGTTAAAATCAAAATCAAATCAATCGATTCAAAATCCATCATCATGGCGGGCGATAAAGGATGAAAAATAAAATGTCTCAAGTGACTGAGATTAGTGTCAAATCCATAGTTTGAGTTCGTGACGCTATTACAAACACAATGTCATTTAATGCCACGTTTTGACATGAGCGACTATGCCACCTGGATATTGAATTTACAGAAGCAACATCGAAAGCGTTGCTCACAGAGCTCTAAATGTTTTGATGTATGTATACGTGTATATTCCAGCGAAACTCCGGAATGTCTGGAGCAACTTTTACCTAACATGGGAGACATATTACTTTCAATCTATGAAAAAAATATTGTGGAATTCAGATACCTCAAGGGATGGAAGTTGGGAGGAGTGTCATGTAAAAATAGTGTAAAATGACTGATTATAGAGTGTTATCCATTGTATTCTGGTTCGTTGGGATGAGTAGTGAGGCACTCAATGGCGTTATATCCAAATTCATCCCCATCTTCACAGGATGAGGGGCTTGGAGATATGATTAATAAAATGTAAAACTTTTTTAAATATTTGTCGAAGTAATAGTTTTCTGGGGTCGCGAAAGCGTTTCTAATAACTTTGGAACGTAGTTTGTACCCACTTCAAGATGGGCTTTTCAATCGTATCAATTTCTCACCTTAAGAAGAAGTTACCAAAAGACAATTGGTCCAAAGGACATTTCGCCCAAAAGACATTTCGTCCAAATACATTTGGTCCAAAAGACATTTCGTCCAAAACACAATTGATCCAAAGAACATTTCATCCAAAAGACATTTGGTCCAAAGGATATTTCGTCCAAAAGACAATTAGTCCAAAGGACATTTCGTCCAAAAGGCAATTGGTCCAAAGGACATTTCGTCCAGATGACATTTGGTCCAAAGCACATTTCGTCCAAAGAACATTTGGTCCGGTAACGCTTGAGGGTCAAGGGTTTGTTTCTATTAGAAGAGTAAAAGTGATGCATATAACATTATGACTCACAAGTAATACTTCCCAAGTGTAACACTCCAATTTTGAAAAAAAAAATGGCAGGTAGATACTACACATAAAATAAAGGAATACGTGTATTTTTCTGCGGAAAAGTGGTTTTAGGGGGCAAAAGCCCCAACTCAAAATTTTGAAAGTTGACGCCCGAAAGGCAAGAAGAAGTGGACCGAAGTGAACGAAATTGTGCACAGATATTGCAGACGTAAAATGAGGGAATACGTGTTTCGTATTTTCCTGGAAAAATTTTTACGTGGGGCACAGACCCCTCCAAACCTTTGATCACGAAATATCAAAAGTACTAATAATAGTATGTCAGAAGTACTTAAAGGACATGAAGAATTGGAACGACACACTGAGTAGGGACAATATGCAAAAAATAAATAAATACAGTTTTTTTTTAATTTTCTGCGGAAGAACTGTTTTAGGGGGAAACGCCCCCATCCAAAAGTTTGAAACTTGAGTCCCGAAAGGTCAGAAGAAATGAAGCAAAGTAAATGAAATTGTGCAGAGATATTGTAGACATAAAAGGAGGGAATACAAGTTTCGTATTTTCCTGAAAACAAGAAAAGGGTTTTGGGTGGGACACAGACCCCTACAAAACTTTGATCGTGAAATATCAAAAGTGCTAATAACAGTATGTCAGAAGTGCTTAAAGGACATGAAGAATTGGAACGACATATTGTGTAGGGACAATACGCAAAAAATAAACGAATGCGAGTTTATTTTCTGCGGAAAAACGGTTTTAAGGGACAAAATTCCCCACCCAAAATTTTGAAATTTGAGGCCTAATAGGCAAGAAGTAGTGCACAAAATTGAATAAAACTGTGCACAGATATTGTAGACGTAAATTGAGGTAATTGCGTTTCGATAAATGGGCTACAACTTTCAAAATTTTGGGTGAGAGTTTTTGCACCCTATAACCCTTTTTTCGCAGAAAATAAAAAAACCGTGTTCACAAAGTTTCGTTGCAATTCTTCATGTCATTTACACACATCTAACATACTGTTACTAGCACTTTTGATATTTCATGAGCAAAGGTTTGGAGGGGTCCGCGCCCCACCCAACCATTCTTTGCAGGAAAATACGAAACCCGTATTCCCTCACTTTTCGTCTACAATATTTGTGCACAAGTTCATTCATTTCGGTCCATTTCTTCTTGCCTTTCGGGCGACAACTTTCAAAATTTAGGATATGGGCTTTTGCCCCCAAAACCGTTTTACCGCAGAAAAAAAAGACGTATTTATTTATTTTATGTGTAGTATCTGCCTGCAATTTTTTTTTATCAAAATTGGAATGTTACACTTGGGAAGTATTACTTGTCAGAGATTCTTATTTCAAAAGGAAATTTTAAAATAGAAATTTATTCCCCAATTTTCTTTTCGATAAAACAAATATATGCTGAGATATTCAGAAAAAAACGTAAACGCCTGAAAACTAAATGTCATCTTTCTTTGCTTTCATTAACAATTTTACAAAAAATACAGTTTTAGCTTTGCAGAAATACAGTTGTAGCTTCGTTGGTTAAGGAATTCACTTCCCAAAATTATAAACAACCCTTTGAAGAGCAAACCCTGTCTTCATTTGCGGACAACATTGCCTCCGCATGGTCATGTGAATCTTGTATTTGGTTTGAGACTTTGCAATGGATATCTTAAATGTACTTTGCTGTACCGAGAAAATTAATATGAAAGCAAAAGTATATACTGTATTTGCATAAGGAGTAACACTGAAATAAAAATACAAGAAAAGTTAACAATTCTATTTTTGTCATACAACTCTCTAATTATATAGAAACGTCTGCCGAAGTTACACACTATCAATAGTCTAGGAAGAGAAACCAGACTTGTGGTTAACCTGAAAAGATACGTATATTCTACACGAAATGTTCCAACTTTCATCTTATATTTGTCAATCACTTTTCACAATGTTGCAGCCAAGAATGTGACTGTTTAAGAGTATTATCTTTGGACACTAAGAATATATGTCACACATGTGTATTTTTCTATTCTCAGTATTTCTTCAAAGACACTTGACACATAATTTTTCACTTTTCTAACACAAGGGTTTGAATACCTAATATTTAACTTACTCAAATTTAAACTCCATTAATATTAGTTACCGGTACTTATTTTAGAACTATTAAATTCACAACATGAAAATTTTAGATGTCATGTTAGCAGTTATTACAGCAACATACTTCACACTCCAACCTTTCCCTCACTCCTGTTGTTCGGCCATTTTGTTTTCAGGCGTTTACGTTTTTCTGAATATCTCAGCATTATTTGTTCTATCGAAATGAAAATTGCGGAATAAATCTCTATTTCCAATTTCCTTTAGAAATAAGAAGCTACTGAGTCGTAATGTTATATGAATCACTTTTACTCTTCTAATAGAAACAAGCCCTTGACCCCCAAGCGTTACCGGACCAAATGTTCTTTCGACGAAATGTGCTCTGAACTAAACATCCCTGGACGAAATGTACTTTGGACCAATTGTCTTTCGGACGAAATGTCCTTTGGACCAATTGTCTTTTGGACGAAATGTCCTTTGGACCAATTGTCTTTTGGACGAAATGTCCTTTGGACCAATTGTCTTTTGGACGAAATGTCCTTTGGACCAATTGTCTTTTAGACGAAATGACCGTTGGACCAATTGTATTTTGGACGAAATGTCCTGTGGACCAATTCTCGTTTGGACGAAATGTCTTTTGGACCAATTGTCTTTTGGACGAAATGTCATTTGGACGAATTGTCCTTTGAACAATATGACCCTGGACCAAATGTCTTTGGATAAAATGTCTCTGGACGAAATGTTCTTTGGACGAAATATCTTTGGACTAAAAGTGTGGCAACCCGGTGGGTCAGTGTGAGTCACGGTGACTGGTGTTTCGCAGTAGGTCACGTCCTTTTGACCCACGATCCACTGACACACTCACAAATCTTCACCCATTTCACCCACTTACCAACCGACACATTGACCCATTCCATCTTTGATTTTAACATGTATTGTTTCATTTAAAAGACGAAACATACATCCACATAATTTTTTCAACGATCGCGGAGTTTGGCTTAATATCATAGTTGAAATGGTAATTTCTTCTTAAGGTGAGAAATTGATATGATTAAAAAGCCCATCTTGCAGTGGGTACCAATTACCTTTCAAAGTTATTAGAAACGCTTTCTCGCCCAGAAAACTATGAATTCGACAAATATTGAAGTAATTTTTGAGATTTTATTTTTAGCTCTCCCAGTCCATCATTCTGTGAAGATGGGGATGAATTTGGATGTCACCTCCATTGAGGGCAGCACTATCCATCTCAATGACCGAGAAAATTATGGCTAAAATACTAAGATCAGTCGTTTTACATTATTTTTGCATGTCACACCACCCAAGTTGCATAACTTCATACTACTACAATATTTTCTTCTTAGACTGAAAGTAATATGTCCCCAAAGTTTGGTAAAGGTTGTCCCAGACATTCCAGAAATACTCTGGATTATTCATTTATACAGAAAGATTAAAATACATAGAGCTGTGCGAGCAATGCCTTCGATGTTGCCCTTGTAAATTCAAAATCCAGCTGACATATTCGTTCAGAAATGTTGCTATTTATCTCGGTGATAACGAAACCATGGACTCTACACTAATATCGGTCGTTTTGAATCTTTGTGTATGTTACTCCCTTTGACTCTCCTTATTAGATGTGCTGGGGGATATTACTCCTACTGGAAGTTAAACTTAAACTTAAAGGTCATCAGAACTGCTGCCAATGAACTTGGGGACCACCAAAGATATGGATTGTATACTAACATTGGTCATTTTCAATTATTTCTACATGTCACAAATTTCACACACTCCTTCGGGGTGTTAATGTGGGCTTAACTTACATGGCATCTGGAGTGACACTCTTTATTTAAGAGACCCCCAAAATTATAGATTCGACACTAATGTCGGTCTGTTTTATAATTTTGATGTCAGCCCCTTTCATTCCTCCTAGGACAGCAAACGGATACTGCCACCGCTAGGAATAAATCTGGTCTTAAATGGCATTAAAAAATCTAGACTACCAATTAATTTAGCGAACAGTGCTGCACTTAGAAGCTCGGCGTCCCTACGCACTTTTGCTCTCGGCGCCCCCAATAGCTACACATTTCTCCGCCTCTTTATCCCTAACTTACAAATAAAACTTAATTCGAATATGCTTAATTAGTGAATTTATTGCAGTTGAATACCACTCACTAGATGCTACAGCTACAACTACGTAATAAAAAATAAATGGGAAACATGCTCTGAATTATTTTTAGATTTCTTACGCTATCATTAAATATATTAGAATAGTAAAAGAGGAAGCAAGCCCGCCCCTCATTGCTACAATCAAAGTGAATAGACTAAATCCAGCCCAGCCTCGAACCTAATCCATGTTACAAATTTGATTGAGATTGGTCGGGCGGTAAAGGAGATTTAGAGTCACAAACATAGTGATTTTCATTTTATACATAGATAACATAAATGTGGTTTACGTTAATTAAATTATGAAAAGGAACACTAGCTGAACCTGCGCTCTCTATACAGCACATCATTCACACGTGAGCATGAATCTCCTTGTCATTTCTCACAACACCTGTACATGTTCCTTTACAAACATAAGTGAAATATATTTTGATAAAAATCAGCAAGGAGTACCATAAAGGGGAGACTTTCCCTATTTTTTAAATATTTCGCGCCGTTTCCAAGATTGTGCGTACGCCCGGTTGGAGTTTCTAATTCATGTATGATCAGTGTTTTCTTTCTTTTTGCATGCAGTATGTAATAAGCAAATACATTATATGCACAATTAATCATAATGTCAGTGATATATGGTGTTCATTGGGCGAAAGACTACAAACAATAAAGATTCATCTTACCCTGGAGAAATGGTTATGCGTTCTTCATTATAGTTTGGCCATGAAACAAACGCCTCAGAGATATACAACCCCTGTATACAACTATGTTGTGTTGGAATGTATCCTTGTCGCCAAAAGTGCCTTTACATCGCCGTGACGGGTATGTGACCGAGCAGTACATCAAGGAAGGGAAGGTTGCATAAGAAATTTTGATTAATTTTGAAGAGTTTTTATTTTGACTAGGTAAATAACGTAGGTATAGGGAGAAAGGGCATAGATTTATAGCATCAGTGCACTGTCATCTCTGAAAAGATTTGTATTCTCAGTTTTTCAAATTATTGTCTTATATGTTAAGTTAAAAACTGCTAACAACTGCTACTAGCGCTTTTCACTCTTTAGGAATTTACTACGACATGTTCGGGCTTGAATTATTTCATTCGCCTCACTGTAATTATTTTAAAATGGAAACTGATTACGCTGAGCATGAATATGTTTAGTTGTCGTAAAGCAAGGGCCGTAATAAATGTATATAAGGTTCTTAATATTTTATAAAACACATAAGTATTTATTCCGTGTATAGAATAATATAATACAGTAACTAAGCAACATCATAATCACTAACGCCCGCAGGATTTTTTCTAACGGGGGGGGGAGTCCGATATAGAGTTTTTCGTTTTATTCCCTATATATATTACGTTAACAGTCATAACACTGATAACGTATATCGTCTTTCGCCGCTGTAGCCTATTAGTCAGAACACTGATCTCCAGATATGATGTCGAAAGAAAAAAATAAATTGATATGAACAGTGATGTGATTAATTTTACTGCGCCCTGGATCGATCTATCTTCGATTTACTCATACTCCTCCAGGCCCCCTGCTCCAGGTATTTCAGCTGCTGCGTTATATATACGGTTCCATGTCAAAAGGGCCTGACAAAAAGGAAAAGACCGAAACGCCAGAGTCAATATGGGCCGCAACAAAAGGACCCGAGTCAAAACGGCCCTGCTTCAAACGGACCCGGGTTAAAAGGGGCCCCGCTACAAAGGGGCCCGAGACAAATTGGTCCATGTGAAACGTACCCAGGTCGAAACGTCTCAGCAACAAAAGGGCCCAAGTCAAAAGGGCCCGAGTCAAAAGGGACCACGCTACAAAAGAGCCAGACCACAATTACCCCGCAACAAAAGTGCTCGAGTCAAAAGGTTTCCGCAACAAAAGGGCAGGGGTCAAAAGGGCCCGAATCAAAACGGCCCTCATAAAAAAAGCCCGGGTCAAAAGAGACCCACAACAATATAACCCGAGTCAAAAGGCCCCGGGTCAAAAAGAGGCATCGCTGCAAAATGGCCCGAGTCAAACGGCTAGGCGTCAAAAGGGCCCGGTTCAAAAGATCTCCGCAAAAATGGGCACGAGTCAAAACGCCTTTCATCCAAAGGAACCGAGTCAAAAGGTCCCACGACAAAAGGGCCCGAGTCCCAAGAAACCTGCGTCAAACGGGCCCGGTTTCGAAAGGTCTCGGCAACAAAAGGGCCCGAGTCAAAAAGGACCGAAACGAAACGCCCCTCATGAAAATGGCCAGGATCAAAAGAGTCCCGCTTCAAAAGAGCCCGAGTCAAAACTTTCCCACGTCAAATGGGCCCGGGTCAAAAGGTCTCCACAACAAAAGGGCAGAAGTCAAAAGTGGCCCCTCTACAAAGAGCACGAGTCAAAACGGACCCGCGAAAAGGGCTTGGGTCAAACTTCTCCTCAAGAAAAGGGCAGGAGTCCAAAGGGCAAGAATCAAAAGGGCCGCGTCAAAAGGGTCCCACGACAAAAGAGCCCGAGTCAAAAGAGACCTGCCTGAAACGAAACCGGGTAAAAGGTGCCGCGCCACAAGAGGGCCCGACTCAAAATGGCCCTCACCAAAATTGCCCGGGTCAAAACCTCTCCGCAACAAAAGTATTTGAGTCAAAAAACCCGAATCAAAACGCCTTTCATTTAAAGAGCCCGTGTCAAACGGGTCCCACGACAAAATGACACGAGTCAGAATGCCCCGCGTCAAACGGGCCCGAATCAAAACACCCCTCATCAATAGGGCCCGAGTCAAAGGTTCCCAGTACAAAGGGACTCGAGTCGCAAGTGCTCTGCGTCGAACGGGCCCGAGTGAAAAGGAGCCCCGCTCCAAAAGGACCCGAGTCAAATGGCCCCCTATCAAAAGGGCCTGGGTCAAATGGTCTACGCAGCAAAAGGACCCGAGTCAAAAGGGGCCGAATCAAAACGCTCCTCATGAAAAGTGCCTGGGTCAAAAGAGTACCACGACAAAACAGTTCGGGTCAAAAGGGCCCTGCGTCAAACGGACCCGAGTCAAAAGGGGGTCTGGTACAAAATGCCCGAGTCAAAACAACCCCGCGTCGAAAGGGCCTAGCTAAAAAGGTCTCCGCGACAAAATGACCCTGCGTTAAAAGTGCCCGGTTCAAAAGAGATCTGCAACAAAAGGAGCCGAGTTATAAGGACGCTGCGTCAAAAGGGCCCGGGTCCAAAGGGCTCTGCGACAAAAGGGCCAGAGTCAACAAGAAACTTCGTCAAACGGGCCCTGATCAAAAGGGGCACCACTACAATAGGGCACGGGTCAAAACGGCCAGGCGTCAACTGGGTGCGAGTCAAAATGGCCCTGCGTCAAAAAGGCACAAGTCAGAAAGACCCCGCGTCCAAAGGGCCCGGTAAATACGGTTCCACGTGTAAAAAGCTTGAGATCAAAGCAAGAGTGGAGATCAGGCATGCAAAAGAGGATTGTATCCCCTTAGTAAGTTGAAGTGTTTATGCAAATGAAGGAAATATATATCTGTGGTTATTAATAACAAATAGGAAATTTGAATGATAATATTAGTTTTGTTTTCTTGTTGATTGTTTTGAAACAATCGCTATCGCTTAAGTCGTTCTTCATGAAAGTTTGCTTGCACTCCCGTCATAGGCGGACTGGGTGTATTAGGGCCTAGGTCGCGGTTACTATGGAGGGAGCTCAGACTATAACACCAATGTCTAAAATAACGTATAATCAGTGGCGGAACGAGCTATGAACTCGGGGGCCCATGCCCTCTCCGAAGCAAACCTGGTCTATCTTATACAGCAGCGTTGTAGACAAATTTTTTTGAAATTTCAAAATAGATCAAAGCATAAATGAATATTGAATTTAGTCAAAGCACTGTACGAAAGGAGAAATACCCAGTGAAAACCCCTACATTAATTTCGTAGAGTAATAAATGTTAGTAAAGAGTGCGTCATTTTATCAAATATTGATAAGGTTCTCGTTGAAAGAGACTGTCCTCTTGTTACTAAGGAAGACAGACACCATCCCGCAATAAGTGTCTCTATCCCATTAAACGTTACAAAGAAAGAAAACAGAGAAACTAAAGTATCTGGTTTCAACTTTAAGAAGGCTGATTTCAAAAAATTATACGTGGAACTGCACAAAATAAACTGGGGCTGTCTTTCGCAAATGAATGATATCAATAATGTGCTATCCAACTTTTACAACATGATTAATAATGTATTTAGTATGTGTATTCCCCGTAAGAAACATGTTAATGAAAACTATCCGAGCTGGTTCACTTATAGTATAATTAGAAAAATAAAATCCAAATCATATCATCATAAAAAATGGAAAAGTGGAATAACTGCAAGCCTATATCATCGTGAAAAATTTCATGAGTTACGTAAACAGATAAAGACCGACATATCAATTGCGTATAAAACATTCATTCTAGAATCTGAACTTTCTATTCATAATGATCCGGGCCAACTTTGGAGTTTTGTCAAAAGCAAAACCAAGCATATGTCATCAGCCTCCTTTACTTACAATGGGAAAGAACTAAATAAGGACAGTGAGATTGCTCAGGCCTTCGCGCATTACTTTCAATCTGTTTATAACAATGTATCAGCAAAATATGTCGTAGACAGTTTTATATCTAACAAGACGGAATGCATTAGCCTATTGGACAACTTTCAACTTGGTGAAATTCAACTGCGAGAAATTGAAGTGGCTATAAAGGCACTCAAACCAAAAGCGTCATGTGGACCGGATGGTATTCCTCCGTATGTTGTCAAAGGCTGTATTGATATATTCAAGCATCCGCTCCATACTATATTCAATATGTCCATAAGAACAGGCACTTTTCCAGACTTATGGAAAGAAAGTTTAGTGTGTCCAGTGCCAAAGTCTGGAAATAAAAGCGAAATACAAAACTTTAGACCTATAGCGATATTATCTCCTTTTGCCAAAATTCTTGAGAGTATTTTATATACACGAATTCTGAATCACGTTAAGCCAATTATATCTATACATCAACATGGTTTCTTACACAATAGGTCTACTGCAACAAACCTAGCAGTTGTAACAAATTTTATAGCAACGGAGTTAGACAAAGGCGGCCAGGTAGACGTTATTTATACCGATTTCAGTAAGGCATTCGATGTCGTGGATCATGATGTTCTAATGGGGAAATTAACAAGCCTAAACTTTTCAAAGTCGGCAATAGAATATATTGTATCGTATTTATGTAACCGGAAACAATCTATTCTATACAAGGGGCATGTCACCGAAAAGTTTGTTACTCTGTCTGGGGTTCCTCAAGGATCTCATCTGGGTCCTCTGCTATTTCTCCTACTTATTAATGAAATTCCACTTTTTATTGAAAACTCTGAGATTCTCCTATTCGCTGATGATCTCAAATTATATTCTAGAATTAATTCAACTGAAGACTGCACACAACTACAACAAGACCTACAGCGAGTCCAAACATGGTGCGATGACAACAAATTAGTAATAAATGTATCCAAGTGTAAATCTCTGTCTTTTACGAGAAAAAGAAATCCTATCACTTTTGACTATACACTGAAAAAAACTAAATTGTCTAAACCAAGTACTGTCAAAGATTTAGGCGTTATTTTTGATCCTGAACTGAATTTTAATCAACACATAGATATGATAACAAACAGCGCATATAGAAACTTAGGTTTAATTTACAGAATAGGGCAAGATTTCTCCAGTGAGACAACGTTTACAACACTTTATTTTACATATGTTAGATCAAAATTAGAATATTGTTCTACAATATGGACTCCCAATAATAAAAAATACTCTCAAGAAATAGAAAACATCCAAACAAAATTCTTGAAAATGCTTACATACAAAAAAAACTAATTGTTATCCCAAATATTTTTCCTACAATGATCTAGTAAACAACTTTAATTTTGAAACTCTAGAAAAAAGAAGATGGATGTTGGACTTGTTATTCTTATACAAGTTATTAAACAATAAGATTGACTGTATGGAGTTGGTCTCGAAAATATCATTACGGATTCCCACTTGCAAAACCAGAGTAGAAAATACAGGGACATTTTATTGTGCAAAAGCCAGGAGCAATATATTATATAAATCCCCTATGTGGAGGCTGTGTAAATTATACAATGATATTGTAAATAAGCTTGATAAAGTGGATGTATTTAGTCTTTCACAAAACAGGTTCAGATCATATGTGAAACAAGAAATTTTCTGTAGTAATAGTTAAGAAATTTATATATGTAACGTTTGCTGTATGTACACAACACTGTAATTGGGTATTAAGCCTGTTGTGTTGTATATTAAATAAATAAATAAAATAAATGTTCAAAATATTTATTATAGCGCAAATTTTAAAACTTGTAACCGTTAATAATACTGAATTTGTGAATTGGAATTTTCATTTTAAGGTTTTTTTAGCATATTAATAATAAGGATAACTAAATTCCTTGTAATGAGGAGAATTCAAAATTTCAATTTTGTCCACATCAAATGGTGCAGCACGTCGTTTGCAGACTACTGTACTGGTTATTCTTGGCCCCTCCCGAAATAAAATCCTTGTTGCGTCACTGCGTACAATGAACATCTGCGATGAGAGTAGGGTATGAATGCATGTTCTAGGACACTTTTCCCCTCCACCTCCTAACTGTTAAAAAAATTATGAAGCCACCATTGACCATTGCTCTTTAACACAGAAGGATACCCCAAAGTGAGATTGAATATGCTTTTATGACATTTAAAATCATAAAAACTTACATCTATAAATCTACATCTAAAATTACACTACACTACACTACTTATAATTACACTTTTACTCTATCCCATAATGACCCCAAGCTAATGTATTTATACCATCTCGCGCTATATATCTTTTATCATCTGAAGAATCTAATGCTAGCTTATGAATGGTTATACTATAAATATCGTGCTTATAACTCCTAATGAGGTTTATGTCTTTATACGTTTTAACATTTTTAAATAAACTCTCTTTATAATCATTAAACTGCAACTCCTTTGATATTACGGCTTTAGTTACTCCTTTAGCTTTTTTCTCTTCTTTATTTTCTACTCTATAAGCATACATCTTTGACCTCAATCCAATAAACTCTGTCATTATCTTACCTTTATTCTCATCTTTCACCTTACCTATTACTTTTTTGTTTATTAGTGGCAGTCCATATATGTTATTTTCCCCGTATTCACTCGTATCAAACTGGTCAACTATTTCTGCTATATCTTTATAAAAGTCATCAGTTTCAATCTCATATATAAAGCTATCAGTATCCATATAACATAAATCTATATTGTTTCCATATTTCGGCTTCATAGTGTTATAGTGAAAATCATACATTAATAGTTTTGATAGTTCTAATACACTCATACCAACATATATTGGCTTATTAAATGTTAATCGCTCTTTTTTCATATGTATAACACATAAATTCTCTGTAAATATTGTTCTGTAATCAAAATTAGGTTTTGCAATTAATTTTTCTACTCTTTCAGGATCACATTCTAATTGTATGGGTTGCCTCTTTCTAATATTTTCCATAGTCTTTCCAAATACTGAGTTATTCATGAGCTTATAAAAATCTTCTTCAAACTTGTTTTTAGCTTGCGTTCTCATATTTGTATTTAAATCAATGTATTTCTTTAACCAGTCTGATTGTTTTAATTCTAATACTCTATGCACTTTCTTTAATTTCATTCCAAGCGACATAAGTTTTAAGTTCCTATAGTGAATTACATATCTCTCCTTATTATATAGCGTTGTTAGTAGTTTTGATTGTTTAGATTCTGGTGGGCACATGTTTTCTGGAGCTAATGGTAAATCAGAATGTTTGTTGTATAAATACTTTGGATATTCTAAATCTACCCCTAATATGTATCCTGTTTCTGAATCATCTGGAATGTTCATTATATCTATGTAAGGTTTAATCCACTTAAAGACTTTATGAGGCATGTATTGACTCATAGCCCATCCATATAAGTTGTTTGCGTCTAGATATGCTAGGTATGTTGAACACTCATCTTTATTATAATCTTGCATATATTTGTTGTCAGCTTTTACATATCTTTTACCACATTGTGAGATTCCTCCTCGTATACCCTTTTCTAACATTAGCATTTTATCATAATCAGTTAACATTTCTAAGTTAATTTTAGTCATCTTTAACATTGCATCCCATGATAGGTCCGGTGCTGTATCCCACGATAGGCCCCAAGCAGGATCTAATCCATATGCCTTTAAACACACATCTCTAAAGTTTTCAAATATATCTGTTAATTGGAGGACATCTGTTTTGTTATAATGCTCAGTTAAATCCTCCCCTAACTCCAGATTGAATTCTTTACAAACTCGTACATGAAGCTTACGGCGTTCAGGACTCATTTTTTCTCCTGTTAATCTGTTTGTAAATTTGTCTGGGGATAATGGAACAGGTTCTTTCAATTTTTCAAATGAATCAAAAAGGTCATATGGATAATCACCTTTAGTATTAACTAGATCAAGTTTATCAATCGGGAAAAACTTTAATGTTTCTCGAAATTGTTCTGGTTTTAAATTACTAGTTAACTCTGCTAAACTCTTTGGCATAAATCTAAATGAATCAACGAATCTTAAATTTATTCCATCTTTTTCTGACCCTGCTTTTACATATTTTTCATATGTTATGTACCTTTCCTCATTATTAGCGATCAGTTTAATTTTCTGTGTATCATAAGCTAATTCCTTAATAAACAAATGCGTATCATAACCAGTTAAATTGTGAAGAAATACAGGAACAAAGTTGGGATTTTTATAGTTTAAATTGCAATAACTGTGAGCTGCACATCTAAACTTTCCAGTTAAATGATCATGATCTCTTACTTTTGCTTTATTTTTATTTATCTTATACAAACACTTTTTTAAGTCATGCTTCCATTCTTCTATCTTTTCACTCATATCATCTCTATCTTTGTAGAACTGTATTTTCCCCTTTAATATATTTATTTTTTTCTCAACAGCTGGTGGTAAGTCATTCAAGTTTTTCTCACATATATGACAAGTATCCGAACTGTTATAAGCTTCTATTTCCTCCTTACTAAGCGGGGTCATATCAACTACTCTGTTATATATTTTCTTAATTTCTATTGTTTCCTTTTGCAACATTTCAATAAATACTTTTGCGGCATCTGGACCTATATAACTAACAGAGGCTTTATAGTTTCCGTTTGAATATTTGACATAGTAACAAAAACTCATTGGTTCATGCTTTTCATATTTTACTGTTTTAGTACAATTATGGTCTATTTTTAACTTACATAAGATACATTCAAAGTCGGCAATTATCACAAATGGAACTCTTAATGATCGATTATAGTTTTGAAACTCTATTTGATTGTCGTATGGTTTTGGAAGTTCTATTCTAACAGCCTCATGTTCTTTACAATATAGCTCATGGTCTTGCAACTGCTTCTCATTTCGAAAGTGCCTCGTTAAACATCTGTCGCAGAAGTATAATTTCTCAGTATGTTTTGTCACTTGACTTCTTATTAATCGTGATAAGTCCTTTATCCAACAAAAATGATTGCTTTTTTCATCTTTTACATATAATAAATTGATATGAGTTTCCTGCTTATTTTTTGTGATTTGAAGTGGATATACATTATAGTTTTTGTCATAGCTGTAAACATTGATAGAAATATTACTTCTTCTTTCAAATTTTGGAATATCTTTTAATTGTACTGGGAATTCAATGTTGTCACAATTCTTCTTTTGCAACTCATTAACAAGCTGTTTATAATGTGAAGGTCTTTCAGGATGTATTTCAACAGGTTTTAAATAGCTTGCAATAGAATACAAGAAACATTTATTGTCTTTATTTTTAATATTAATGTGACGATGTGCAGACTCTTTTTAATTATTTAGCTCGTTTTATTCCACCATAATATAGAGATCTGCTCACGCTAATTCTGTAGCGAATGTCACAAAGAAATATACTTGAATTACACCATGATTTTCATGGGAAAAGTGGTTTAATCTAGGGGAATGACATTATTTATAAAAAGTAAGTTTATTACATAACTAAAATGGTAATATATAACAACATTTGATTTAGTGATTCAACAAAAGTAATGGAATATCTGATAGTTCATTTGATAGATTGATATCTTAACTTATATATATATATTGATTGACAGGCTAGAGATTGAAATATTAAGTTAGAAGAAACGGAAGATGAAATACAAGTATGTGACAACAGTTCGTAATCTTGAAAGTTTTATGGTAGGTACACAATTCATTTTGAAGTACCGCATGACATCTCTAAACTTGAATTTTATGATGCAACAAGAGATTATACATACCTTATGGTAGTATTCTTGTAACTCTTAGAAACTTTGACGATGATTCTGTCTGGTCACAACCGACGTCTCGAACCTCTGCACCTTTGCACCGGAACAAGTGATCAACCGTTCGAGACCTTGAGGTTCTTTTATATTATTCTCGAGGGTCACACCCAAGCCTCACATCCGTCAGTACATCCGTTTTATCATCTCCACAAATATGGAAACTTATTGCTCATTTGCGTTTTGATTGGCTCTTAGAGACTGCCGCACCCAAAATACGTGGCGTGACACACATGTACATACGTGTACTGTCACAGCCGGAAGAATTCAATAGCGTGATCTCTAGACTTATCTATAGATTCATATCTATATAACCAATTTCAACATATTAATGCGGTGTCACGTTGCCAAAATCATGATTATATATCCTGTAGGATGACTATGAGTAACCTTTGACATGTAAACTTCCTACAAAATTGCGCAGCAAAAGCAACATTAGTCACCTTCAGAAGGTTTTACGTATTTCCTTTTTCTGTTGCTAACCTGTAGCAAGTCAAGAGAGAAAAATGTCTTTTAAAATGCATATGAATCAAAATTATCTTTTTCAATTCCTTCAATAAAGAGCAATGTAACCATATTTTTGAACTCAGCGTCACATTCCCACTGCTTCATAATTTTCGACCTCGAAAATCATCAAGAAGCTAGCGGTGAAGCTGGAATACAGATATCCTTACTTTTCGAGTGACCCTCGTAAAAAAAAATTATATTGAAAAAAAAAGTTTTCGCGAAGTGAAGAAAGCATAGGTTATGTATACTTATGAGTCTGTTGTCAGCATAGTCGCATTTCATCTTTTCTTAACAATAATACAGAGAACGTTTATAACAAAATGGTGTCTCTGTTCCTTCACATAACACAACGAAAACGGAAATACAGGTGATTATGAATGAGTTACATCAACTAACAAGAATATTTTAGTGATTAGGAATGAGTAACATCAACTAACAAAAATATTTTAGTTTGACACATCATATAACATTACTGATGTACTATACCAAAGTAAAGATGAACAACATTTCAATGTGCTAAAATTTGCAAGAAGGCACTTGAATGAGATATTACGCTAAAGTTGAAAAGTCAATGACATATTGAACATGCTACATTAAGAGAAAAAGTCAATTTTCTCAATTATCATAAATGCTACGATTGCAAGAATGCAACATTAGAACAACCTACATAACGTTCATTAACAACTAACAGTTCTCAGTTCTAAAGATTCATTATTAAAAAAAAATATCTTGCATAAAAACCTTACCGACAAGCATCCACATTTCATTGGATTTGTAATATATGCAAAAGGAATGCATTGGAATTGTAATATATACAGAGAATAAAGTAATGACAGAGAGTGAATTAGACTACTGAACAATAACAGAGAACCGTTCGGTTTATCATTCTAATGGTGATTTTGTAATGTTCAGCACACTATCTTAGATTCAATTCAGTTTCTTTAGTACAGTAGATTCACTAATGGCAAATTCTGAGCTTTAATAAAAGTAAGTATTAATATACGGTTACGTACGTTAAATACTACAATCTAGTGAGATGTGTACTATCTCATATTCAACGAAATAGGGTCCCATTAGAAATTTAACACTACACAAGTAAGTAAGAAATAGTATTGTTATAATTAGTAACAATGTAATATACTAAGGAGCACAATAGTTTGCATTATTTCATTACATTACACACATATTTTAATTTCAATATGATATGCCAATACATAATTTGTGGTAATTACATAGCAAGACAGCCGTGTTTCGTTGTTTAGAAAGATAAATGAATGATTACAATTTAGTCACCTCAAATAATTGGTAATGAGTAATTAGTAACGTAAACTATTAATGGGGTTTAAATAGAGATCTCTACAGTTACATAGCTCGTAGAGATTTGGTTACATAAGGATTCGAGATATCAACAAGGGTTGAATTACTATTATTGACTACCATTGATTTGTTAATTTATTATAATGAATTTCCAATATTTAAGTTCATGTAGATTCAAGGGGGGACTACCGTCAAACTGTTGATATTATGATCTTGAATTTTAATTTATCTCTTTACTATAGGTTATATTATTTTAAGTGTGACAAACAACGAATAATAGTTCAATATTGAGTTTACTCGTAGCCGTTGCCTTGAGTCTACATGTCATGAATTTTAAAATTTATTGGAACCCTGTTTCGTCTTAGTAATCCTCCAAAATAATGAATAATCCTCTCTTTCCTTTCTCCTTTTTTTTGTGCGTTTGAAAAGTTTACAGGTGTATTCAAAGGAGCGAGGAAGGAAAAGGAGAAGTTTTTACTTTACTTTACTTTTTACTTTACTTTTACTTTACTTCCCTTTACTAGTGGTTTTTACTTCCGCCTGGTCATGGGCGAGTTTTTAGGTATACCGAATTGAGCCAATTAAAGAAGTTTAATCATTCACATATTATTAATTTCTTGCCGGCATCAAAGTATATTGCCATAGGCGGTTATTTGCAACCTTAGATTTAGGAGGAGCAGGGGCAATAGTCGTTTTTGTAACCTTTGGATTTAGTAGCAATCGTCTCCCCTTTCTCCTATTATTTACTTTAAGTAGCCAATGGAGCGAGGAGAGAGGATTTTAGTTTGTCGATCTGTGACGAGGGGGAATCGAACCTCAGAGTACTTGTATTCAGGAACTAAATCGTATCCCTAATATAATGTGGAATCAACATGGAATCAATCTGGAATCAACGTTTCTAGGGGGCTATTTCACTAACATCACGACAATTGAACAGATACATAGAATAAAAAAATATAATTGCATGCATAGACGAATTACATCAAAGGAAATATTAGATAACAAGTATTATGAGCTACGCCGTGGACAACCACAATACTTGATAGGGGTTTCCTGTTTACGCATTAAAATGCTATTACAGGAACTTGTGTGAATGAACGAAGAAAGTTGCAGCAATATTTCCATCTGTAAGTATGAGTTTTAAGCCAAGATAGGGTATTACATAATTTTACAATTATATTCTTCAAGCTGTTTATGCGCGATACCGATATACTAGTGAAAAAATGTGGGGATGAAACATTTTAATTCTTACTAATGTTAGCAAGCGAACCCATAACGCCTAATGTGGGTTGAAAATATGTTTTCTGTTATTCGATTGGTGCCTGCATTTTATTAGTGGAAATCCGTTCGGGCGTGGTCCGGAAACGTTGATTCGTATCGAAGTGTAATATTGTTCTTCAATATTCGATATTAAGGATTCAGAATGTATGCCATTTAGGTGGTGTACAGTGTACAGTGTATTTAGTTCAATTTAGTGTAGTTATTTAGGGAAGTGAATGATGAAGTGTAAAAAAATGTTGTAGAATTAGTATAAAAACGAAAGTATTAAGGTGAGAACAAGAAAAGGAAAGTTTCGTTAACCAGGTAAGTAAATAGGCATTTTCGAATGTCTTTTCCTTAGTCCTACCAAACATCGTATAGACTACCACTAATAATACATTAGTGATACTGCGGGTGCTCCAGGAATACTATTTTCGAAGGGTGAACTATCCTTGTAAAGATCACAGTCATCCACTTGTCCGTCCAATAGCTATTCCAAATGTCTGAAGATTTAACCATTTTTTTAAGTATCCCCTTCTAGTGCTGGCCGTTAATTTTGAACGAGGCACTTCTCGAGCCGTAGTCAAGAGTTACTCATGAAAAGACAATTGAAAATATATTAATTCATAATTTTATAAGCTCTAAATAACAACTAAATAAACTCTAAGTAAGAAATGCAAATTATTAATACATAACAATAATATTAATCACCATTAACGAATTTTAATACATTAATACTTAATAGAATCGATACAATTAATAGAATCGATAGATGGCAAGGAAGGATAAATAATTTATTCTATATTCCTATATTGTTATTTTATATTCTTGTTCACCCCTTGTTTTTTTTTATGAGTATGAAAACGTTGGTAGTATAATCTAAAGTGCATGTGTAGCCGCATAATAATGCATTTGTCTGTTCATTCATATGTGTGTCCTTGTTCTGCTGATAGCGAGTCGTTGGAATTTTGTGATGATAAAGTCTTCCGGGCTTCCAATTTTACGTAATGATAGGATTAAGTAATAGTGAGGTTGAAGAGTATAAAATGTTTGCATGCAAATGTTTGTATAGACTTTCTCTCTTTTATATATATATATATATATATATATATATATATATATATATATATATATATATATATATATATTCTTTTAAAATAGTAAATAGATAAAATGAATCCACATAATTGATATTAGGCAAACCCCTGTTCATATGATTAATTATTCATGGTGTTATTTGGCTATTTTACCTAATCAAGAGTCTACCTGTGTCTTTTTAATAATAGAATTTGTATTAAGAGATAATAGAGGTCTGTCGTCGGCTAGAAATGAGAATACATTTTAAATAACTTGATTGTACTTACAACTTGTGGCAAAACAAGCTTTTATCTGTATAGAAAGGAACTAGATTATTACAAAATTACTTTATTTTCCTATGTTAAATACCATGTTGTACCATATAAAATAGTGCGATAAAATTTATTAGATAATGAAAATTTATTAGACTGTGAATTTCTTGAATTACGTCCCATGATTATGCCTGTTAGGCTAATGGAGACGGTGGCGATGAGTAATGAATGAAAATGATGAAATGAAGGACGTGGGAAGAAACGGGAAAATCTCGAGAAAACACACGGTGTTGTCCACCATAATTATTAAGATAAGAACACTAATGAGTAAGAACTTAGAATATAAGGTTAGAATGCACGTTGAAGAGGAAAGAGGCACTCATCAACATTCAATGACATTTAAGATGACACACTGACTGACAGCTCAAATACTTCCGGAACAATTTAGGACAATTTACGCCAATTATTCGGGGACACCGGTAGCAGAAAGTTAAACTATACCATAGATGTTTGCATGATGTAACGCCCTGCTTGGTGTGTGGATGGACCCTTACAGTCTGCAATGGGGTTGATGACACTATGTTGATTACTAATAACTTCCGTTAGGGGCAACCCTGACTCTAGCGTGATTTTAATTAAACTCCGTTAGGCAGGGGTGTCCCTGGGGGAATGTTGTTAATTCACCTCGCATGCTCTTAGGAAGTGGATGTAGAGAGGACTGAAGAATTTCACCAATTAACACCTACACATTGGAACAAGACTTGAATGCATGGAGTATGGAGTATATGTAGAATTAGTAATTAGAGGGAATGTAGCATGAGTAATGACATGTAATGCATGTAGTAGTGTAATATGTAGTACTGACATAACTTGCTTGATTTCCTTTTCACTTTTCTTATTATCACAATATAGTTTATCAGTTATATAACAGATGCAACGCAAAAGTTTTATGCATGTTTTATGTGCAAGGTTTTGTTGAGTGTGTGTTTTTTTTTTAATTTTAGTTTTTTTTTTCATAATTAGTAGTGCACTCAAGGGAGTTATATCTATATGTGTGCTAACTGTATCCATAAGTAATATACTATTGGGATATATGAGTAATATACTAATTAATAAGTTAGCCTATAAGTTACTGAACATAGTGTTCTTATATAAAATATGGGAACGAAGTCAACACTCTATATATATTACACATAAGGAATGATAACGACTCGATCTTTGCTTAAAATCATCATAATCTAATAGCATTTTGTGCAAAAAAAAATATATATATATATATCAACAATGTGCAAAATATATAATAATCCAACAATTTAACTAAATAACTATTACATATACATATTCAAATAAATCTAGCAATTATATAACGTTACTTCTACACTTCTAATGATAAAACAACAGTAAATCAATATTAATCAATAATACAAAGATAATCAACATTAGCCTGAAACATAACTTGCGCAACACATATAATTATGTACTAATAATATCACCATAACTACATTATCATCTGTAATCAAAGCTCATCTGTAATCAAAACAATATAACGTTCATAATAGTACCTTAATAAGGAGGAGTAAGGCGCATAACTCAATATCATTTGATATATTCAGATAGTCAGCACAGGCAAGAGTCAAGCTGTCTAGGAAGTGAAAATCACTCTTAGGACTGACGCTTCATCCAATCTAAAGCGGTCAGAGTAAGGGTACTCGTACGCAGAAAGCCTTCTTGGGAGAGGCTACTGTGGAGCACATATTCCTTATTAGCCAATGGAACAATAATATATTTTTTAGCTAATTTAATGGTGACAATTAGATAACAATTTAAAGGTCATGATTAACGACAAACGTCTAAACAGAGTTCGAAATGGAGCAGTGGGCGAACAAGGATCAGCCTCCATTTTGTAACACAATATCAAAGGCAATTCCGTGCTCACTCGAGAACGGAAGGCTTCCTATCCGAGAGCATCCTAAATTCTTTAAATTTTCAGCTTTGATTAAACAACTTTAGAATTTATTTAATATTATAATTTTTTCTTGCAGTATAATTTGCTATTTGGTGTAAGTAAGGTGGAAAGCAGTTCCTTTACTGCTGAAATAGAGATCCCATCAGAATAGGACCAATCCAAACCATGAGTATAAATGGTCTGAAAATGAATACGTTTTCATAATATGCATCCTTGAGAAAATAAAAGGTATTTATAGTGATTACTGCCTTGTAATTAGTAATGATGAATAAACTATGCCTATTAATGGATGTTAATTAATTATTAATCTTATTATTGTTTCCAGATTATAGAATGCTTAGGACTATTCATTTGTTTTAATGTACGGTACAATTTAGTTACCCTTTTATTATTATTATTATTATTATTATTATTATTATTATTATTATTATTATTATTATTATTATTATTATTATTGCATGAAAACTTTCTGACTAAGGCTTTTACCATTCAACTTGACCTAATTCCAATAATAGAGCATTAATCTCAATTAGTAATAATGGTGATTTTATAATTTAGAACCTTCTTCTTTTTAAAGTATTGCACTTTATTGCATGCAAATTGTAGATAAAGATTGTTGTCCTGAGAGTGTGTGATGATAACAGCTGAATAAGGAAGTAGATAACTTACTTCCGGAATGTAGAACTACTCAAGAAAACACTATTACATAATAGCAGATAATACTGTTATGAAGTAAGATCATTCAAAAAAAGAACAATGTTTGATTTAACAATTATGAAGTATATCACAATATATATTTTTTTAAACAAGTATGAAATATATTACAAAACATATACTTGCTTAGAGAGATAGGCCGAGAAAAAAAAGGTACAGAACGTTGCTGGATCAGGCCGGAAATAAACCGGAAATAAAAAGAAGTAAAGGGGAAGAAGGCGTCCTTGCTTCGTAACAGAGTACTATACCTACATTCATGCCAATCCAAAAAAAAGGGATAAAGAGGAGGGTACACAGGTATTTCGGGACTATCTATAGTGCTCAAACAAACGGTGAATTGTGAATTGTCATCCATCTGCAGTATCTGTAATACAATGATGTATGTAACTATAATACCTTTTATAGAATATACTATAATGTTGCATTGCATTAATACAAACAAAACAAGACGTAATTACTTACGACCAATGACAATTTATAGAGGCATTATCTGTAAAAGGAAGGAAAACATGATTATACAAAATTAAAATTGTTGTTGCTAGTGTTCTTTTCTTGTCTGTTTCTGTTTTCAAATGACAATTTCATCGTTCTCACTGCTTCATTATCTAATGCTTTAGAGTAAAATAATACTAATAGAAATATGGAAACGTACACCTTTCTGCTATACGAGGACGAAGCATACAGTGATTCATGATTGGTTATCTTATGATATAAGGGAATATAAATTATTATATCAGTCCCTTTTATATATTTTTATTTCCTTAGCTATCTCTTCTAACTACTTATTACCTGCGCAGAAATATAAACAGTAAAAGGAAAGAAAATAAAATTGAAAGAAATACAATGAATAAGATAAAAAAAATACCAATGCTCGCTTATTTTTGAGTTTTATCTATAGGTCTTACATCTTGAGAGTTCTATCCTTATTGTTAATCTGTCTATCACGGCTGGCTTTTATTATTATAATGACCTCCTATACCACGGACTCTATTATTATAGAATCATTGTCCTCCATGATTTATCAGTACACTCTGTCGATTGATTTTAATTTGGGTTGACTGTATTTCACATTATTGAGTTCCAAGGGAACACCAGAAAGAACACGTAAACCTACTTAACCTTAGCAGATCCATTCAACTTTAGTCAATCAACTTTATTTATACACGATCTGGCTTAAGAGTAAGATATTTTCCAACGCGCGGGGTCCAAACCTTCTAATATTTATCGTTTTCACTCATCTTAAATCTAGTTTGTTACATACTCCTCGAACTGCAAAAAATAATTCGAAAAACTTTCATGAGATGTTTTCTTCCATCTTGCCAATCAAGGCAAGTGGTTCACTAAGCTCAAATGAGGCTGCGAAGGCAAAAGCCTATCTTTACCTACAAAATACAAAGGCGTATCCTGTTTTTTTTTAATTATTATTCTCTCTTTGCAATTATATTCTCATTAATGCGATTCTCAATTCTTCTAACGGAAGTTTTACCTTTAGCAAATAAAAATAACTTTTGTTTTTCTAACCACTTCTCTCTTTTCTTTCTCTTGGTGTTTTTCTTTTTGTTTGTCTGTCTGTCTGTCTGGCCATCGGTCTGTCTGTCAACACCAGGAATATAATACCTACGCAAGGAATTAAGTTGTTTCCTTAGTTGTATATTTATATTTTCTTCTTATTCCCTTTTATCCTTTTTTTTATAGCAGGGTTTCCGACCATATATGGATTTAAACTATCTTGTACTTCTCTATACTACTCTTTTCTCTATTTATTCCTTCCTATACACATAGATGTATTTACTTAATTGGTTAGGTACCTATTTACTTTTTATTTATTTATTGATTTATTTATGTATTAACATAACATTTCTTTCAGAAAGCCTGCATCAACATTGAATTTCACGTTAGAAGTTCCTACGCCTATCGCGATAACTTATTAAAATAACATTTTTAATTTGACTATGCAGTGTGGGATGATCTAACAAAATCGATCAGGTTTGGAACTAGAGAACTTAGATAATATAATTTCATTCGTTCAACATTAACTTTCTTTGGCTGATCTTCCTCGTTTACATTTAAGAAATAACCCCGGCTTAGTTGCCAAATTTCTAATGGAGACTAAATCATTTTCCTTTTACGTATGGGCTTTCCTACACTTATCATTTTTTTTTTGCTTTTGTTTTTACTGCTGACTAATTAAGGTCTTTTGAGCTAGTTTTCTTATACGACTAAGATTCTTTTTCACAAGTTTCCCATACAGGGTTCGACATGGTGTCTCGACTTCGATACCTAATACAGCCTTTCTACCAAACACCAATTCAAAAGGAGAATAAGGATGGTGTTCGTGTCTCGCAGTATTATAAGCGTAAGAAGCAGTTCTAACAAATAGAGACCAATCCTTCTGGGAAGTAGACATATATTTCTTCAAATAGTTTACCAAAGCTTGATTATATTTCTCCATTCGTGAATTTATTCTATGATGGTATTTAATACTAAACTTTTGATGTATACCGAGTACAGTCATAATTTCGCTAGTTACTTGTGTGTGGAATTTAGAACCAAGGTCTGACAATATATGGCGGGGTGGACCAAAATAACAAATAATATCCTCCAATAAAAACTTTGCAACATTCTTGGCTGTTATTGTTCTTAATGGTCGTGCCACTACATAGTTTGAGAACATATCTACAGCGGTGATGACATACTTATAACCATTAGAGGGGGGCAGTGGGCCAAATACTTCCAAATTTAAGGTATGGAAAGGAGCTAGTGGTTTAATTGGTTCATGCAACCCTAATGGTGTAGTGGTTGAGTCTTTACGTTCTTGACATTCGCGACATGTCTTAATATACTGTTTGATATCGAATCCCATTCGAGGCCAATAAAATCGCTCATTGACACGAGAAAACACTTTTCGTTCTCCAAGATGTCCGCCCTCTAGACATGAAGTATGTGTAGCATATAGCACCTCAGGAACCAGACTTCGAGGAACACATTGTTTAAATCATTATTAGACTTACGATATAACACCTCATCTACTAATACATAAGGACGAGCCTCATTATTAGTAGGATCAGACTTTACTAAATCACGAATTCTGCCAAAATATTCGTCTTCTTTCTGTGCCTTGATTACATCAGTCGCGTCAATTTTCATCATGTTTATACACAGCCCTTCGTCGCGATTGGCGTTTTCTTCCACACTTAGGGTTTGCGTCGGATATCTGGACATGCAGTCCGAATGTCGATTAGAGGGGTTACCTCTTATCGCTTTAATCGAGAAGTTATAAGATTGCAACCTGATTAACCAAAGAAGATATTTGCCTTTTAGATTTTTCATGTTCCTTAAATAGCAAACACAACAACTATCAGTAAACGCAGTGAAGTGAGGCACTCTTATTAGATATTCATGGAAGTGTAACACGGCTTGTACCAAAGCCATGGTCTCTTTTTCTGGGATCGTTAAGGACTTAGCTTCATGGTCTGAGATTTTTCTGCTGTAATAAGCAATCGGTTTCTTCTCTCCATTTTTGATTTGCATTAATACGGCGCCAATTCCGTATTCACAAGCATCTACATACAATTCGGTAGCGTCTGCTTCAGGATCAAAGATGGCTAATACTGGGGCAGTAACGAGCTTCTCCTTTAAAATATTAAAGGCTTGACGTTCTTTATCTCCAAATTGAAAGATTACATCAGGCTTAGTCAAATCTATTAAAGGCTTCGCGATAACTGAAAAGTTTTTAATAAATCTTCGATTATAACTAGCCAATCCAACGAAACTGCGTACATCACGAACTGTTTTTGGTTCGGGAAAGTTAGTGATAGCCTCGACTCGTTTAGGATCTATCTTAACCCCTTCGCGTCCTACGACGAATCCTAAGATTGGTAGTTCAGCATACATTAAGTGAGATTTTGAGGGATTTAATTTTAGATTGGCTTCTCGCAAACGAGTGAATACTTTCCGAAGTCTGTCTAACTTTTCGTCTATAGATTTTCCAAAACCAATCAAGTCATCCACGAAGCATGCCATAATATTGAATTTTAACCCTGCAAACACTTTGTCGATCATTCTTTGAAATGCTACGGAGGAAGTGGAGAGACCTTTTGGGAGCACATTAAAATTAAACAAACCGGCACTACAAATGAATGCAGTTTTCAATTTATCCTCTTCCTTTAAGGGAATTTGTAGAAAACCAGTTCTGAAGTCTATTGAACTTATGAATTGAATATTTGTGAATAAATCTATTAGGTCGTTGAGTGATGGAAGAGCGTAACTGTCAGGAGATATGACGGAGTTCAATTTTCTATAGTCCACTATGAGTTTCTTAGAATTATCTCTCTTCTTAACTAAAATAACTGGTGATGCGTATGAAGACCGACAACTAGAGATGATGTTTTGTTTAAGCAAATTGTCAATCTCTTCTTTCATGGCTCTTTTTGTCTCTAATGTCTCTCTGTAGGGTGGTGAAGATACAGGAATGTTTGAAATTAATTCTATGCTATGCTCATATTCGTGTGTTACAGTTATATCATTTATTGTCCACGCAATAATATCTTGAAATTCATTCAATAGATCTACTACCCTTTTTCGATCTTCAGACGAAAGGTCAGGGGAAATGTCAATTTCTTTACCGACATCGTGTTGTAATTTAGATTTCGAATTTTCGACTTTCTCAGCGGAGAGTGGGCTGGCTTTAACCGTGTTCACTCTTATCTCTGGTGTAGGAATACATTTCTCCAAATGTCCTATGATTTGAGCATCTGGAATAGTCACGTCCCGCTTACTCAAGTTAAACACAGGCAGTTTAGCATACCCATTTTCTTCCACATACATTGTAGGTGGTATTAAACATGAGTAAGTTCGATGCAAAACATCATTCGGTTCAACATAATGATCTCCAGTTATAGGATAACATGGCTTAACTTGCACTAAACGAACTTTCCCAGCAGGTATTTGCATGCGCTCGGCAGTTGTGATCAAGTTACGAGATGTTTGCTGCTCAATACAGTTGATTTTCAATATAGGACATTCGTTCTCAGGTTGGGAATCACAATGTACGTCTTCAGAAAGGGAGATTGAATCATGAAGTTCTAAACTACTTTGAGGCACGTCAATGTTCGTAGGTGATACTGATGTTGAGCTAACGTTTCTATTCGTCCTAGAGTTACCATTTTTGTTGTAAAACTGAACATGTGACAGATTTAATACTGTTTGTTCCTTACGACTTGGCAAATACTGAACATAAAACTTCATGTTAGGATGTCTTTGATTGCCATTAATAGTTATAGACTGTAACCCTATACCGTATGAGTAACGCTGAATGAAATCTATTCCTAGAGCCATTTTCAAGTCTAATTGAGACTGTTTAACTAATGCCACATTTAACCATAAACGACGCGATCTTCGACCATAAGTTCCAACTTGGAAACTTAACCGAACCACTGGGAGTGGTTCAGTTAACTTATCCCCTAATGTGCGCAAACGAATAGTGGCGCGCATTCGCTTAGCAATTGGAAAATTTTGAGGGATCATTTCTTCAGCCAAAACAGAGACCTGCGAACCACTGTCTAATAATGCGTCTACTTTTCTATTAAAAATTCGAATCGGAATCGTGGGCAATCTGTGATCACACAATTTCGTTCGAGCTCTTTTCACTTCAATTAGCCTACCATCTCTCCCGATTTCATGCTTATACGTCCACATTCTTTTGACAAACGAATTGTTTCTAACACCCCTATAAGGTTTTACATGATGTGGTCTTTTAAATTCTCTACCTTTCCTATTCATTTCCTGATGAGATTCAGTATAAATGTCAGCTAAGTACAATAAACGCAACACATGAATAGCTTGATCTATTGTCGATACTTCCTTTAATACTAAGGCCTGGACATAATTTGAAGGCAACGCTTTATACAATAGGCGTAACAATTCTCTCTCTCCCATTTCAGGTCTTACGAACTTCCAGTCTCGTATTAAAGTATATGCGAAGTTATCAGGTGGGAAACGAGGAGGGAGTCGTTTTCTCTTTAACTTTTGTTCAAGCTGACCTTTATATAGATCGTCAGGAAATGTTCGAGAAATCATTTGCTTTAATTCTCGAAACTGCAACTGTTGGATGGCATCCTTATGACATAGGAACCAATCAAGGGCCGAATTTTCAAGACAGGCCGCTAGATATATACATTGCTCCTGGTCGAGCCAATCGAGGGCACGAGATATGGTCTGATATTCATCAAGGAATCTTGTAACAGATTCTTTAGGGCTTCCTTTAAATTTCGGCAATTTCAATACCGGGACACTGGCTACTCGATCTTCTGTTTCTTCCCGTGCACTTGATTCATCAGGATCTTGTCTATTTTCTATTTGGGGTCCTTTCGGAGGGAGTAAATTATCATTTATTGCCTTATTTTCGTCCAAGGGTAATGAATCCTCTGAGGGAGTCTTCACTTCGTGATTATCTAAAATTTCTTGCCTAATATTATTATATAACAAAAGTGCAAGTGCGTTATCGGCAGTGGGGGAATATGTCACTTGAGGAGGGTGAGAAGCAATTTGCGGATATTTAAGAAAACTTAGATTTTCAATACAAGGTTCTTCATTTATAAACTCTTTAAATTCTTCGACTGAGTCATATGAGAAAGGACTCGGTGTTAGTACGTCACGTGCAGTTTTTTTCTGGTAGAGCTCCTTCTTTGCCAATTGTTTAATTTCGTCTTCTGAATCATATTTACTTGATTCAGGTGGTGAACTTTCTGGGAGTTTACTTTTCAAGGGTTCGCCCACATGAGGTGGTATGTCAAATGGAAAATAATCCCTGACCGCTTTCGGAGCAATTATATGCTGCTGTTCTTCTTTCTTAAAAGGTGTTGACGCCAACTTGGGATCGAACTCAAAATCACTCGTCATATTGCCAGGAGATTCTTCAGAGGAACTAACTGCACCTTCATTAGAAGGGTTAGTCAGTTGTTCTGGCTTAAGGAAAATCGTTCGTTTCCCGACCACTGGTTTATATTGTGTACTGTCCAAAGGAGTCAAGGATGACATTTTATTACAAGTTTCTTCAAACTTAGCTAAATTTTCCTTATAACGCTGCGTTTTCGTTATCGGTTGCCTATCCACAGGATCTGGTAAACTATACTGCTGTGGATGATTTATCCGCGGTTCAAGAGAAGTAGGCGAACTAGCTACTGGCAAACTAGCCTGCTGCACTGGCAAATTGGTTGCTTCTTTTGCCATGGGACATAACTCGGAACGCAAAGTCTTCGTGAGCGCAGTTTTCTGAGCAAGAGATTTCCTACAATATTTGCAATTTGCCTCACCCGATTTTGTAATATACCAAGCATGAAACTTCGGCGGAGATTTCTTAGGTTTGAAAAAGGGGAACCAATGGGAAGACATTTCGAATTACTGTTTTCACTATTTTTTGTTTCAAATAAAAAAATTAATGGGGGGGGGGTATTTCACTATGAGCAATATAATCAGATCATTAATTTCCATTAGAATCCAAAATAACACAATTGCAGTAATGCGACAATTTACATAATTCACTTAAATTAACATGCACTATGAACATAATATCAAAACATAACATAAGACATAGAATAGAAAAGGAAAGATGTCATAGCAGCACCACAAAATTTTTCGTCCCGAAAAATGAAAAAGAAACAAGAAAAGCTTTGGACGAGCCCCCATTTGTGACGATGTGCAGACTCTTTTTAATTATTTAGCTCGTTTTATTCCACCATAATATAGAGATCTGCTCACGCTAATTCTGTAGCGGATGTCACAAAGAAATATACTTGAATTACACCATGATTTTCATGGGAAAAGTGGTTTAATCTAGGGGAATGACAACATTATTTATAAAAAGTAAGTTTATTACATAACTAAAATGGTAATATATAACAACATTTGATTTAGTGATTCAACAAAAGTAATGGAATATCTGATAGTTCATTTGATAGATTGATATCTTAACTTATATATATATATTGATTGACAGGCTAGAGATTGAAATATTAAGTTAGAAGAAACGGAAGATGAAATACAAGTATGTGACAACAGTTCGTAATCTTGAAAGTTTTATGGTAGGTACACAATTCATTTTGAAGTACCGCATGACATCTCTAAACTTGAATTTTATGATGCAACAAGAGATTATACATACCTTATGGTAGTATTCTTGTAACTCTTAGAAACTTTCACGATGATTCTGTCTGGTCACAACCGACGTCTCGAACCTCTGCACCTTTGCACCGGAACAAGTGATCAACCGTTCGAGACCTTGAGGTTCTTTTATATTATTCTCGAGGGTCACACCCAAGCCTCACATCCGTCAGTACATCCGTTTTATCATCTCCACAAATATGGAAACTTATTGCTCATTTGCGTTTTGATTGGCTCTTAGAGACTGCCGCACCCAAAATACGTGGCGTGACACACATGTACATACGTGTACTGTCACAGCCGGAAGAATTCAATAGCGTGATCTCTAGACTTATCTATAGATTCATATCTATATAACCAATTTCAACATATTAATGCGGTGTCACGTTGCCAAAATCATGATTATATATCCTGTAGGATGACTATGAGTAACCTTTGACATGTAAACTTCCTACAAAATTGCGCAGCAAAAGCAACATTAGTCACCTTCAGAAGGTTTTACGTATTTCCTTTTTCTGTTGCTAACCTGTAGCAAGTCAAGAGAGAAAAATGTCTTTTAAAATGCATATGAATCAAAATTATCTTTTTCAATTCCTTCAATAAAGAGCAATGTAACCATATTTTTGAACTCAGCGTCACATTAATCACTGCTTTCTTATCTTTAATTGGTTTAGGAAGTTCAATATAGGAAGAAGCTCTTAATGGTACATATTTGTTTAATCTGATTTGTAAATATTTAATTTGATGCAATGTCCATCCTGATCCTCTACCTTCAAATTCTTCCATTTCTCTACGAAGTTTTTGTTTTGCATGATGTATATATTCACTTAAGGCAGTTGATTCTAATATTCTCTCGTTTGATGTTTTAAAATTGCGCTCCTGTATTTCTTTATCTTTAATATAGTCGCAAATGAAAACAAGGTTAACTTTAACAGGGTGAAATTTTAATTCCTCTTTGATTTTGTTAATAGCAACTCTTCCACTTGTATCTAAAAATTTTATTGGATCTTTATATCCTCCTGTGTTTTCAACTTTAATGGTTTGTAAACGCTTCTTCAGTGCTGTTTCTTCTAATTCTACTTTTATAGGTATACGTGCTGGTTTCGGTTCTTCAATTACTTCTTGTTTAAATGGGAATATATTTCTAATCTGTCTTCTGCTTTGTTCATCATCATATTGTTTAAGAAGGTCTATCAGTTCTGCTTTTCTTAATCGGGAATATCTTCTGATCCCCCTCTCTTTACATTGTCGTCTTAGCTCTATTACAGTAAATCTATTATAATTGCTCATCTTATTTATTACATAGAAAATCTTACTCTGCTCAATTTTTATCTTCGCTGGATTATTTCAGTTCATTTTCATACTATTTTTACTTCCATATATCCTAATACAACGCTTAATATTGTACACTCCTGCCATTGTCTAGATATTACGCGTTGTATTAGAAAACGACTTTCATGGTAATAACCCATCAAAGTCACATATACACATATTAAAATTAAATCATTTTTGTAAACTTACTCATCATGCCTTGCTATTATAGACGATGAAGACAAACAAAACTTTACTAATATGGACAAGGGGGAGTTTTACCCCCCTTACAGAACGTTCATCCTCAAACAGTTTTTATCAGCTTTAGGCTTTTTTGATCTTAGTAAGAATGAGTAGAGACCGGACTCGTTGACGAAAATTGTATGTGGCTGAAGGGGTATTTTTTTGATACCCCTTAAAGCCCAATACTGTTCTTGATATTTTTTTACATGGTCGCCTATGGCTTGATTGGTGTTCTCATACTCTAAAATTTTAGCAACGTCCTTACCCTTGAACCATATGGCTCCGTTATCATCGATCACAGTTAGAAACTCTTTGTCTTGAAATTTAAAAAAATAAATCATTTTTGTAAACTTACTCATCATCATCATCATCATCATCACCACCACTACCATATTTATATTCATCACTAGCAGCGTTCACCCCGCTTCGCTGCGGTCACCCCGGAACGCAATAAACTTTGTTACTTAGATAATTTTTACTTTTTCGCTTTCAAGTGATATGATAAAAACCATAGAAGATTGCAGTAAATGTTAACATTATATCGCCTGTCATTTATGTTAACCCGCCCCGCTTCGCTGCGGTCACCCCGGAACGCAATAAACTTTGTTACTTAGATAATTTTTACTTTTTCGCTTTCAAGTGATATGATAAAAACCATAGTAGATTGCAGTAAATGTTAACATTATATCGCCTGTCATTTATGTTAACCCGCCGAGTGACACGGTCATGCGGGTTGCATATAAATACGTTTATTTTTACCTATGATGAACTAACAAAGGATTTGTACGTTATGGACACTTGAATGGTCAATTATCTCAAGACACTGGTAATTAAAAATTAAAGTGATATGATAAAAACCATCTAGGGTCCAAATCCTAATAACCCCCCAAAAATGAAAGAAATTGGTTCAGCCGTATTAGCGTGATGAGGGAACAAAGGATTTGTGCGTTCTCTTTTATAATATAGATCACTACTGAAATCAGATGTTTTTTTTGCATTATTAATAATTCTTTTTCCTTTAACAGTATTTGCTTCTCTAGTAGTGCCGCTAAGAGTTTAAGATCATGATGAATTAATTTAAGTCTATTATGTAATAAATCAAATTCTTTCTCCATATTTGTTATATAGAAAACCAACAAAAATGAGATAAATTTAAAAAATCTAAGAATAAAAACGAACATGACTAGTGCTAAGGAAATATTATCTTACAAACCTATATTTGATTGTGTATGTAAACATTTAGATATTGGTGGTCATAATGATGAAGACAATATAAACTTTAGCATCTCAATAGGTATGTTAGATCATTTGTTCAAGAAAGCCACTAAAGAAAACAACTTATTTCTTATACAAAACATTCTCTATGCGAACGTTATGAACTTGTCTGATGAAATATTAGATTCACTGACTGATGAACAATGGCTATCTATAGGTTATGATGATTATGAGGGGGAATATAACTATGATCACATTACAGAAGATTTCATACGCAAATATCTGCAGAAAGTTAATTTGAGCGAAATATGTTTATGGAAAAAGTTATCGGAAGAGTTTATAAGAGAATTAGCTGATAAAGTTGATTGGGAGATTATTTCAGGAAGCCAAGACTTATCAGAAGACTTTATAAGAAAATTTGCAGATAGAGTTGATTGGAAAGAAGTATCGTATAATCAAAACCTATCTGAAGAATTTATTAATGAGTTTATAGATAAAGTTGATTTTGATGCTATATCTTATAAAAACGAACTCTCTGAAGCCTTTATACGAGAACATGCAGATAGAGTTAATTGGTGGTACTTATCTGGAACTCATCAATTATCAGAAAACCTTATAAGAGATTACGCTGACAAAGTAGATTGGGAAATGATTTCAATGTCTCAAAATTTAACAGAAGAATTTATTGCAGAGTTCAAAGACAGAGTTCATTGGCATAACATCTCAATTTATCAACACCTCTCTGTAGATTTTATATATTTATTTAGACATTACGTAGATTGGAGAGGTATAATAAGAAAATATCATAATAATCCCGATTTAGGTAGTATATTGAATTTAGCATTCGATGTTATAACAGATGGTTTGTTTAATGTTTAACTAATTAACTTTTATGACTATTATATCATAAAAGTTGTAAGAAGAATGAGTTGAGACCGAGTTCGTTAATGAAAACAGTTTGAGGATGAACCGTAAGGTGAGCGTTTTGCTCACCTTTAAAATCTTGATGAAAATTGTATGAGGTTGTACGTTTGAAAGGGGGCCAGTGCTGGTGGCCCCTAGTTGTAACTTTAATTATCTAATATTAACCTATCATACAAGCAATCAATTTCTTTAACCAAATCTTCTTCTGATAGTGGTGTCCAAAACTCATTGCCTTTACCTTTACGAATATCTAGTTCTTGCTGCATTAGGTTGAATAGCTTAATACTGTTAGGATCTCTAAACTTTTCATATATTATTACATGATTCGGATATATTTCTTCTGCTTCATTAAGAGGCTTGTATAGACTTCTCTTCTGACATCTGATTGCGTAATAAGGGAAAGGATCATTAGGCTTGTTCTCCTTATATATGATTAGACAATTATCTTTTGAAACATCATCTGTATATGGCGCTGCAATTTCTTTTAAGCTCTCATTTTGAAGTCTCAATCTCTCCATTGTTTGTTTTATTTCTTCTACTTTTCTTTGCAACTCTTCTTAGTCTTCTTGAATTTGTTTAAAATTAGAAACGAAATAGTCTTCGATAATATCATAGCATTTGTCATAGAAGTCTTGCGATACCCATAAAGCAATAGCGAGAAATATCTTTTTATACATATATGTTCCTGAAATTAGATTGTTTATTTCGTTACCAGCTAGTTTTACTGTGTAAGATGAGTTTCTGAAGTTCCTAGAATCCGAGGAACTTCGAAGTTTGTTGTAGTAATCTAACAACTCTTTTGATTCTTTATTTTTCAGCCAGTTGTCAAACCTCTTACCTCCGCTCTGACACAACTTAGTAGCGTTAAAGTATCCTGTACTCTTATCTATAATCAACTTGAAATCACCAAAAATACCATACCAATAATTGTCTTTAATCTGCTCATAGCAAATATCGTTTAAACTATACGAATTATCCATAGTACTCATATTTATTATATAAAAATATTAATTTAATCATTTTCAGAGTTTTTATCCACACAAATAGATTCTTATCACCATCTTATCATAAGTATGTAGAGCGACTCCTATGATTAGAGGAAGCGCTTTTTCTATCATAATATTCTGTTAGCTCTTTTGATTCTTTATTTTTCAGCCAGTTGTTAAACCTCTTACCACCACTCTGACACAACTTAGTAGCATTGAAATAAACGTATGTTCCTGAGATGATTGATGTTGTTTCTTGGTCTCCTCCTTTAATTAGATATGTAGAGCAATTCCTCGTATACCAGCGCTGGAAATATATGTTATGAGAGTAACGTTTGGTTACCCTTATCTCATTTAAACTATCCTTTTATGGTTATTATTCCATAAAAGACAACATTTATATTTACACTACAACATTACTCTTATCTACCTAACTATTATGTGAATCATCAAAACCTAGACATTTAACATATACTTTATCACCTTTCCTTCTTAACACCTTTTCCACCAAGTATTCATCTTTATGTTTCGTCCTTAATAGTTCTGGTTCGTAAAATCTACCTTGTACATCCTGTTCTTCTAAATCTTTAATTCTATATGTAGGCGGATTGGATGGAATAACTTCACTAATAACAAATACTTCTGTTGACCAATTAGGTGTATATCCTTTTTCAAATAACCCTTTCGATTTACTTATACGAACATGATCACCTAATTTGTATTTGGGTTTAACACGCTTATATTCTTTCTTATACACTTTCTCCAATATTGTTCGCTCATTCTTCTTCTTAACTTCTATAGGCTTTAAACCAATTGTTCTATGCACTTTATTATTATACTCACTAACCAATGTTGGTAATATCTCTATCCATTTATAATTTCCTTGTGTTGTGAACCTTTTCCACATGTTTTGTTTAAGTGTTCTATTGAATCTCTCAACAACAGAAGCTTTCTTACCACTATAGGTTGAGTAATGATTAATCTTATTTTCATCCATTAACTTCTTGTACTCTTTATTGTAAAACTCTCTGCCTTGATCAGGTTGTAAGTTACTAGGTTTTCTCGTTGTTAATATGGATTCGAATGCTTCTGTAACATTAATACCACTCTTGTCTTTAACAGGAACAGCAAACGCATATTTAGAGAACACATCTATAATCGTTAGCAGATACTTATAGCATTTATTTAATTTGGAAACACCTTTTAATACTCCACTATCCATTTCAACAAGGTCAGCTTGCCAAAGATCATCAATACCTTTTATAGCTACACTTAATCTGTCTAAGTTTTTTCTAGATTGTTTGTGAATTTCTTCTATAATGTCTTCTCTAACACCTTTACCTTCTTCTAGTCAATCAGGCTTTTTAACGAATTGAGTTTTAGTAGCACCACATACAGAACAAATACCTTTCTTTAGATATCTTCCATTCTTTGTTTGTTCAATTCTAATAGTATCTTTCTTCGTATCTGTCGATTTCTTACACTTAACACAATACATCCTGTTTATTATATAGAAAATCAATAACTATCGCTGTTTAATATTAGGCTATCAACATTCTCATTATCATCATCACTATCTTCATCTTCTCTTTCTACATGCATAATAAGCAATAATAATTTACCATGTTTCAGATCAGAAGCTTTAGATGGTCTAACTGCTAATTGATCATTTATATTAAAGTGTAATGGAAAAGTTTCAATTAGAGAACCATTTAAATATATATCTATAAAATACGTATTATGAGATGATTCTATATGCATTATCCTACCTTTATAAAGAAATTTGTATGCGGTAGATAGATTATGTATTAAAAAGAATGGATTTTCAACATTTTCTGATATCAATCGACCTGGAAGCTTTATAACATAACTGCGTTTGATGAAGTTAAGCTCTTCTTTTAACATGGCAATATCTTTTCTCACAACTGTATTATCTAACTCTGATATCATTTTAACATTACCAAAGATATCCATATTTATTGTATAGCAAATGTTTTTATGAAAGCTCTCTTTCTATGTACATTACAACAAACAATAATTGTCCTTCTTCCATAGCTGAATTTTTATTTGGTTTAATCGTAATTATATCGTTCTTCTTAAAGTCAAAAGGTATCTCTTTAATCAAAGTATCACCCAAATATATATCTAGAAAGTATTTATCCAAACTTAATTCCATGTGCATTATTTTCCCATTATAGAGAAATTTGTAACCATTACAGAGATTAAATATTCTAAAGATTGGGTCTTTAACATTCTTAGTTCTCAATCGATATAGTAGAGGTACAGTTTCTTTTTGCATAATCAATTTAGTAGTATCCATCCTAACCTTTTCAATATCTTCTTTCTTGATGTATGTTTCTTTTAACGTTTCTAATACATCTTCAAATCGTTTTCTATCGTTCTCTAATTGGGTTTCTATTGACCTAAGTTGACTTACGCTAACAACATCATTTAAATTCTTCAACAATTTTAATTGTTCTTCACTAATATTAACATTATCTTTTCTATCTTTAACATTACCAAATATATCCATACTCATTTATTATACAGAAAGAGCCCATCCTAATTTTTCAAAACATTTCTTTAACATCTCTATTTGTTTAGATGAGTGCTTAAAATCAATATCAATATAAACATCATGGTTTTTCAACAGATAGTACAGTACACATTTTAAGTTAATAAACAATACTCTTTTCGGATACAGTTCTTTAAAGGTCTCGTGTAAGTTTTCGAACTCATTTATAAGTGTTTCCTCCATATGTTGTAATTTTAATGGTTTTTGATCAGTAACGTGATGGTGTATTAAATATACATCATCATAATATTTTGTGTATTTGTTTTTCTTTAGTACTTCTAGAACATCTTTTATTGATATTAAATCTTTTGACATATCTTTAAATTCATCATTTAACACCTTGAACACATCTTTAGGAATATTTCTATCTTGCACAGCTTGTAAACGAGATAACTGTAACTTAAATCGTTTTGTAGTATCATACCATGGTTTTCTTACACAACCGGTTTTCATTTCTTCATTAGTACTGTAAACCCAACCACTCTCTACAGAACAATCATCACAAATGTATCTACTCATACCTTTTTTAATGACTTACTACCACAATTACTGCACTCTAATGGTCTAGAGCTATAATTTGACAACAACTCCTTTAACGTAATTATTGGACGTAACTTTTCCAACTCTTCTTCCGTGTACAAAAATTTAGGTATTAACATTTTCCATAAATCAATAACATCATATACGTTGTTTTTATCTTTTAAGTATATCTTACTAACATCCTGAAAATACTGATATAAATTAAATCTAACTAGTGGATCTAGTTCATCCTCATGCTTCTCAAACTAATCTAAAAATCTATTGTGTATAGCTTCCATATTTATCTTAAAACAAAACTTTTATGGATATAAGCCATAAAAGTACTTAAACCTAATTATTTTTAATAATATACATAACATCACTAAAAGAATACCCTTGATTTAGAAGATTTAAAACCTTAACATAAAGATGACCACATATAACTGAATTAAAGTCTTGTATTCGTTCGTCATTGTAAAATAAGTTTTCAGTACCAAGATATTGTACCAGTTGTTTAGGAGGAACACCGCCATAAGAATCGAACACGTACTTTATGTTGTTATCTTTCCAATAGCATATCCAATGAGTACCAATGTTTTCTGATTTATCGAATTAACTACACCACACTGATTTACATAGGGTTTTTGTTGAAGTTCATCACTCATAAATACGCCTCTAAATCGTTTTATCTTTAATTCTTTAACCAACCTCTCTATATCGAAGTTGGTCAATGGTTTTAGTTTTTTGACTTCTTTGGTTTACCTGCCCCCTGCTTTTCTTGCATAGCCATATTGTGTCCTTTTTTGTTCTGCAAGTTCTTGTTTATTCTTCTTAGCATCAAGTACAGTTTTAGTAATCGCTGCTGCACCGCATGCTAATGAGCCAACTGCTCCTAAAGCTGCTAAAATAGCTGGAATTGTAAAAATAAAACCACCCATATGCTCTTTCTTAATCTTTTTCATTTGTGCAGTAGTTAAAGTTAAATCCATTCCTTTACCTTCTCTAATTTTCTTAGATTTATCACTAAGTTGTTTCTTTGTTAATACATGATCGATATTTAAATCCTTTAGTTCGTTATAAGGAACGCTAAACACACAACCTTTAATAGAACACATCTTCCTATTTATTTAAGAGAAAATCTTAGTTTGTAAAAGTATAGTTGTTGTAGCTCCACCAAAATCAATTAAGGAATCATTCTCATCTGTTATCCTTATCTCAAAATTGTCAACCTTGTCTTTGGATATAGGGAAAAATAATGGATAAGTAGGCTCGTAAATAATACTATGTTTAAACTCGGCATCTGTTTTGAATGATGCTATAATCCCTGTTTCTCTATGTGTGTATTCTGTATCTTTAACAAACATACCATCTGCTATATTACAGTGAACATTAATTGTTTCAAACGGATGAAACTTTGTCAACTTACTTCCAGTATGTGTTTTGTTTTTTTTCTAAAACTTCAAGAACATTAAACCCGAGGACAGTACCTATACCCCCAATTGTAACATCATTACTATCAGTTTCTATTTTCACTCTGTTTCTTAAATGATCTTCTGATAATGTTATGTTGATTGACTGAGATTTTAAATACTCATTAAGTGATTTCAAATTGTATTGCCCTTCTGATATAAAGACTTGTTTATTACCATACGAGAAACTGTTTTTCCTGTTGTTATGTTTGGAGTTAGATATGTACTGTAAAACCCAACTAGTCCTATACTTAAATAGTTGCTACTGTTGTCTAATTCGTAATGGAGTTTCTTCTTTAAAACAGAAGTATCACTAGTTAACTTAAATACCTTAGCCATTTATTATATAATAAATGAATGAGTTTGATTTACCTAGAGATATTCCGAGAGAGAAAGTAATCAAGTTATTAGAAGATGTCATTCAAAAGTTAGAATACAGTTTAAAGAAGAAAAAGAGAAAACTACGAATTGTTAAATATGCATACTACACTTTGATCACGTTATCGGTTATACTTTCTGCAACAACTGGATTTATTAATATTTCTATACCCGTAACAATTTACTCAATATTAACAACATCTCTTGCAACTGGAAGTGCTATAATAACACGTTTGACTTCTAAGTTAAACATAAGCAAAAGAAAAGACGAATATAAAACCATTGTCACTTGTATTAACTCATTTAAAGAACAGTTAGAGATGATAATAACATTAAATTGTGAAATGGATAACGAATATATAAAAGATACGTTGCTGAAGTTCAGAGAACAACTTAAAGATATAAGATCATAAAAGAGACGATTTTCTCTATAATAAATGAGTAAGAAAACTATTAATTGGGATGTAAAAGAGATGATAAAAGAAACAACAGCTAAAAAAAGAAATGGAGAACTTCTACCTGATGATATTCGATGTCTTATAGTGGGTCCATCTGGGTGTGGTAAGACGTTTTTGCTATTTAACTTCTTATTACAGCCAGGTTGGTTAAACAATAATTACTTCTATATATATTCTAAAAGCATGAATCAGCCAAAGTATGAGCAGTTAAAAGATCGATTTGGAAAAGCAGAACTAAAGTTTAAGAAGCAAATAGCAACGTTCTTAAACGGTAATGATTCTATTGTACCTATTGATGAATGTGAAAAATACTCTGTCGTTGTGTTTGATGATTACATTTTAGAGAATCAAGATACTGTTAGAAATTACTTTACAAGAGGTAGGCATAGACATTTAGACTGTTTCTATCTTGCACAAACATATTCGAAAGTACCTAAACAGCTTATAAGAGATAACGTTAACTTCCTATGCATATTCAGACAAGATGATACTAATCTTAAACATGTGTATAATGAGTTTGTTGGAGGAGATATGTCTTATGATAAATTTAAAGAGATATGCTCAAAATGTTGGCAAGAAGATTATGGTTTTATAGTAATTGACATGACAAGGAAGGTAAACAATGGTAAGTATAGGAACAAGATAAAACACTTTATAAACGTTTGATGTTTTTTCACGTTTATTGACGTTTATTGACGTTTCACGTTTATTGACGTTTATTGACGTTTTTTCACGTTTATTGACGTTTATTAACGTTTATTAACGTTTGTTCGTTTTGTATATAATAAATGGATGAGAAAGAAATTAATAAGAATATCAAGTTAAAGGAGTTCTTGATAAAGGGCTTCAAATCTTGGAAGAAAGAAAGAGCAGGTATATATGATAAATTTAAGACACAAGAACAACCTGTAATTGATGCTATTCAAAACTTGGGAAGTGATATCAAAGAAGTAGCAGAACAAAATAAAAATCTAATAACTGAACTTGTTCCAGTTGTACATAAGTCGGCTTCAATAGATCTTAGTCTACTAGAAACACCTAAAAAGATAACTTATGATAGTTCTCCAAGTAGTAGTGATACACCTATAACGGGAGAAATAAAACAAATGAGAAAACAAATTAAAGACAGAGTGGAAGGAGTAGAACCTTTAACAACAGCACACTCATTTGGAAAGATTGCAACGAAATATTATAGTAAAAGAAATGATAGTGTGTTTTGAATAAGAACTATTGAAGAAGATGGGAAAAAAATAAATAAGATAGGAAATTCTGAAGTTAAAGTGAACGATGATGATTTGATAATTAATGGTAAAACTTATAAAGGAACAGAAGGTCTACGGGAATTGTTAACGATGAATACTAATAAAACCATTGAAGATTATGATGATGACGATTTTGAACAGTACAAGGAAATAATAATAGAATCAGATGCTGCCTTCCAAAAATATAATCGAGATAAAAAATAGCATCTAGTAGAGGTTCTAAGTACATTAATATTATCAAACCTATTTGGGATAATTATATTAAACCATCTTTACCTCCAACACCACCAAGAAAGAAAACACCAAAGTCTGGGGAAGGAATTAAACAATATACCGAGATACCTAAAGAGTATGTATGGATGGTGACGCGAGAAAGCTTATAGATAGGTTAATAGTTATAGATGGAGAAGAAAAGGCTGGTAATAATAACTTTTACAATGAGAAAGTAGGTATAGTGAGTATGATTAATAATAAGCTTTCACAATTTATTCCTAATGATCCAAAAGGTATAGGTTATTTGATTAAGATCTTAAATACATTACCACCACGATTCTGGAATGATGAGAAGCTTGGAAAAGGACTAGTAAATGATTTGATTAATAAACTTCCAGTTGAATTACATATTCCAGGTTTTAGATTTTGCGGGCCTGGGACTAAGCTTCAAGAAAGGTTAGAGAGAGGTGATGAAGGTATTAACCCATTGGATGAGGCTTGTAAAGAACACGATATATACTACAGAGACAATAAAGATACAGAGTCAAGACATATTGCAGATAAGGAACTAGAAACTAAAGCATGGAAAAGAGCATTTAGAAGTGATGCGTCAATTGGTGAACGACTAGCTGCTTTATGAGTTGGTACTGCTATGAATGCTAAGTTAAGTTAGGATGGGGTTATAAGTTTTTAAATGTTATTATGTATGATTCTTTTATGGGTATGTCCCATAAAGGCGTTGTTTCAAGATTTTCTTTATAATAAATGGATAGTGTTGAGAGTTATGAGTTACAGAGTTTTAAAGTTAACACAAGAACATTTAATAATTTGAATGAAGCTAACAAAGATATTGTGTTTGATTTCGATGTGGGGGATGGCTTCATACATCCACACAAAGCAGATTGTCATATGACTTTTGAAGTTGTTGGTGCATCAGTTGGAGGAACATTTGGTGCAAATGATACTATAAAACTTATAGATAACTTCTTACCATTCTTCTTTTCTCAAACTGAGGTTAGAAAGCATGGAGTTGTTATAGATAAGATTGAACTACCAGGAATAACACCTACAGCTACTGGAACATTAAACATTTCCAAACGAGAAGTTGAATATCTAAAACAAGGAGGATTTGAAACGGATGATAAACTTGAAAGAGACTCTAAGAAAGGACTTTAGTGTTCTGTACCCATTAAGATTAATTCCAGGCTTCTTAAGTGATTATAAAGAGGTTATGTGGAAAGGTGGATTGAGAATAACATTTACAAAAGCTAACAACAATAACGATGTCTTGTACAAATGGGCTGGATCAGGAGCAGTTGCAGTAGCTCCTAATGATGGAAAAATAACAATAAAAAGTATGGAGATAAGAATGCCTATTGTTGAATACGAATCTAATTAAGAAAACAAGTTAAAGTTGAATATTCTTAAAGAACCTAAAATCATGTTTTCATTCCATACTTATCAATGTGTTCAGAAGACTGTTGTAGGTTCTTTCTTGGAGTTTGATGTTACTACTCAATTTAATTCTAGACAATTTGATATGCCTGATTTCGTAATTGTAATGTTCCAAACTGATAGAAGTGGCAAACAAACAGCAGTTGCAAGTAAGTTTGATCATTGTAAGGTAAAGAATATCTATCTTAAGAATGGAAGGAATGAGGTATTTCCAAAAGAATCAAGAAACTTAGATATTGCTAACAGGGATTATTTTAAGATGTATGAAGATTATACTGCATTTAAGAGAATAACATGTGGCAATACCGAAATGTACTATGACCCTAAAGAGTTTATAGGTAACAGACCAATATATGTGATTAATTGTAGTAAGAGGAAGAATGTATCGGTAAATGAGAGAACAAACATAAAGATTGTGGTAGACTTTGCAGAAGCTGTGGCTGCTAATACTATATGTTATGCGATTTTAATTTGACGAAAGAACTTTACATATGATCCTAAGAGTGAGAAAGTAGTAGAAGAGTTTTAGATAGTTAAATGTATGTTTGTATTGTTTTATGGAAGTTTTTCCATAAAACGAAATTGATAAAAAATGATGATGATCGTATGTTGTTGCGGATTAACGCGGGGCCAGCGCGAGCGGCCCCCTTTCAAACATGCAACCTCATACAATTTCCATTAAACGAAATTGACAAAAATGATTAAATATTTTTGGTGAAGATAAAAATTGAAGAGTGTTGATTGATTTTCTATATAATAAATACGATGGCGAGTCATATTGAACTTTTAAATAAACTTGGAAGTCTTGAACAAAAACAAGTTATTGGATTAAGAGAATTAGAATTAAATACAGAATATAAGATTGTGAAAATGGAAAAGATTAAAACTAAGTTTGGAAAGAGCATTTTAGTTGAATGTGAAGAGTTTAAGGTATTTCTTCCACCTAGATTTACAAAACACTTAACAGATAAAATGATTGATGAGATCGTTAAAGATGGTATAAAAATCAAATAGACTGGTTTAAAAGATAATTATCCAACTGTTGAGTTCTGTATGTAGATGAAGATTGTATGTTGTTGCGGATTAACGCGGGGTATTGATTCGATACCCCTAACTTCTGAAAAATTTTTCTTATCTTCTTCATCTACGTGTCTTTCAATGACGTTTGCGGTCTTCTCATAACCAAGTATGTCAGCAACATCTTTACCTTTGAACCATAACAGATAAAATGAGTGATGAGATCGTTAAAGATGGAATAAAAATCAAATACACTGGTCTAAAAGATAATTATCCAACTGTTGAGTTCTGTATGTAAATTACAAATGATGATCGGTTTTGTGAATCCAAAGAATAATAAAAATGAACAAAAATATGTCGTCAGAAGTAAAAAATGGAGTGGATGGAATGGATCCTCGAAAGAAATATATACTTACTAATAATTCCAATGTAATTGTGAAAAATGTGCAGACCGAAGTTCAAGTTTTCGGTATTAACGGTTGTCTATTCAGCTTGAATTATGATCAGTGGACAGAGTTTAAGAAATCATTGTTTCCTATAGAGAACGAGGTTAGCAGAAGATTCCATTATCAGTATCCGAACTTGTAATTTTAAGTATGTTTTAAGTGTATAAGTGTTTTTATAGTACCAAGACTATAAAAACTAAGACCTTTGGGTATACAGAACACAATGCCGTTTGAATTTTAAAGATACATGTATAAATAAGAGATTTATTTGAGTTCTTTGTAATTATATGCTTAGAGTTATGCAATTTATAAGACATTCAATAGATAGGAAATTTATTTGCCTATTGATTGTCGTTTGAATTTTGAAAATCGGTTAATATTTGATGGTTAAAGCAAATTCGAAATTTCGGGAATTTTTACGGGTTTATTTTTGAGTTTTCTGGAAAATGTTATTCTTTAAAAAAGTCTTAGAATTTTATTGTGATTATGGTAGTATTGTTTATTTTTCAAAACTAACAATAATTAGTGAAGTTATTAAAAATTAAAATCATATCCTTACAGCTAGACAACGAGTTACACATGAATAAAATAGTACTTTTACGTCTCTATCGACTGGCGTTTGAATTTTTAAAATCGGTTAATAAATAGGGATGGTATAAGCATTTTTCGTTTTTGCCCCTGAAAATTTTAGATGTTATGCAATCCCGCGACTCTTGCCCCCTGTAAGTATGCAACCCGCAATACATATATGGGCTATCCAAAAATGCAATCAGATTGCCAAAATATTCAATAGGAACCAAGATATAGATAATCGTATTGTTATATATTTTGAATTTACCGCTTCTATACTCATGCTCTCTCTAAAGAATTGTATGTTGGTAAGAGATCCAAGAGATTCAATGACGTTATGTATTACGGTTTCTCCCCGAAGGAGACTACGTCACGGATTCAATGACGTCATGTATGATGTATTCTCCTTCGAGGAGACTACGTCACATAGAGCGCCATCTCGCCATTGCTAGTTAAAAGTTGTGTTGAAGGAAGAGGCTAATAGATATATGTATGTTGGCATGAGGAGAAGGAAAGAGAATCAGATTGGCCGGTCCTGTGCTGGTACTGGAATCGTTCAAATGAATCAGTGACAGATCATCTGTTCCGGAGTTGTATGTATTCCTTCTCATTGAGTTTTTAAAGCTAATTATTAACGGATTTTCATGATTCAAGTGTCAAATGAAAGCTTATAAACTGGAGATTAAGATGCAGTAAATATATTTTGTATAGGATTAAGAGATATCTGTCAAATGTCATGAAAGCTAATGCGCAGTGTACAATACAAATTCTACTTTGCTCTCACCTTCTTTATTAAAGTTCGGTGGTCAGTGGTGGATTTGTAATTTTTAGCAGTTAGAGGTTGGAGGGGAAAAGTGTCCTAGAACATACATTCATACCCTACTGATGAGTCATCGCGTTGTGCAGTTGTAAATTCGTTGTTACTTGATAGTTTTTGCAAGCTATAATTTATCATTGGTCGTTGAAAATTTGATGTCACAGCAAGCACAGGATTTCCAGAAACAAACTTTCAAGAGAATATTTTATAATTATTATTGCATTGCCACACGGGGTGTCTAAAAAGTCCCCTGACATGGATAACTCTGTTGTTATCAGAGTTACAACAAAATGTAAGAGGGGAAACCGCCTACAAATATAATGTTTTTAATAGACAGTAACTTCATTCATTTATGTTGTGGGTCCGGGTAAATGGTAACGTTGCATTTTCATGTAACATTGGGCGCATATAGAGTGTACAGCCCAAACGGCTTGTCCGATTTGAAAAATTCTTTCACTTTAGATTGAAAACATCATATTTGGAGACCGTTTCCCCGCCTATATTTTGTTGTCACTCTGATAATAAGAGAGTTACCGTATGTCACGGGACTTTTGAGACACTCTGTATAGTAGCTGAAACACTAAAAAATAATAGCGAATAACTTTTACTATGGAATGAACAGGACAGCTTACTAAAAATTGTAACACTAAACAACTAATAATAACTTTTGACTGTGGAATGAACACGACAGTTTTACTGAAAATGATAAACACTGCTGAACCACTAAACAACAAATAATTTTAAAAAGTTAAGATTCTTTGCAGTTCAGCTTATGAATCGCGGAGTTCCTGAATAACTTCGTTCACAGACACTAAATTTAACATGTCTCTTTCCATATTCATTAGCAAAAATGTGTCCAAATGTCTTCACACAAACTAGCTCTGAGATTTGTTTACTCTAACTTTAACTTTGAGAAGCACCTTCCACATGTCACTTGTGTGCATGTTTGTATACAATGTATAAATTATTAAAGCAATTAGACTGACGGAAATTGGTACAAAATTTTCCCTGCACATGACAAATAATTTTTATACAAGGTGTTTGCAGCATCATTATCACTCTTACCGTGAATCCCGTCCAAAGATATTCCATCTTCCATAGCATGCTCAGATGCATAATCATCATCATTTTCTACGGATACAGGGGCATCATTCTCTTCAGGATCATCAAAAACGAGAACGTTTTGTGACAGTGAAATACACAACAGAGAACTGCTGGAGCTCTTTGTATATTTTCTCCTGTTTTATATTTAGTTTTTTTTTCGGAAGAACTCTGAAAGCTCTTGCAGATACACCATTCTTCTTGATTTCTGAAAAGTGCTTAGGTTCCAGTATTTGGAGTTCTTTCGGCTGCTGAAATCTATCACTGACACATGTAACAGCTGTATTCAGAATTTTCGTTGTTTTTTTTTTTTTTAATTCTGAATAAATCATTTTCACTTATATTTAAGTTCTTTTCCAGTTCATCTGCTCTTCTGGCATTTTCTTCTTCTTTAAGATTCTTCTGTGCAAAAAGTATTTTTCCATTGCTATCTCTACACCAGATTGCGCAAGCTGTTGATTTATTTTCACACAAAAATATTTTTGTGTTTTCGTAAAGCATTAAACAGACATCTTTTGCCTCTATTTTTTCTGAAGCTGCTGCTGCAAATTGTCTAGAAGTCTCCAGGTGGTCGGATAGTCCAATCCGTGAGACTGCAGGTATTTTGAAACAGGCTCCGTTTCCGTAAATAAGTCCTGAAACATAGAAGTCCTCATTACAGTGTTAAATTCTGTCCATTTATTCAGCAAAGTTTAGCTTAAAATTTTCATTTTGCATTAAAACACCTGTTCTGTACATCATCACTGAGGAACAATAAAAATGAAAGAAATCTTGATGATAGACAGTCGTCCTCGTCTTGGCTTCATGTTTTGTAGCGAAACTCATTAGTTTCCACTACTGCATTCAGTGTCTTGTTTCTGCTCCATCATCGTGTTGTATCAACTTGTTGAACTTTTCGTAGTCTGTCATATCCCTCGTGGCTTGCATCAATCATTTTCTTACAAACATTCTTTCTTTTGTAGTATTCAGACAGAACATGGCACTGGTTTCATTTAAATTTGCAGCTTCAGGGATCTACTCAGTCGAATTTGTCATAACGAAATTAAGAGCATAAGCCATGCATTGGGTGTAAATGATTTCAGAATTATCCTTCTCCAGTAATGCTTTAACTCCTTAATAGCATCCACTGAAGTTAGCAGCTCCATCAAAAAAGCAACTTGCAATATCATCACAAGCATCAAAACATTTTTGTCACAAAATACTCTTTTGATTTCATTATAAGTTACTTGTCTTGTAGTGTCACTGTTTACCACTGGCGTCTCAGGCATATACAATTTCGGGAGGACATCAAAGAAAGTTATTTAAATGGTACTATCTAGCCCAACCTGTTTATTATCTTTAATTCCATTTGTTACATTTCTGCTTACCTTCACGGACCCCGTGAGGCATAACAAGAACTCTGTTATAATTGTTACACAGACTGAATATTATATGACAAATAAGTGTAATTATTATTATTCATATGTTATTCTGTCGTTAGTAAATAAATTAAATTAGAACAAAATATTGAATATTTTGTACTTCAAAATATTGGGGGGACGCGTCCCCCTCGAACCCCCGCCAGAGACGCCCAAGCTGTTTACGACAACTGCTAACAGCCGCTCTAATACTTGACCGTTTATAACGCAGAGAATTACTATAGCCAGCTGATTAAGCCCTGAAACATCTTGGATAGAATCAACCGTTATGTTGAAAATGCCCGCTTTCCTGGCGTCTTCCACTGTTTTCTCCTGTTATTTTGTAAACTTTTTGATAGAAAATAAATTTTTAAAAATGCGCTGTTTTCCCATTTTTGAATTATCAAATATAGACCTACAAGGTGTATTAACATCCATAAAGAACCAATCAGCCTGTGGTTAAATATGAACCCAGCTACAAACCAGGCACCAGTCTTCAACCTTGAAAGGGCCGCAACTACCCAACATTATGAAAAAAGGTCCCAGGTCCCAACAGCTCAACATGATGAAAAACATGCCTAGGACCGCAACTGCTCAATGAAATGAAAGAAGGGCCCCAACTGCCCAATATAATGAATAAAGGGCCCAGGGCCCTAACTTCTCAATGTAATGAAAGAAAGATCCAACTGTCCAATATATTGAAAGAAGGGCCCAAGGCCCCAGGTACAAACTAAATCACAGTTTCTGATAATAAAAGACCATAGTGAAAGATGGACCTAGCCACAAATCTAGTAACGAAAGGACCCTATTAAAAAAGATAACTTACTGATTGATGGAAGGGTGGAAGAGGAGTGTGTGTTGGTAGCATAATAACAGTGATCTACTGAATTATTTAGCTCTCTTTTGTTTGATCTTTTCTTTCTCTTTCTTTCTTTATTCTTTCATCATTGTTTTCTTAGAGGGCCTAGGCCGCGATTGCGACCTAAGGGCCCTGGCCAGTCCGCCCCTAACTACCGTCTTTCTGAGTTTGTATTCTCGTGACATAGCCCAATCAAACTTTATCTATTGCTGACTTTTCCCTTACTTCTAAAGTTCCATTTCTACTCCTGGATCAAAGTATAAAAATACATATTAGTATGAAAAATATTCTGTGGAAAACATTAGTTTAATTTTGCTGTGAGAAGACATGTGGATCTGTATACAGGGTTACTGAAAAGTATTGGGACAGAACAATAATAACGACATGTCAATTGCATTGATTTTGAGTGTGGTCACCATGGAAGGCATCTTGAATTCCGCCATATTGCATATCACACAATATTGTTTTAAATGTAAAAGGTTATGATTTTACACTTCAACTTAGACTTGAATATTCCCACAAATGAGAATGTGAATTCATTTTTGACACTTCATCTGTTTGAGACAGGGTGTGCTATGTTTTACATATGTATCAAATAGGGAAAGCATTATGACTGGGCTGTAACAAAGAGACGCATAGATGGAGTAAAAGCAAATGTTACAATTTGGCATTGGTGTATAAACTGCGTTAAATGATTTAGTACACATCATGGCAGCCATCTTGAATTCCGAATATTGTATACCACACAATATTTTTAAATAGAAAGAGGTATGTGTTGAGTTTTGATTTAAAGTTTAACGTCCCGTTCAACAGCGATGTTATATGAAAAGAGGTATGTGTATCACATAAATTGATACTAGAATCTTCGTACAAACTACATTTATCGTCCGTTTCAAAAGCATCGGAGTCTACATTATTTATTATTTCCATAATTTCTCCGGACAAAAATACGCCACTATCATAAGAACCACGACTTGTCACGGTGGTATTCATTAGGGATGGCCTTTTTAAACAATCTTTTTTTCGATTTTCGGAAATTTCATTTCTCGTTTTTTCGTTCGTTTTTCGAAAAAAAAAATGTTTTTCGTTTTTCGGAATTTTTTTCGTCTTTCATTTTTCGAAAAAAAAAATGTTTTCCGTTTTTTCGAAATATTTTTCGTTTTTCGAAAAAAATCGTTTTTCGTTTTTTCGAAAAAATCGTTTTTCGAAAAATTCGTTTTCCCTTTTTTGATGATTTTTCGTTTCTCGAAAAGTTTTCGGAATTCGTGGAATGATAATGTGGGAGGAAATGGGAGTACCCCGGGAAAATACACGGACACGATGTTGTCTGCCACGAACTTACTTGGTCTGGGATCAAATGCACAAGAGGTAAGCGTTCTAACACTGAGCTACCGTGCTCCTTGGATTTGGATCTAATGAAAGGATAGTGTGTAGTGCCTACTATTGACGAAACTCATCCAATCACGACCAAAATTAGTATGGTTATGGACTGCAATGTATTTAGTACACATGTTAAATATTATGGTGTTTGGAACTTTGGTTCCAGAGTTATTGCTAATCAAATTTGTGTTTTAAGTTAGTGATATCAAGAAATTTCACTAAGTCGCATTTGATTAAACTCAAATGATCTTGACGAAAGTTGGTAGGATCGTAAATATTGACAAGCTTGGTATGGATGGAAGCTCATATAAAATATTATGATGTACAGAATTTTTGTTCCTGAGTTATTAGCTATCAATGTTAGGTTAGGAATCAGTGAAATTAAGAAATTTCATTAAAGCGCGAAAGATGGAACTCATCCAATTTTTACCAAACTTGGTAAGGTGGTAGATCATGACGAGCTTAGTAACTATAAAGGTAACCAGGAAAGATCTGTCGCTTTTTCACCCAACACCTTCAAACATCGATATTTAACCTAAGATATACCTGGAAGATCAAAAATAGTCTCCTTCTGCCAACGTGTTGGAAGGCCATGTATTCCATCGCGGTAGAACTTGGTGGGCCGTGAATCGAAAAAGGTATCAAGTGCATTTTGCACCTCTACTGGGGATTTCAACTGGTGTCCTCTAAGCTGATTGTCCAAGGATGGAACAGGTGGTAATCGGACGGTGCAATGTCCGGGGAGTATGGCGGATGCAATAGTGTTTCCCATCCAAAGTGTAGAATGGTGTCCCGGGTTATCCTAGCCACGTGGGGCTTAGCGTTGTCCTGTAAGAGGAGGACCCCTTTGCGATTCAGAAGTGCTGGCTCCAGTGTCTTGAGTTTTGTTTTTTGAACACGGCTCAACTGCTGACAGTACACAGTTGCATTGATGCTCTGACTAGCCTGTAGCAGTATTTTTTTCCCAAAATACTGTTCAGAAAATTTGGACTTGAACTTAGTTAAATGAATAAATTTCATTAAAACGCGTTAATCTCATCCGATATTGGCCAAAGTTGATATGGTCATAGACTTTAACAAGTCTGGTACGCGTACGAGCTCAGCATGAAATATTGTGATCCACAGACCCTTGGTTCTCGGTTCTTGAGGGATATAAATTAGAAATAATAATTCACGAAGGTAAACAGTGTAAAATTTATATTTTACAGAATATTAAAAAATAATTATTTACTAGTTATTATTAATGGGTTATTGACAATATGGCATTACCACTGAATCGCCGGACCAATTTGAAAATCGAAAATATGGAGCAAAATATACTGCTTTCGGTTATATTTGGTTGGATTACATTAAGTTACGTTAGATTATGTTATTAGATGCGCAGTTTTACTATACGGATCCATAGTATAAGTAGGAGTAGCAGTAGTAGTAGGAGTAGGAGTAGGAGTAGGGGTAGTGATAGTAGTAGGAACTGATTAGAAGCCCCACAGGGGTCTGTTGGTTTCTGTACTCGACATGAAATGGGCAAATTAAAGATTTGCTCAAATGTATCTATACATTTTACAATCTATGGATCCGTATAGTAAAACAAGTGTACCTCTCCGCGAAATAGTCCATTCGTCTCCACATACAGTGCCGCTTACAACATCAAAAACAACCAACAAATACAATCACTATCTGAGCTTTTACTATTCCCCTTACCAGACTTTTAATCACTCTTCCTCATAAACTTAAATAAATTCTCCAATTGACCCGGTAACTTTCCTAAAATTAGTCCGGCGATACAGCAATTAGCCCGACATTATATTTTATAATGTAAAAAAAGACTAACAAATTACCAAATAGAAGGATCCTGTATAAACTGATCGTGATAGTATCAAGCAACTCTGTAATAAATTGACTTTTAACAATTGATTTTAACAAAATATGAAACATGAAGTAATTATATGTACTGATACTAAAGACTTCTCACTAAGATCCCCCATTCATTTCTCTTATTTTCTATAACTAATTAAGTCAGTATCAAAAACAATTTAATTGCTTTCAAAAATAGGCAATTTAATACTAACAAAATACTATTGAATGGTTTATTTGTTCTAAAGATGTTTTATATACGGTAAGACAAAGAACTAAGTATCTGACTATAATAATCTCATCAAACGAGAATTCAAATTTTAAATAGGTGGGTCTTCGTTTTCGTATTAGTTTTTACTGCTACTAACTTCAGTAGAAGAATACTGCCGTGTCGTGACAAAACGCTGTAACTTTGGCGAAGAAGCTTTGCGAAAATGAGCCTTAAAGTTTTCATCCGAAAATGTGATCTGTATTGTGTAGAACCAGTGTAACTAGGCAATAATGGTCAACCAATCAATTTTCACCAAATTTAATCACACAACATGCATTTACGTAACATTACATGTAACCACGTGTTTCCAAAGTCAAGATACACTATTTCTACACGATACAGACCACATTTTCGGATGAAAACTTTAAGGCTCATTTTCGCAAAACTTCTTCGCCAAAGTTACAGCGTTTTGTCACGACACGGCAGAATACTACTAAGATGAAATATTTTTTATTTGGTTGTTTGTTGAAGTTCAGTGTCCCTTTTCAGAATCGAGCAAGACTATACAAGACGTGGACCTACATTATAAAGTGGAATCCAAACCACCATAACACGTTCAATGTTTTCCCACTGGGGACCCTGTGCATCAAAGGAATACGCGCTAGCCACTAGACCAGTTGCAGGGCTTGAAATCTTTTCTTGGAATTATGAAATTATATATTTAAAAGAAACGTTTGTCGCTTCCTAGTACTTCTCTCGTTCTATGAGAAAAAAATATTGTAACCAGAGATATAGTAAGTATTTATCACTTTCGGTTGCATTAAACTTAGAGATGGAAACTACCATTGTGGCACAGAATCCATAACAAAAACTGCTTCCGGCTATCGCCTTTTCTTTACTATGAAATCGGAAATGGTAGTTTCTCACTATTTTCGGTTTACATAGAGGGATAGCGATCGATATGACAATCTTCGAATCCTGGATTCATATATATAAAAACATATCTCATTATCTCTTATTATTTTTGCTCTATGGTGATCACTATTGAAATTAGAAGTGGTAGTAAATTTCTACCACAGGATAAAACTTGGAGATAGTCTATTGCGAAGGTACTGAATTCATGCTTCTCGCTATTACCATGCTTGCTCTATGGTGATCAATACTGAAACCGGGAGTTGTGATCAGGGGCGGATCCAGGACGGACTTGTGGGGGGTTGTAATACTGCTACTTAGAGCTATTTTTACGAGCTCCAACTCTGGGATGGGTTTTATTTATATATAATAGGAGTGTTCTCTTCTGGGGGGCGATCGACCCCTGGATCCCCCCTGAATGTGATACATCTTTCCTACTTCCTGTTTTTGTAGAGAAACAAATGAGTTTCGTTTCACAGTGTAATACTGCGGCAGACTTTCAATCGATGCGAATTGAATATTCAAACTTCAGTACAACAAGTAGCACAACTAAAACTCTTGGTTGGAATAGATTAATAAGATCAAAAATAGAATCTGTTCCTCGGATGCTGAATCCATATCAAAAAGCCATTATTAGCTATCACTTATCGTTTTTGTTCTATGGCGATAAAGATTGAAAGCAGGAATGGCTAATTTGAACCACTTCCGGCTTGAATAGAGGGTTAAGGGAGGAGACGGAATCTATTTTTAGGATGCTGAATCGATTTCAGAAAACTTCTCGATATCTTTTATAGTTTTTGTTCTATGAATATAAGTATTGGAACCGAAAGTAGTAGTAAATATCAAGCATTTCCGGTTTCAGAAGAGTGGTGCAGGTTATCAAGATATGTTCTCTTAAAACCCTGAATTGATTCTAGAAAATTGCTTGTCGCTATCTATTACAATTTTGTTTTATCGCGACAAGTGTTAACACCGGAAATGGTTAATTTGAACACTTTCGGTTCAAATAAAGTGTTAACGAAGAAGTGGAATCTATTCTTGGGATGCTGGTTTATTTTTTTTTTTTTAAATGCATCTCGATATCTCTGACCGATTTTGCTCTATGGAAATTAGTATTGCCTATAAAATCAAAAATAGTAATAACCTTCAACCATTTCTGCCTTTGTGGAGTGTTGTGGATTGTAATTGTATTTCCTCTTGAGAACCTGAAACGATTGTAGATGAACCACTTGTCGCTATCTATTACCAATTTTGTTCTGTGGCGATTAATGTTGAAACTTGTAATCGTTAATTTGAACCACTTCTGGTGTGAATAGAGATCAAGGGAGAAGGTAGAGCCTATTCTTAGAACGCTTAGTTGATCGCGAAAAACCGCATCACTATTTCTTCAATCTTTTGCTTTATAAAAATCCGTATTGAATCCCTATTGAATATACTAGTAAATTCAGCCACTTTCAATTTCGATAGTCTTGTGCGTTGAGATGATATATAGCTTATATACTCTTGAGACGCTGTATAGATTATTTTTTTAAACACACTTGTGGCTATCTATTACTCTTTTCGTTCTATATCGATCAATGTTAAACCGAAAATGATTATTTTAAACAACTTCGGATCTGAATAGAGGATTAATGGAAAAGATACAGCTATTTCTAGGTAATTGAATCGATTGCCAAAACCTACATCTCGATATCTCGTAATTCAGTATTGAAACCGGAAATAATAGTAAATATAAACAATTTCTGGTTTTGATTGAATGTTGTGGATAGTTGTATGTTGTCTTAAGACGCTAAATTGTTTGCAACAAATCGCTTCTCGCTATCTATTACTCTTTTCGTTCTATAGCGATACAAATTCAAAACCAAAAATGGTATTAGAACCACTTACGGTTTTAAATGGAGGGTTAATTTAGGAGATCGAACCTATTTTAGGGGCTCTAAATCGACCGCAAGAAACGACTTCTCAATATTTGTTACTGTTTTGCTCTGACACCTCTCGACAGACAGACGGACAAAGCCATTCTCAAGACTTCCGACACTTATGCATAGCTTAAGCTGCAAGTGTCATAAGGGCGATCATTGAATATATTCTTGGGACACTGAATTGGCTCTGGAAAACAGCGTCTTTCTATATGTTACCGTTTGTGTTCTGTGTTGATCAACAATGTAGCAGAAAGCGATAGATCTCTCCCACTTCTGGATTATTAAATAAAAGTCAAATGCATTAGATGAATCTATTCGTGTTGCAAACCTACATGTATGCTTCTCGCTATTTCTTGCCGCTCTTGCTCTGATACCAGCTGACAGACGAACGGATGGATAGGCAGACAGATGAACATAGCCCTTCTATAAGACTTCCTGTACGTATGCATAGTATACTATAGTTTGGAAGTACTAACAAATGAAATAAACTCAGTTTGTTTTACAAAAATTATCCGTTTTCCGTTTCTCGGTAGTTTTCGTTTTCCGGTTTCCGGAAAAATTTCGTTTTTCGTTTTTTCGAAAAAATTCGTTTTTCGTTTCTCGAAATTTTTTTCGTATTTTCGAAAAAAATTCGTTTTTGAAAAATTCATTTTTCGAAAAAGTACTTTTCGAAAAAAATGTGGCCATCCCTAGTATTCATAGCCGAAAGCTCAACTAAAAAGAGGAAGTGAATGCTAAGCAAGCTAGAAGAAGGATGTTGAAACAACGCTTCTACTGGCTAATAGAAAAAGGAAAACAAAAGTAGCTACATGTTTTTGCCTTTTGAGTACTCATATCTTTTTGGGAATATATACTTGACACAGCATGCCTTTTAAATGTACGCCAGACGTGCCCTGTACACATGAAGGTGAAAAATATTCGTGAAAAGTAAACAGAAGAGACTAGTTATATGCTTCTGTTTTCTAACAGTCAACTTTGTGTTCAACTGCAGGAACTGACCTTGATACCTACTACTTGACTCAACGCCTTGTAACAAGAGGGCAACTATAGTTACCCATAGGTCTCTTGCACCTACACTTCGAGCTGTGTGTTCTGTGTGTCTCTCTCTCTCTGCCCCTGGCTGTGTTTGCTTTTCATGCTTTGGGGGAAGGGGTAAGACACCCATGCACACCTTCGAACATAAAATGATCGAAAGACGACCTATGTTAATGTAGAGTTCATAGTTTCAAACAGTGGCGTATACTGGTTTGAAGGCATGGGCTGCCACTGATCTTGCATATTATTATTAATAAAAATGGTAATAATAATAAAAGTAATATAATAATAATAATAATAATAATAATAATAATAATAATAATAATAATAATAATAATCACAATATGCATAACAATGAACAAAAAGTGATTGATGTTTTTTGTTTAGTGATGAGCAAATGCAAGGTCTTGGTCTTGGTCTTGCACATCGAGTCTTGGTCTTGGTCTTTGTCTTGCATGCAAGAGTCTTGCAAGTCTTGCATTTAAGAAATCTCAATCTTTTCATAGGTAAATTTTAGTATGAATATAAGTGATAATAAACTCTACAAAGCATCAGTAGTAACGGAAATACAATGTATGTTTCTAAATGTAATATGATTTAACGTCGTGTAAGTATGATAGCGTACAACATAGGTTATGACCTTTATTTTTTTAATGGATGCCCATGCTTTACTACTTATAAGATTATGCCTAAATCACAAAGTTTCGTAATCTGTTTATATATATTTTTTTAACAGATCCAACACTCCGCTGGTTCCCAAACTGAGGAGGCTACCCCTGAGGCGCATGAAAGAAAATCAGACGGCACAGATTATTGAAATACCATGAATTGCAAAATTATTTTACACTCTAAAGGCGTCATATTTTTCTTTCCAACCGCGATTAGCTAATTCTTGTATTAAACAAACTTCCAATTAAATATTGAATCTTTATTTTACTGATTCCAATATATACTCTATGGGGCAGAGACATTCACATTACGCAAAAGCGATGAAAAAATTGGAGACTTTCGAAACATGGGCATGGAGAAAAAAGGAGAGAATTAGCCGTGTTGAACGAAAACGAATGAGGTGTTAGAAATATTAGCCGTAGGAGCAAAAAAAAGAAGAATTTTAGATATTGTTAAGAGGGGGAATGGGAACTGTTTAGGATATTGGCTGACGAGGGACGTGCTAGAGAGTATTGTGGAAGGAAAAAGAGGGAGGGAGCGAAGCAGACTAGTTGAAGGAAGGTATTGAAACAGAAAATTGCCACGTCAAGACGAAGAGACTTGTCTGTTGAAGCAAATAACCTGCCAATAATAGCAGAATAGCTATTATGATGATGATATGTTTAGTAATATTGACCAAAAAAAGAGGGAAAGAAAATTAAAATAATAATTATTATAATCAAACCTCTTAATATTTTAGAATAATTTGAGGGAAAGCTGAAAACGACTCAACTGTCTATGTCTTTTGTGTAGACTCAATTTATATAAATACTGTTGACCTGTATTAGAAATACAAAATAAGGGCATCAAACTCCAAGTTATTTGAAGTTTCACTTGTGAATATGCATTACTAGCATCAAGTATCTACTTTGTTGAGTTAAACTAAACTAAACTAATTTTATAGGCTATATATAAAATAGACAAATTCTGACCAAAGCATATATTAACTAATAAATAATAGCGTTACAGTTTCGGCAAATTAACTTTGCCTTCATCAGACACATTATGAAATACAATTTCTAAGATTACAGCTTATATACTTCTTAAAGTGAGAGGAGGTATTCCATGAACCAATCATATTCGCCCTTTCCTTTAACAATTTTTAATTAATGCAAATGCAACTTTTAATGATCAACTTTCACTTAAGAGCTAAACTTTTAATTGGCACTTTTAATTGGCTAAACAGGTTCAATACACCTGTTTTTACCTCTTCTTTCTTCTCTGTTTTATCCAATACCTTTCTCCATACATCATGTATATTTAGTCCGCTATTCTAATTCATAAGTTTCCCGCTTCCTTCCTTTCTTATCCATTCTGCCTCTTTCCATTTTCTTATAATTCTTCTTTTTTCCTTTTCCAGCCCCTCTACGTCTTCCCAGTTTATTTCATGTCCTGTCTCCCTTACATGTTTATATATAGCATTACTATCTCTCTTCAATCGAACGTCGTCCCTGTGCTGTTTAATCCTTTCTTGTAACCTCTTTCTTGTTTCCCCTACATAACTCATATCACATTCTTTGCATTTTATTCTATATATATCCCTTTCATCACTTATTTGAATCTCTGTTACCTTCCCTTTCCTCGTTCTCAACGCATCTAACATTCTTCTGCTACCTTTTCTGTACGTTCTTACTCCTCCTTTTCTCAATAAGTTTTTAAGACTTCCGTTTTTTCTCCTATGCTCTCTATCCCGAACCATCTTTTCTTTTCTTCTTCTCTATCTTCTCTCACTTCCTTCTGCCTTCTGCCCTCTTCTTTCTTGCTATTCTTCTTCAATCTATCCTCACTATATCCATTCTGCATTAATAAACTGTGAAATTGCTCTATGTCTTCTTTTCTCTTTTCGTCATCACTGTCTATCATTCTTATCCTTCTCTCCATGTTTCTAATAAAGTTCCTTTTAGTTCCTTCATCTACATCACTTCTTCTATGGCAATAAACACCTGCTGAACATTGTTTTCTATACCATGTTGTTTCAAATTTCCCTCCTACTTTCCTTATTGTCATTTCTAAAAAGTTTATTTTCCCCTCTTCCTCTAATTCTACCTCCAGGCTTTTTCCCTTTTCTTTATCTTCTATCCTTCTCACAAATTGCTCGAACTGTCTCTTCGTTCCTTTCCAAATACCTAAACAATCATCCACATTCCTGCAAAACATAATCAGTCTTTCGCCTCCTACCTCCTTAACTTTCTCTTCCCATTTATTCATCACAATTTCTGATAACACTGGGCTTAGTTTCGATCCTATACTTAGTCCTTCCTTTATTTTCACTAATTTTTCTCTTATCGTGCACACACTGTTCCCCCATATCAGTTTTAATGCTTTCATCACATTATCTTTCTTCCATTTCCTTATTGTTCTATTCTCCATTTCTTCTTCCAATACATTCAAAATATAATCCCTTCTTAAGCTGGGAAACATTGCTTTGACATCTACGCTAAACATCAGTGTTCTCTCATTTTTTCTTCCTACTTTCTCTATCATCCTCTTGACTTCTTCTGTATTCTTAACTCTATTACTTACTTGTTCCCCCCTTATTTCCTCTGCTATTATCTTTATTTCCTCTTCTAATGGTTTAAAGATATTCTTTCTGCAATCCGTAATGCTATTATTTATTAGTTAATATATGCTTTGGTCAGAATTTGTCTGTTATTTTATACAAAAAGTTCCAAAGCTAGAATGAGTGGCATTCATATATATATATATATATATATATATATATATATATATATATATATATATAGCGTTAGTCAATCATTTTTTACTATTAGTAAAGCGCTCTCTAATATCGGTCATCTTCGATTATTTTTTGTTTCCCTCTCTTCCTCCTCCCCAAGTTGCCGGGCTGAATTTGGATTTAAACGGCATCACAAGTGTCACTGTTCGTGCCAGAGACCACGAAAACTATGGATTCGGCACTAATATTTGGTCACTTTTAATCATTATTATGCATCTCCCTCTTCCCCAAATTACGAGGCTGAATTTGGTCGTAAATAGTATAGGAAGTCTCAGTATTCAACTCAGCGACCTCGAAAACTATGGATTCGACACTAATATTCGCCATTTTCGATCATTTTTTATATCTCCCCTCCCCTCCGCCAAGCTACGGGGCTGAATTTTGATTTAAACAGCACCGGAAGTATCATTGTTTACCTTAGCAGTCCCCAAAACTATAGATTCCATTTTAATATCGGTCATTTTCCATCATTTTTAAATATCTTTCCTCTCCCTCTCCCCTAAACTTCAAGATCAAAGTGATATGACAGAAACCATCTCAGGCCCGATCCTCATCTATCTTAAAATAAGATCGAGTTCGGTCAGGTGGTTCAAGAGTTATTAAGTTTTATATTATATATATATATATATATATATATATATATATATATATATATATATATATATATATATATATATATACCCTTTCGCTCTTCTCCCCCTAGGTTCTACCATCAAAGTGAACTGACATATAACATTCCAGGCTTGAACCTCATCTATGTTAAAAATTTGATCGAGATTACTCGTTTGGTTGAAGTTATTAAGTTTTATTTATTATTATATAACTCCCCCTTCTCCCCTCTCCTAAGCTTACGGTCAAAGTGAAATGATGAAAACACTCCCAGGCTCAAACTCCATCTACAAACTCCATCAATGTTGAAAATTTGATGAAGATCGGTTGGGTGGTTCAAGAAATTAGGAGTCACAAAAATAGTCACTTTCAATTCTATAACGTAGATTTATTGTTGTAGGATAATGTTATATCGCTCAATCCTCGATGTGTCGTATACCTAAGGATGCTAAAAGTTATATTGATAAACACTTATTCAACGTATAAGCATCCGCCCATGAAATCAAACTCGCGGTCACATGTATTAAGTTTTTTCAATTTCATGAAAATGTTATTTCGATATTAATTTTATGAGCACACATTAAAAATTCCCAACGGATGCTTGAGTCTGGAAGCCAAGGCCATACCCATGTAGCCGACACCTATGGTGTACGGTATTACCAATGTTCAATGTTACATTTCACTTTAGTTTTGGAAGAAAAACACCACTAATATGTTTTGAAACGAAATTAAATATCTAGTTTAACGTCCCAGGATTATGCATCGGGGCTAAGGGAGACGGTATTCATGAGAAATGAATGAAATAGTGGATTGAAGAAAGTAGGAGGGAACATCAAAACACCGAGAAATAGAGACCTGCACGGGCCGAAGTTTTCGGCCCGAGCCCAATCCAGCCCGAATGTACGTAGGGCCGGCCCAGCCCGGGCCCGAAACGTTTTGGAGATTTTCGGCCCGAGCCCGGCCCGATAAGTTTTTTAAAATTCTTGGCCCAAGCCCGGGCCAGGTCCAATAAATTTTCGAAGTGTCATTTTGTAACATTTTTCACGGGCACACTTCTTCAACGTTTGCCTTTATTCTAATTATCGTTTAACAAATGTCAATAATTATTAAAGAATTGCAATTAATCGGCCCCAGCCCGGCCCGACCTGAAAATAAATCAGTGTCGGACCGCCAAGCCCAGCCCGACCCAAAGAAATAATAGAATCGGCTCGCGGGCAGGGCCGGGCTTCGGGCCTCGGGCAAGGCTCGGCCCATGCAGGTCTCTACCGAGAAAACCCACGCACACGGTGTTTGCCCACTAAAACGTTTCCATGGCGCATGCTAGAATCCAACCAGGGACCCGTATAACCACATGCGACTGCTCTACCACTGAACCGGTACTTGTGCAAGACTCTTGCGCAAGAGTCTTGGTCTTCGTCTTGGTCTTGCAGGTGTGGTCTTGGTCTTGGTCTTGCACCCCTTAGTCTTGGTCTTGGTCTTGCATCGGGATTCCTGGTCTTGGTCTTGGTCTTGGTCTTGCATGCAAAACTCTTGCAAAAACTGCAAGACCAAGACTCTTGCGCTCATCACTAGTTTTGTTTGATCTTTTGTTTTGAGACCGTTAAGTTTTTCCATCGTTAATGAAATTCCATCATACATTCGTGCAGTTATCTTCTTGTGAATTGCGTTCGTAAAATGTTAATTTTTACCAATGTCACTTCCCTCAAGAGTTGCCTGTTACTGACGTTGGTTGTCATTCCGTACCAGTATGCACAAAAATTCTGCAGACATCATTATAATTGTTATGTTTATTATCGCTATCTAAATCTAAAATTTTTGCGTTGTGTTAACAAACGATTCTCTGGCCCTTTTGTTGCGGAGACCTTCCGACCCGGGCCCTTTTGATGAGGGGCGTTTTGATTCGGGCTTTCTGCCTCGGGCCCGTCTGTTGAGGAAATATTTTGACCCGGGCCCTTTTGACGCGGGCCCATTTGACTCCGGCTTTATTTGACCCGGGTCCGTTTGACGCGGGTCCTTTTGTCGTGGAACACTTTTGAGTTGGGTTCTTTTTATGAGGCGCGTTTTGATTCGGCCCCTTTTGACTCCAGCCCTTTAAACCAGCACCCTTTTGACGCACGGCCGTTTGACTCGGGCATTTTAGTAGGGGTGCCCTTTGGACTCGGCTCCTTTTTATGAGGGGCGTTATGATTCGGGCCCGTTTGTTGTGGAGACCTTTTGAACAGGTTCCTTTTGATGTGGGGCGATTTCACTCGGGCCCTTTTGTAGCTGGGCAAATTTCGACCCAGGCGCGTTTAATGCAGGTCCTTTTGACTCGGGTCCTTTTGTCGTGAGACTTTTTTGACTATGGCCCTTTTGATGAGGGGCGTTTTGATTCGGGCTTTCTGGCTCGGGCCCTTTGGTTGAGGAGACCTTTCGACCCGGGCCCTTTAGACGCGGGGCCGTTTGACTCCGGCTTTATTTGACCCGGGCCCGTTTGACGCAGGGTCTTTGGCTCAGGTAACTTTGTCGTGGAACCCTTTTGACCCGGGCTCTTTGTATGAGGTGCGTTTTGACTAGGGCCTTTTTAATCCGCGACCTTTTGACTTACGACCGTTTGACTCGGGCCCTTTCGTAGCGGGGTCCCTTTTGACTCTGGTCCTTTTTATGAAGGGCGTTTTGATTCGGGCTATTTTGACTCGGGACTTATGTTGTGGAGACCTTTTGACCCGGGCCCTTTTGATGTGGGGTCGTTTTCACTCGGACCCTTTTGTAGCAGAGCCTCTTTTGACCCGGGCTCATTTCACGCAGGGCCCTTGGACTCGGATCCTTTTCTCGTGGGCTCCTTTTGACTATGGGTATTTTTATGAGTGGCGTTTTAATTCGGCCACTTTTGACTCGGTCCCTTTTGACGCAGGGTCGTTTGACTCTGGCTCTTTTGTAGCGGAGTCTCTTTTGACTCGGGCTTTTTATGAGGATCGTTTTGATTCGGGACCTTTTGACTCGGGCCCTTTTGTTGCGGAGACCTTTCGACCCGGGTCCTTTTTATGAGGGGTGTTTTAATTCGGGCCCTTTTGACCCGAGCGCGTTTGACGCAGGACCTTTTGACTCGTGACCTTTTGTTCTGGAGATCTTTTGACTCGGGCACTTTCGACGAAGGCCGGTTTGACTCGCGTCCTTTTGTAGCGGAGCCCCTCTCGACCCGAGCCCATTTGACGCAGGGCCCTTTTGACTCGGGTCTTTCTGTTTTTGCCCTTTTGTTTTGCCCTTCTGACATTGAACCATATTTATAACGCAGCAGCTGAAATACCTGTGGCAGGGAGCCTGGGGGTGTATGGGTAAATCGATGATCGATCGATCCAGGGCGCAGTAAAATTAGTTACACCACTGTTCATATCTATTTCTTTCTTTTCTCTTGACATCATGTCTGGAGACGAATGTTCTGACTAATAGGCTACAGTGGCGAAAGACGATATACGCTATCAATGATAAATGTTATGACTGTTAATATATATAGGGAATAAAACGAAAAATTCTATATCGGACTTCCCCTCCACCCGTTGGAAAAAATCCTGCGGGCGTTAGTGATTATGATGTTGCTTAGTTACTGTATTATATTGTTCTATACACGGAATAGATACTTATGTGTTTTATATAATAATGAGAACCTTATTTACATTTATTACGGCCCTTGCTTTACGAGAAACATTTTCACGTTCAGCGTAATCAGTTTCCATTCTAAAATAATTACAGTGAGGCGAATGAAATAATTCACGCACAGATTTAGGACTTAGAATAATGTCTTGCGAACATGTAGTAAGTCCCTGAAGATTAAAAAGCGCTAGTAGCAGTAATTAGCTTAGTCGTTTCCTATAGTCCCTTAGTGAATTACATAAATCTTACAGATGTTGTATCTTTTTCTTTCTCCTCTCTATACATCATGTCTGGAGATTAATGTATGGACAAATAGGCTACGGAGGCAATTTTAAAAAGTAAGATGATCTACGCTATCAGTGACAGATGTTGTGGTGTTTAACTTAACATATAAGGCAATAATACGAATCTTTTCAGAGATGACATTGCACTGATGCTTCAAATCTGTGCCTTTACTCCCTATACCTACGTTATTTTCCTAGTCAAAATAAAAACTCTTCAAAATTAATCACAAATTGTTATGCAACCATCCCTTCTTTAGAGTACTGCGCTGTCACATGCCCGTCACGTCGATGTAAAGGCACTTTTGGCGACGAGGATACAACTCATAGGATATGATACTTTGCATTTTTTTATAATTCCAACACTTCCAGTGCACCCTTGAAAAATGTAATAGAGTCAATCCATTCTGTGATCAAGCATATGCCGCTCGACCATTTCCAAAAAATCTAACTTTTTAATGAATGTTTATACTATATTAGGGTACTTCAAACCCACAATTAATTCTTTCTAAAACATCTCGTATCGACGCTCCTTACGCCACCATTTTGCGTTTTCTCGATTTCAGGCATTTACGTTGTCCTGAATATCTCAGCGTATATTTATCCTAGCAAATTGAAAATTGATGGGCGTGTCCAACGCTTGCAGAGCTAAAAATTTGTCCTCTTAACATTTTTGCCTAAAACCACTTGAAAGAGCTGAAATCAGGCCTACAGTAGTAACATTTTTGGACATTGAAGAAATGTTTGAAAAGAGGAAGCAATTATCGAAGAGGTCTGAATTTGTGTGTGTATATATATAGTCCGGGGTCATAAGTTTATACTCAAGAATTTGAAGACCTGTAGTTGATCCCAAAGGCTTGAAAAATATCGTAAATTTGGGGAATTATGCAAATTTAGCATATTTCACTGTCCAATATCTCCAATGGACCTGGAAAAAAAATCTGAAATTTTGGGAATAGTTACTCATTTAGCATACCATAACACACAACAAAGCGCGTTTGTGTCTTTGAGCAGAAGCTGGTCAAATTAATAAGGAATGACGTCAAACTCTAGGAGGTGTTTTGTTGACAAATGCATCTGCAAATTCGTGGTTGTGAAGTAAAATAAACTAGGATGAATGGCTAGCTCAGTTAAGGCTTTCAAGCTCCTTTCTTTCCACTAGTTGTGACTCACTGTCTTATCACCCACAATAGCACTGGTGAAGAATGCCCCTATTAGCAAAAGGCAAGAAAAGTCAAAATGCATGCTTGGCAAAAAGAACCAACTCATTTCTCTTGCTGCTTGCTACTTCAATGATATTCAATTCTGTTTATTCTTGTCCTAGCTGTCAACTCATGTTGTTTCTCATTCTGTTTATTGTTGTCCCTAGCAGGCTGTTGTTCTTTCTTAAGTTTGCATTCCCCAGTCAGCGTTTACGGTGAGTGAGTGTTCACTGACTGGGAATGTAGATCAAACGAAAGGACAACAGTCTGTTTATGAGTTGATCGTTAAAATAAGCATAATCATGTTTGAATATCATTGATATTGAAAACAACAATGTTTACTTACGGACTTTTTGCCAAGTGTGCATTTTGACTTTCCTCGCCTTCTGCTAATAGCGGCATTCTTCACTAGTGGAGCTGTGGATGTGATAAAACAGTGAGTAATAACTAGAGGAAAGAAGGGAGCTTGAGAACCTTGACTGGACTTGCCATTCATCCTACTTTATTTTATTTCACAATGGAATTTCCAGTTGAATTGATGAACTAAACACCTCCTAGAGTATGACGTCATTCCTTAATACTTTGATCCCTTCTGCTCAAAAACACAAAACGCGCTTTGTTGTGCGTTATGGTATACTAAAAGACCAAGTATTCCCAAAATCTCAGACTTTTTTTTTATCGTGGCCCATTGGATATATTGGACAGTGAAATATAGAAAATTTGCATAATTCCCCAAATTTACGATATTTTTCAGGTCTTTGGGAACAGCTACAGGTCTGCAAATTTTTGAGTATAAACTTATGACCCCGGACTATATACACACACAAATTCAGACCTCTACGCGACAATTGCTTCCTCTTTTCGAACGAGTCTTCAATGTCCAAAAATGTTGCCACTGTAGGCCTTGATTTCACCCCTTTCAAGTGATTTCAGGCAAAAATGTCAAGAGGACAATTTTAGCTCGGTACAAGTTGGAAACCGCCAGCAATTTTTAATTTGCTAAGACAAATGCATGCTGAGATATTCAGAACAACGTAAAGGCCTGAAATCGAGAAAACGCAAAATGGTGGCATAAGGAGTGTCGCTACGAGATGTTTTAAAAATAATTATTTGTGGTTTTGAAGTGCTCTGATGTAGCATACACATTCATCAAAAAGTGAGATTTTTTGAAATGGTCGAGCGGCCATTTTTCTTTTTTCTCGATCACTTGGCATGGATTGTCCCAATAAAGAAATAACGGACACGTTTCTTAAATATTCAAGTAGAACTGGACAATCTACACAAAATTTGGAATCGACCAGCGAAAACAGCACGTTTCTAGTACTTTTGGTTTTGGAGATCTCATTGTCGAAATGATTGTAGACAAACATATAAATCTAGCAATTTCGTATATAGACTAACTGAACATGCGCTGTGTACTCAGCGCATCGTTCTGTTATGACCATGAATCTCCTTTTATGATCATGAATCTCCTTTCCACTGTCCATGTCTCTTTATTCACACAACTAAAGGATAGGAGACTCAGAAAGGAAATGAATTGCTATGTATATATGCTGAAGTGAGTTTGTAGCAAATTTGTAGAAGTAACACGATGCCAAATGTAAATAATTTTTTCCTAATAAATCCATATCCGTCCAAGTTCGCCTCATTGAGTCTGTTGAGGCCTTTGAAGTTGTCAGCACGCAATAGGTTTTGTCATTCAGATTTAAGCAAAGCACCATCAATGTCCGTCAACCCGGTATACGTAACTTCTCCACTGGTTACCTAACACTATAGTTTCGGCCTACAACAATGTTAATGTTATGGGCTCAAAAGGGCCTCTAAAATGTTGAGTAGAACAGGTTTCTGAAAATTTGAATGATAACTGGACAATCTACTGAAAATTTGGAATCGACCAGTGAAAACGACACGTTTCTAGCACTTGTGGTTTTCGAGATTTCAGTGTCGGAAGGATTGCGGACAAACATATAAACTTAGCATTTTAATATTCAGGGTGTTTCAAAACAACACCGAGAACGTTTTGGAGGTGATTCCTGACACCAAGATAAGAAAAAAAGTATAGACCAACCTGGGTGCACAAATGCTTCCTTTTGAAGTTATAGGCTGCCGAAAACATGAAGAAATGCACTTTAACCGATGCTCGGTCTACATTTTTGCAGAAAAACGTCCCATAAAAGTTATACTTTTTATTTCGTATTTTAAAGCTGTCATAAATGCAACCTCTCGTGATCTATGTTAATTGTCACTCAGAACGAAATTTCGGAAGTTATTGCCCCTCAAAAAACTCCTTCGGGATTATCCCGAGTTATTTCGGGCACAATTCAAAATACAAGAACTGTAAGAATAGAATGAATTTAGGTTCTAAAATATGCTATATTTAGAAACTTTTTATCTGCTTATTGTCCCCGACGTAAATTATACTTTATTTAGTCCTGGATCCACAGTACATGCCCGTAAAAATTTTTGGGTGCACGGAGTTTTATTGTTGCATCGTGTTCTTCGACCTATCGTTGTCTACTTTTTCTTGGGTAGACATCTCAATTATGGTCACTTATCTCCACAGACGCCATTTTCCAATATGGCCACCAAATAAGCAATCAGCATACGTAACTAAGGAACTAAGTCACCTAGGAAAGTCATTTTGGTGTCGAATCGTAGGTTTTCAACGTCAGGAAATTCAAATATTACCGTAAAATTGTTATATGTTGAAGAATTTTATATATTACAGACGAAAAATACACTATATATATATATAGGGTGGACCATTTTAATTCATCCACGGGAATATCTCGAAAACTACAAACCGGATCAAGAGAAGTTTTCAATTATATTTGTCCACTACAAACAGAGACACATTTTGGCGTACTCTTTAATACCACCAAATTAACAGTGTTGCCAATCCAATACAAAATTGTATTTTTTCAAACGCTACTACGTCAGGTTATTACAAAATTCAACTCTACATTTAAAAAGAAAACAAACAATACCGCACTTATTGCTCAGTGTTGTAAACTAATAACGATACAGTATCACAAACATAAAAAAGAACCAAATTTTGAAGGCTTCTAAAATAATAATAACGCAAGTGAGACTAACGGGTCAAGGTATATCGAATGCACCTTAGTGTCAAATACTATCATCATGATCTCACGTATTTTGAATAGATGGGAACAAAATTATAAGAAATTAAAATTTGACTTTTTGAAAAGGCTTTATTTCGAAAACAAAGTTGACATACACCGGTGTACAAAATGGCTTAAGGTTTATAATATATGTAAACGCAGTATATCAAATATTGTGCTATTAGTACCACTATGAATTAATAATTGTAAATGGTCTAAAATATCATTAACATAAACAAATTGAACCATTAGAAAAGGTGCTGATGTGACTAAACAACTGAGTATTGTTGCAATATTTCCTACATAAAAGCAACATTATACACAACATTTGAGCAACCACAATATTTACAGTCTCTAATATTATTTTGTCATTTTCAATGTATGCTAATTTTTGTGGAAAAATGTAAATATCAATACTATCACATAAAATCAAATGGTTCCATAAAGAGCACTACGTTACCCATTTACAATTTAAGTTTTTCACGTAGATAATATATTGTACCTCGTTAAACCTCCAAAAGTATTTTATTTTTGCAAATGTAGATTAAAGATTACTTAGTATGTGTCCAAATTTACAAGTTTAAAACAAAACGCATGTTACTTACAACTGAGAATTTTCACAGCGCTTCTGACAAAGACAGTACATTGTGCACAAAACTTGAAACTTCTTACATATGCATTGTTTACATTTGTTTGTTTTGCAACAACATACTCGCAACACAGCATCTGGCAAAGGTCGGAAACACTTTTCTGGTCTCAGGAAACCGTCTACTTCCTCCCATCCAAATTCCACAGGGTTTTCAGTAATGTGTTTCTTTTCTAACAACAACAGAGATTCTCTGATCACAAAGTACGCGCGTCTAATGTGGCCTCGAATAGCAAATGAAGTGGGTGGCAATTCATTGATGGGTTTGCGGCTCAGTCGATAAAGTTCATAGCGTAAAGCATCAAAAGTTTCTACTTTAGTTGATCTCGCCCACACTTTCGTTAAATACTTTTCTGCATTCTTTATGTCTTCAGCTGAGAGACTGCTTGTTTCAGCAAAATGAAGAAGATAATTTGTTGGTTGTGCATTCAGTGCTGCATTTTTTGTACCCACTTTACTTACAATGTCATTGCCAGTGAGAATGTGAGCTTTGAGGACAACGCTACTCATTTCGTCTCCAAGTGTATCATATAAGTGGTGAATAGGAATGAAACGACGCTTTTCTCCCACCCCAAACATCACCCACAATTGCTTCAACCCTTTACTACTTAAGGTTGCAAAATATCTTAGTAACAAAACAACCACATCAGTATCATTGGACATCACAACAACTCGCTGTGCGCCGCGTTCAACTGCCCAGTACGTGTGAGGCACAATTCTTTGGTCGGCTTCTTCAATCTTTGATGTGAGCATTTCAATGTTAGTCACGTTTCCTTTTAAGCATACTGTAGCAGGAAGGACACTGTCGTTTATTACCATTCCGCTTGTAACAAGAATTAAGTCTGTTGAAGGTTTTTCAAGTATCACTTTTTTTGCTAATGCTTGCAGTTTTATTTTATTTTGAACGGCATTCCAGAATTTTTCAATTTGGATTGGTATATGAGTTTGAGATTGAATGCAAGCGAGATGAATAGATCCGGTAGTGCATGATCGACGTACTCTCTCACTTTCTTTAAGTGAATTGTCACAATAGCTGTCAAAAATAAAGTGTATTTCTTTGGCTGGGCACATTTTAGTCGTTCGTTCAATAACTGCATTTATTGCTTCTCCAAAGTTCTTAAATACTGACATTTTCAACATTCTTATCTGCGACATGAAATCAACAACTACAGTAGTTCGTCCCGGAAATTCTGGATGAAATGAGGTACTCTTATCGATTTTTTTCTCCAAATGTAACACTAGCTCATGCTTTGTAGGTCTCGAAGGTGCGTTGCCTTCAAACAACTGACTTGAATTTACGATATCATGAGAGAGTATTTCTTCCATTGTCAAACCTCTTTCTTTTGCAATATCGATTTTCTTCTGAATTTGTGCAAAATCTCTTGATTTGATGATGGCAGGTGTCACAGTTGTGTTGTTTGTGATAAGAGTTTCGAAGGTGGGGACACAGACTTTTTCAATTCTATCCGTCAGTTTCCTTTCCTTGGTAATGAAGCGCTCTTTCCTAAATTTCTCATAGTTACGTCTTCCATCTCTTAATACACCTAAAATTTTCTCCCTCACATCCTCAGGAACAATTTGTTTTGTCACAATGTTGTGTAAAATAGGAGAACCATCCAATTTGAATGGATTACCTTCTGCTATTATGAACTGAAACAAACGTGTGACATTAGAGTGAAACGACTGGCTTTGCTTCCCTGTTAATTCATGATGAACTGTTTCAGTATGACTCATTATCTCTGCACTTGTAAGGTTGTTCCAAACATTGACAATGGCGAGAACTTCGTGATAGATCAGCTGCCATTCAGTGACGTACTGAGTTTTACGCGTTTGTCCAATGATTCCTCTCGTACTTTTTTGAGCTCGTTGAATTGTTTGTTCCAGTTTCATGTCTGGGGCCACTGCGTGAAATGGTGCCGGCTTTTCTGAAACTACAAACTGACCATCCAAGAACTTTTCATACAGGTAAGGACAATCTATTTCAAGGCGCTTCATTAGTTCCAAGTACCATGATCCATAACGTAAATAATTCAGGCAATTGAATTGCTGAAATATAGGGATTAATGACCCAACGGTCTCAACATGTAAATTCCAGTCTCCTTCACGATCAGATGTTACAAGGTTTTTGACGAGTCCTACAATGTTGAGGAAATTGTTAAGGTAACTGCAAAGTTCTGATTTCTCGATACATTCGTTTACAAATCTCAAATAGGAGTCTCTTAGTTGTTGACTTGAAACTAACAGTTGAGTGTGGAGTAATTTACATTTTTCTTTTTCTTTATTTTGCAAGGCCAGTCGAAACTGATTTACTTCTTTTAGCAAATTGTTGTATGCTTCCTTTTCGTTATTGCCCCAGAAAGCATCCCAAATCATTTTCTCGAGTACTTCAGAGACAATTAACATTCCTTGAAACGCCCGAACATAATGTTTTCCATTTAGTACACTTTTAACTGAATTGACTCCAAAGATCTCTGTTTCCACCAGAGCATCATCGAAACCACTACCAAGGAGGTACCTCCCAGCACACCGTAGAGCCACTTTTGTGCAATGAAACATTCCAAGCATTGGCAATATGCCATGAAATTCCTCTGGGTTGCTGAGAACTATGTCCACAACTGTACAGAACACTCCTTCGTCGCAGAAGACTGGAAGGTTGGGTTGCCTCAATTGTTGCCTTACAGATTCAAAGTTTTTAAGGGCAGTACACACAGTAGCGTAATCAGTAACTGGGGAAGGAATAACTGGTAGAAACCCAACTTGTTTAATTGGTACAACATTGGATGAAATTAAAGAGTGTATACTGCTCCACGTTGGGGATACAGGCTGAGTGTCGCCTAAAAACGCACCACATCGAGTAAGAGAAATAACAAACTCAGTTTTTAGAGCACATGTGGATGCCTCATCAGATGAATGAATGCCAACATCCTCAGCAACTTTAAAGTTGTTCGGAAGAGCAGGTTTGATTGTACTCTTTCTTCGATTTAGTATTTTTTGACACGGTAACTCACACTGAAGTTTACAAGTTCTCTTCATCAGTGCAGTTTGTGAAATATTTTTCTTTCTGTGGATCTCTTCTGATGTCTTATGTTGGAAAAGAACCATCGCAGTATGATGGCTTCCAAACGTACCTGAGAGCGATGACTTGTCCTCAAAATCGAAGTTGTCAAGAGCTCCTATTGTGAAGTCTCTTAAGTTAAAATGACTTGGTATTGGTGTGTCAGCAATTTCGCAGGCTTTTACAGCGTACGCAGAAAGTAAATTTCTGTTTCTTATTAAATCTGAGTAGCTAATGGAAACACCAACCCGATTTAAGGTAGTTATTAACGTTTTACTTTTGCATCGATCATAAATTGTATGCGCCATCATCATATGAAATGGTGTTTTCTTCATACCATGCCATACCTGATAATACATTATTTGGAATAGAGAGAATAGTTGCAAAGATTTGCGTTCTAGTGCATTAGCATCAGAAATGACATCATCTTCCAGTTCATTATTATTATCATTATCAATGTTTGCGATACCACTGTCTCCTGCCGCTTGCATGAGTAGATGTGTTTTGCTAATATTGAATAGGGATGAAAAGAATGATAACACAACATCAGGCATCGTCGTCGTCTTCCAAGATTCTAGAAGGTCTGTGGAATCACAAAATTTGTCAGTTAATTTAAAATCTACTTCCTTAATAGCATTACGTAAAAGTATCCCTGCAGTCTTTACAGCATTGTGAGATCTGATTGTTTGGGCTAAAACTTCTGAATTCAGATCAGAAGAAAATACAAGCAAAGGTTCGTTCCGATTTTTTGATGGACAAAACTTGATTTTGTCCTCATATTCCCTAACCAAAAATATCTTCACTTCATTGTTATAAATTGGAATAGTGTCATCGAAGTTGTTCATCAGCTCCCTAATTTCAGAAAGCGTGAAGCCATAACCCTTACTGAGCAAAGGGTCAATAATCTGTTTTGCTTGTTTGAATAACTGGAATTTCTGTAACAATTTTGTATTTTTTGGTTCTTTAACATTTGACAGGCGGTCATATTTTCTAAGATAAGCTTTCATGCAATTTCCGTGGGCGAGTACATCGGCTGCAAACAACTTGTGCTCACTATCTAAATCTGCGATACGATCTAATACTTCATCTTGAAAGAAATTTGCAGCTGCCAGAAACTTGTGGGCTCTATTCTCTTCACATACACGAAACTTCTTCTTTACTCCACGCACTCCACCTATTGTAGCCGTAATGTTTCCGCAGATAATGCATGGAAGGATATCTTGGAATTCTTTCTGGTTAGGACCAGGGCGGAAAGTGGTTGATGACCGACGACGTCGTGTAGTCGTATTGTTTCCTTTCGTTCTCGTGCATTCTTCAGATGTTCCTGTTGCCTCGCGATTTGATGAAATTTGCTGTTTCTTTGCCACTACTGCATCCAAAGTTTTCTTCAAAGTGTATTTTTTGTAGCATTCGTTGTCTACATGATAAAAAAAATTGTCGGTATCTTGAAGAAGTTTGATTCGTTTTCTCACGTCATCATCCATTATTTCTGCTGCTTCTCTCACACGTTTACAACCATTTACTGTTGAAGATATAGCTGCTTTCTTACTGCTTCTTTGGCATATTATACATTTTCTTCTATCAAAGTCCATTGAAACTGTTGCACTTAGCAGTAAGCCCTTAGTAGTATTTTCAGCCATTCTGTTGTAGTCCACAGTTAAACACAGTTAGTTGTCAGATTCTGAAAAGAGTAAAAAGAAGTTGCAAGTTAAAAACAAAAATCTTAAATCGAATCTTGACAATAATTGTTAAATGTAACCTCAAACACAATAGAGATTTTGTATAAAAAGGAGTAGAATTGTTATATTATGTTATGGATTGAGATAGATGTTGATTCAAGTAATACGCCTAGTGAATTCTACCTAACTATCTGTTTATATTCAATATCATGTATTTAAATATAAAAAATCTATTGAAAAAATAAGTTGTTTAACTATTTAAGTTTTGTGGCTACACTCAGAGGCGTACGCAGGGAGTGGTTCTTGGGATCCGGACCCCCTAAATCCCAACTTTTCTGTAAATTTTACATAATTTTAGGGGCAACTTTACAAATTTTAATACAATTTGTCCTCATATTGAACTTGAAACCTCCGAAAAGCTTTGGACCTCCTCCGAAATAAATTCCTGCGTACGCCCCAGGCCATATTATACCCAAGACTTCAATATATCGCAAATGTAAGGTAATATTTGAATTCTCTGACCCCGAAAACCCATGATTCGACACCAAGATGACTTTCCTAGGTGACTTAATTCCTTAGTTATGTATGCTGATTGCTTATTTGGCGGCCATATTGGAAAATGGCGTCTGTGAAGATAAGCGACCATAATTGAGATGTCTACCCAAGAAAAAGTAGACAACGATAGGTCGAAGAACACGATGCAACAATAAAACTCCGTGCACCCAAAAATTTTTACGGGCATATGCTGTGGATCCCGGACTAATTACGAAGTGGAACTAAAATATATAGGAACATTAAAATGAGTGCTCCAATGAATGAAGTTATTGCGAACGAAGATAGGGAAACTGTGATGAAAACTCCTGAGAATATAGCTGATGTTTTAAAGCAAATGCAACAGCAATTGGAGCTAATGAACCAGAGTACCAGGAAAAATCCAACCAATTTCAACAACAATTAGAGCTAATGAACCAGAGTAACCAGGAAATGTCAGAGTGAATCCACAGCAAATTGGAACAATTGAACCAGCGAAACGACAACAAGTTGGAGCAATTATTGCGACAAATTGACAATAAATGGGAGCTAACGAAACATCAGTTATCTCAGAAAATTGACAGTAAGTTGGAATCAGTAAACCAGCAAGCCAGCGCGAAATTTGAAATGAGTGATCGGAAAGTAGAACAGATATTGCATAGATTCACAGAAGTGCAGGATTCAGTGGAAGTCATGGAAACTGTTGTTAATGAACATTCCAACCAAATTAGGGAGTTACAGGAGGAAGTTAACACCCTTAAGGAAAAGTGTTTTCCCATTATTGCAGAACGTAACACCGATCGCAGGAATGGTCTTCCATCTAATAGTGCGAAACAGTTGCAGCTTACGGCAAGAACGGCAGTGGAAAATACCGAATCCTCAGGGTACAGCGAAGCCAGCTCCAATAAGGAAGGAAGAGCTCACCGTACATCTCTGCATCGAAAGGCTGTACGTATGGGATCCCAGAATTTGAAATCTACTGGCACAGGTAAACCTCCGCGGTTTAGTGAAATCAGATCCCTTACGAAATTTAGTGGGATATCTGAGGATATACCTGCAAGTACATTTTTAGAAAAATTTGAAGACGAGTGTGGGTTAATGGGGGTCGATGAATCACAGTTTTTAAAAATCCTGCCGCATGTATTACTGCCTCCTTGTCTAACCTGGTTCAAAGCCATTCGAGGTAATTTACGTAAATATTCTGAATGCACTGTTATCTAATTATAAGAATGGTTTTATGTTAGCTAATAGAGACGCTTTGATCCGTACTAGGTATTATAGTCCTAAAGTTCATAAAAGTATCACTGATTTTGTAGTATCTACCTACAATGAACTGAAATCTATTAATCCGTTTCATCCTGAGGCTCGAATAATAGCTTCAATTCGTATACTCTTGCCTTTCAAATTACAGCAAATGTTGATGTCAGCTCAGTGTATTACTCTCAACCATCTTGTAATGATAGTTCAGAACTTTGAAAGTCAGTCCTTAATGCAAAACAATAACAGAGGGCAGAGTAATTGTACTCGTAATCATGCCAATTATGCTTCCATTCGTAACTTAAATATCCAACACGAAGATATTTCAAATCCACAAGGAAATAGTAACCATTGTTTTAATAGTAGAACGAATGGACAAAGTGCTACCGGTAACCAAACCGAATATAATGGCAGAAATAATTACAGGAGCTTCAGAAATAATAATAGAAATTATAACAACAGAAATTACAATAGAAATAATAATCGTGGAGCTTTTGCACGAAATCGATTCATAGATGGCAGGAATTTCATAAACAGAAATCAAAATATGGTAACATCATACGGTTGACAAGAAAGAACACAAGATTGCGGAATACAGTGTGATATAACGCGTGGTTCATTGTAATTTAAACTAGATTCGGCTGACGTGGAGGGGGTGAAGACCACGTCAGCGATGAATGTACTAGAATCTTATCTTAATTAAGAAACTAGAATCTTTGATTATGAAACTAATCTTAAAACTCTAGATATGAATGTTATTTATCAATATATTCCTTTTTCTAACTGTTTTTGGATGTTTGACGATGAAATGGAGGGGGTAGATATTTCTCAAGAGGATTTTGTTTTTTCTGAAAACATTTAGTACTGCAAGAATACTTATTAAAATTAACGGAGTTCCTCTTCAAGCTTTAATTGATACAGGGGCTACAGTGTCTCTCCTATTTTATTCATTTTGGCGTGACCTTACGAAAGATTATTCGAACCCTCGATTGCAAAAAGTGGATAATTTGATACTAGTTGATTATACAGGAAAACACAGGAAAAGAGTGATGGGTAAAACACAGATTATAGTTACTATACAGAATTATGAAAATACCATCCCTATTTTAGTTATTAATGAACTACATGAAAAGGTGCTAATCGGATAGGATTTTCTAATGCAATTACGTGCTGTCCTAGATTGTGAGAACAAGACGTTCGCTATTCGTACGCAAGATGACGCAATAATTCAAAAGTTAATTCCTGCTAGTGATAACATTGCCTGTCAACGTCAACCCTTTGTAAATACTGTTTTAGGTGCTAACGTGGATAATTTGAAGAAAAATGCATGTTTTAGTGTTGTATTTTGTTCTTAATATTGTCAATGTTTACACTTTCCTTTTGTATTTCTTTAATATATTTATGTTATGATTATTTTTTGTTTGAAACAATGAGATTTTGTGCATAATATTGAAGCTGTAGCAAATGAACAGTACATTGGAAGTTAAAAGAATAAACAACGTAATGTGTTATGCGTTATTCCAGTCTCATGACATACATCTTTGTCAACCTTCTCAATTTTGCTCGAATAATTTTGATTTTGTTAATAAACATCTTTATGGCTAAAACGGACTTAAAGTAAGATATAGAGACCGTACTTCTGACGTGCCTTATAATCGGCGATATAATATATAATAATATAGTTAATTATGAAATTGATATAAATATAATATTAGCATTGATGTAAAAATAAACATAATGTAAATGAATTGTGATATGAAATGTAGTTTGTATATACGAGGGGCATCTAAAATTGCAAATAATTAATATGTAAAAAAAACTAACTGTCCAGGATTTTTTTTATTTTAATTGTTAATCAAATAAAAGAAAAGTCCGTCAATTCGCGTGCCGTAATATACAACGATAATTCTCTTTTCTTATATTTTTTTCTATTGTAATTTTGGGCAATATTAGATTTCTAAATATGCACAAGCCAGACAATTTTAGTAGTAGCAGAAGAAGACGCAAATAATATAATCATTTTTGAAATAATATTATATTTCTTTAATGTATATAATTGAATGTTTTTGTGTATCTAAGGACGACGGGTTGATCATCATCGTAGCAACAAAAAATAAACAAACTAACTGTACTGGAAGCCATTTTATAATATTGCAAGTTTGAATGTTCGAAGTGTCTCTCCTTTAAAGATCCAAATAGTGGAATAAAATAATATTTGTGTAATCTTGTGTGGCTCAATTATAGTTATAAGAACCAGTGACTTAGTGTATAACGTAAAATGGTAACTGAAAACTCGGGAACTATGTGTAAACGTTTGTTTGTTGTTATGTTATAGAGTTTCGTCTTCAGCGTAATTTATAAATTGCGTTCACATTTTTATTTACCCTCGTACAATTTGGAAATGTTAAAGAAATTGTATGTAACGAATTCACTTTCATTACTACTACTTGTATCTACACTAATAACAATGAAATGTTCTTCTTCGTCACTGCTCATTGCAAAATGCGCTCAACAATACAGTCGTAAACACAAAACTTCTTCAAAATTAAATAAAAGTAACTAACAAACAGCTCCCTCGTAGCGATAATACCGAAAAAAAAAAACAAGACGGGACTATTATTGTAATAATTAACCGTGCCCTGGTGTTAAATGAGGAAACCAAAACAAAAGACGGTTGAATCGCGTGAAATATTTGCTCCGTGCACTTTTCTTTAGCACGATGCAATATTTTGGGTTAATCCAGGCAAGAAAGTAAAAAAATAATGACCATAATAAGTCAGGTTACTCCAGTTTTACATATTAACCCTAAACGTAAATATTCGGGTTGATCCGGAAAGCGGTTAAAGTCCATAGATTCAAAACTATGGGATCCACCGTAGTTGGGTCAAGACTTCACTTAGGAACTGGTATGTGCCCTATCGAAAAATCCATGTTTCAGAATCCTAAGGTACTCACGCAACATTTTTTATTCGTGGAGTTTTGCTACAGGCACATAATTTGAAGTTCTCAAAACGTTGTTACAGAATTTATGCAATATTCTGAAACATGAATATTTGGATAGGGAAGATATCAGTTCCTACTATTCATTTCATAAAGATAGGCCCCTGACTTGGCGGTGCTGCCGTGACGTCCAGTCAAAACTTATATTACATTGTCGTACCTCGTTGGAATTGTTGGAATGTTGTCTTTTCAATACTTAAGACATACAAATTTTCTTTGCACTGTGTAGTGAGAAAAAAATAGAAATTAATGAAAAAGTGCGTATTTTTTCGTACTTTTTTGGTAAGTCAATGTTTATAGGACTATATCTCGGAAAGGAGATAACATGAAATAATTTCCTGTGCACGATATGTAGATGCATATATTATCTATAAGTTCTGAAAATTTCATTACTCAACACGTAGTAATTTTCTTGTTATTCAGTAAAAAGTGAGACATCATTATCTCTGAATTGCTGCGGTGTATTTACAATCTGAAAAAACTTTTAGAAAGATCTTAAAGTAGCTTTTTCAACCAAACTGTTTTAACTTGTTTTAAAAGATAAACAATCACAAATATGACATTATGATTTTCTCAGCTTTGCGCCCTTTCCTATCGCAGTTTATACGGAGTGCTACGTTGCCACATTTTCCTGGCGCTATACACTCTCAGCCGGACGGGTATTTAAACTTGTCATGCACGCTGTCCGGCACTTTTTAGATATTTTTAAAATTTTATCTCTCCACAGATTTGAACTAATTTCTTAGAAATTAACAGGATATACAGTAAATGTACCAAGTGTTCAAAATTAGAAAAGCGAACTCTTATTTTGTTTGGATTTGCATGTGATTGTCCTCGAAAATTTGTTGCTTTTTGTCAGTTTTTCACTTACTGCACGCAGTACAAAATACACGTGCACAGAAACAAATACAAGCACAAACTTTATTATACGAGACAACCTTAGTTCATATGTAATATTGAGTTTACACTTCACAGAAAATCTGTGTTCAGATCTACAAGTCCCAGATCTACAGGTCTTTAGTGTTGTACATTTCGAAGCACTCTCCCACGCAAAGTCCAACTTTATATATCAGGCAATAAACCAGGAATGCAAATAAGCAACAAAAGTTTACTCGCCCAAGAAAAAAGTTACTAGCCCACATCACATAATAAAAATAATTTACTTCCATATGATATTAAATACTCGCCCGCACCGATGAACCACACGCTCGGGGCGAGTGGTTATTTTCATTCCTGCAATAAACGCTAATATTTATTAAAAACTTCCTTTCACCTTGCGGATGCTACGTACTTGTTTGGATTCCACGTTTATCAGTAGGTCCACGTCTCATATAGCTTCACTGCTGAACAGGACGTTCAATTCAAAATCAACTCAACTTTTTTTTTACTATAAAACTTCATCGGGAAAAACAGCTGAAACACTTTATATGCGGAATACTCTGTAGATAGCCCAGCATTTTGATCAATTCCCGGGACATCACTAAACAGGGGTTTTGCGTTTACTTGAATTTTATCGCTCCAAGCTACATCAGAATCTGTCTTTGAATAGGAACGACACTTTTTTTCTCTCTTTCCCGGCGCAGCCTCAGGTTCACTTGAAACCGAGTTACTACCTTGTTCACTTCCGAATACGCCACTGAGCACAGAATAATCAATGTCATTACTATTCATTACTAACTCATAACCGTCTGAGTCGGAGTCATTCATCAGTTCTGCAATTTCATTATCGCTAAAAAATTTGCCTCTTCGTTTTGTAATACCGCCGCTCGTAAAGGAATATCCCTATATACGTATATATATATATATATATATATATATATATATATATATATATATATATATATGCGTGTGTAAGTTTTTGACGCCTACGAACCGAAGGGAAGTGTTGAAGACGTAATCAGTGCGACGTGATTAGACGCAAATACATCCCTCGTCAGCTACTCATTGCATTGTTTTCTTTCATTGAAAGAAAACAAAGGACCCATTCTGTGTTACTGTACATTCGGCAGGGGAATTGATCGCAGAACTTGGGTGAACACGTGATTGCCAAGGCTACATTTCTTTTTAACCTTTAACATGTTCCTAAGCTGCAAAGTGTGTATACTGATAGATCTTGAGGTAGAAATGGAACCATTGTTAATAAGTGTACAGGAAGATAGCAGGAGCAGCGATGAGTGAACAAACCCATTACGAAAGTGAATGAAGTAAATAGATTAAGAGATGAGTTTTTGGATGTTTTACTTCAACGTTTTATTTTGATTACATTGAGATGTGTAATGCATTATTATTATTTTTATGATGTGAAAGATTATAATAAATACTTTTTCCTATTACATTCTTTATGAAGTAGGCTTCGCGCTACAGGCTTCCTGAACGCGACAACACTGTACGAAAGCGGTGCCGCACTTCCACTTACTGTATGCTGTATCTTCATATAAGCGCAGGGAATTTAAAGACTGGGCTGCAACATGGCTCACCGCTTAACGCAGAGAATATGCTGAAGTAAAAATTCTTTTTTTAAAAAAAAATACTCTAGCAACCAAACCTTTTTTGTTAATAGATTCAAATATTTGGAACACTAGACTTCCAAATTTTCGAACAGTGTTTTCTACGTTTCTCTACCTACCATGGTAAAGGAGATCAGAGCGTCGTACATTTGTTTTAATTACACAAAAAGTATCCAGTGATGAAAATTGAATTTTTCACAACTTACAGTTAATGGATGCATCTACATATTGTACACAGGAAATTATTTCACGTGATCTCTTTTCTGAGATATAGTCCTATAAACATTGATCTACCAAAAAAGTACGAAAAAATACGCACTTTTTCATTAATTTTTATTTTTTTCTCACTACATAGTACAAAGAAAATTGTTACGCCTTAAGTATTGAAAAGACAACATTCCAGCAATTCCAAGGAGGTACGACAATGCAATATAAGTTTTGACTGAACGTCATGGCAGCACCACCAAGTCAGTGGCCTATCTTTATGAAATGGATAGTAAGTAAAATCTTGACCTGACTACGATAAGTCCCGTAGTTTTGGAGCAATGGACCTTTAGAGTTCATTTTTTCATGTTTTAGGCAGACTATAACCCGGAAAGTAAGCATTTGTGCACCCAGTTTGGTCTATAGTTTTTGTCGTATCTTGGTGTCAGGAATCACCTCCCAAACTTTGTCGGTGTTGTATTCAAACACCCTGTATAGAAAGTATATATGACATATTTTGTCTTAGAGTCTTCAAGTGGAGATGGAACCAGTTGCTTCAGGTTGACATCAAGCAGAGGGAAGATATGAATTTATCTCCAACTTTAAGAACACGTTTCAAATAATAATAACTTTTGTAAATAATAATAATAATAATAATAATAATAATAATAATAATAATAATAATAATAATAATAATAATAATAATAATAATAATAATAATAATAATAATAACCAGGGATCAGATATTATAAATACTTATCTTTATTAAAAGCGTTAACTCACTTCTACAACACTACTTATATTGATTTAGGTACTGAGTTTTGAGGACTTTGCAGTTAGTGTACAGTTATCTCTCAATCATTGCGATTCTTCGTTGAGTGAATGCTTGACTCTAAGTCTTGAAAATACCCCTAACAATTTCAATAAAATGGAATAAATTTGCCATTTTTATGCGTGCGAGAAATCGACATCATAAGACTTGACTTTTAAGAGCGACTTTGGACAAACTCGTTTGAGTATAACTTTACACATTGGCATGGAACTCAATTAATCTACTGAATTTACGTGTTATAAAAGCGATTTAATTACATCTTGACTTTTGAAAAAATAATTTAAAGAAGGCGTAGCGATAACATGAGCAGAGCCTTCCGTTTTCAAGTGCGAGAAAGTGAATTAATTATGTAAAGTGTACGGTACTATATTATTTTTACGCACCGTAAGTTTAGCAGTTAATATTCTCACCGAAGGTCTCGGTCGTGATCTATTTCCGGAGCAAACAATAGTGCACGTGTAAGAAGCATACTTTCTCTAAATTAATTTTAAAAAACGAATTAAGTTAAATTAGTTAGTTTTGGTAGAAGTATCAGCATCTATTATGGAAGCCCACAATCATTTACATACAGTCAGAAAAGAAAAAAAAAAAATACTTCTCGATTTTAAAAATTCTTAAAGAAAAGGTTGCACTTCGAGGCAAGTCTGCTTGGAAAATATAGAATATTTTTACATGCCTGTATATATATATATATATATATATATATATATATATATATATATATATATATATATATATATATATATATATATATATATATATATATTCATTCGTGGTTTCCTTGGTGGAATAATTTTCATAATAAGCTTAAACTTAAGAAAGCAATTTTCTTAAAAAGCAAACTATTAATCCCGGAATCCCGGAGGACGCCTTAGGTATAAATGAAAGATTGTTCTTCTTGAAGCGTGGTTTAGCATTAAGGGCCATTTACTTAGGTAATAATGTTGATCTTCATCTTGCGATGTCATGGGTTGAGAAGAGCGCTTCTTTCCAAAAGAAGTTTTTTTTTTTTTTTTTTTTTTAATATCTTAAGTCAGCTGTGCAGCGCATGGAGAAAATGACTGAAGTTTGTACCCCAAAGCTTATGTTTTATGTTGCTTCTCTGAGATTATAAACAAAAATGTTCTCAAGGGGATTTCGTCATACGTACTTGTGACAGAGCTTCCGTTCCTTGTGTGTCCTTCTGCGGAAGAAAATAAATACATATGGTAACTTAGATATAATCGAAATTTGCTCTAATTTGTAAGGAAAGTAAATAAAAGGACTGTAAACGTGATTTGCATGTGAGAAATACAAAGCAGTACAATGGCTTGCCGTAATAACTTTCGGTCATAACCTAATTTTATTGGTTCGAAGGTTTATTTTTTTCTTGCGAGGCAGTAATCATACAGACTTATTGGAAACTTTAAAAGTTCTATTACAACTTTGACATTTTCTAAAAGTCATCTGGTTTTCTAGGGTTACTTTCCATAGTTAGATGCTTTGTTAGGCTATTCCATTGCATACTTACATTTCTCTCCAATCAACAAAGATGTACCTTATACTGTCACAGCCTATACAGATCGCAATATTTTGTGATAATTCCTTTTCATTTGACACTTTATTTAAACTTATTTACATACTAATGCCCACATATACACTACCAATGTTAAATTTTGGAAGCAGATTTCTATAATTATTGCTAAGGATTTTGGGGCATATGAGTGTTATTTGTTACAAAACGCAATGACATTCATCCGCAATGCTAATGCAGTTGTCTCGAATATTATTTTGGGTAAGGCTCCCCTTTCGGGAGCAAGAGGCATAAGAAGGTGGTGGGTGGAAGAATCCCACATTTTGTTTTGGGAACGCCAGTAAGCGTCATACTAATCACAAATGTCACAGGATTAATATTACGATGCTCCTTGCATGTACAAGTGCTTAATATAATGCTACAGCCCTCCTTCCTATATATGTAGTCCTTATTTCTAGATTTCCGATTTTTTTCTAGTGAGTGAATCCATTCAAAGTGACCAAGCATGTGCCGTTCAACCATGTCCAAAAAGTCTAACTTTTTCATGAATGTTTATACAATACCAGGGTACTTCAAAACGACAATTAATTATTTTTTAAAACATCTCGTAGCGACGCAGCTTCTACCGCCATTTTGCGTTTTCTCGATTTCGGGCGTTTAAGTTGTTTTGAATATCTCAGCATGTATCTGTCCTAGTAAATTAAACATTGCTGGGCATATTCAACTTGTACAGAGCTAAAACTTTGTCCTCTTAACATTTTTACCTAAACCCGCTTGAAAGGGGTGAGATCAGGGCCTACAGTAGCAACATTTGTAAACATTGAAGACATATTTGGGAAGAGAAAGCAACTGGGTTAGAGGTCTGAATTTGTGTGTGTATATAGTCCGGGGTCATAAGTTTATAATAAAAATTTGCAGACCTGTAGCTGCTCCCAAAGGCCTAAAAATATCGTAAAGTTGGTGAATTATGCAAATTTGGTATATTTCACTGTCCAATATCTTCAATGGGCCTGGATAAAAAAAATCCGAAATTTTGGAAGTAGTTACTCCTTTAGCATATTATAACACACAACAAAGCGCGTTTTGTGTTTTTGAGCATAAGGGGGGTCAAAGTATTAAGGAATAACGCCATACTCTAATAGGTGTTTTGTTCACAAATTCAACTGGAAATTCTTGTTATGGAGTAAAATATAGTAGGATGAATGGCTAGTCCAGTTAAGGCTCTCAAGCTTGTTTCTTTCCGATAGCTGTGACTCACTGTCTTAACACCCACAGCAGCACAGTTGAAGAATGTCGCTATCGGCAGAATGCAAGAAAAGTCAAAATCCATGCTTGGTAAAAAAAAAAAAGAAAGAAAAGTCCGTAAGTAATCATTTCTCTTGTTGGTTGCTATTTTAATGATATCCTATTCTGTTTATTGTTGTTTTAACTGTCAATTCATGCAGGGGACCGTTGTTCTTTCGTTAAATTTACATTCCCCAGTCAGTGTTTACAGTCAGTGAGTGTTTACTGACTGGGGAATGTAGATCAAACGAAAGGACAACAGTCTCCTACATGAGTTGACAGTTAAAACAAGCATGATCATGTTTGAATATCATTTATATTGCAAACAATAATAAGTACTTCCGGACTTTTTGGCAATTGTGCATTTTGACTTCTCTCGCATTCTGCTGATAGCGGCATTCTTCACCAGTGCTGCTGTGGGTGATAAGACAGTGAGTCACAACTAGCGGAAAGACACGAGCTTGAGAGCCTTAACCGAACTAGCCATTAATTCTACTTTATTTTACTTCATAACAGCGAATTTCCAGTTGAATTTGTGAACAAAACACCTCCTACAGTATGATGTCATTTCTTAATACTTTGACTCCCTTTTCCTCAAAAACACAAAAAATGCTTTGTTGTGTGTTATGGTATACTAAAAGGCTAACTATTCCCAAAATTTCTGATTTTTTTTTTTATCGTGGCCTATTGGAAATACTGGTCAGTGGAATATGGCAAATTTGCATAATTTCCCAACTTTACGATACTTTTTAGGCCTTTGGGAGCAGCTAGAAGTCTGCATTTTTTTTAAGTATAAACTTATGACCCCGGACTATAAGCACACACAAATTCAGATCTCTACGTCAGTTGCTTCCTCTTCCCAAACATGTCTTCAATGTCGAAAAATGTTTGTATTGTAGGCCCTGATCTCACCCCTTTCAAGTGCTTTTAGGCAAAAATGTTGAGAGGACAAAGTTTTAGCTCTGTACAAGTTGAATACGCCCAGCAATTTTTAATTTGCTAGAACAAATGCATGCTGAGATATTCAAAACAACGTAAACGCCTGAAATCGAGAAAACGCAAACTGGCGGAAGAAGCTGCGTCGCTACGAGATGTTAAAAAAATAATTTATTGTGGTTTTGAAGCGCTGATATAGTATAAACATTCATTAAAAAGTTAGTTTTTTTTTTTTTTTTTGGAAAGGTCGAGCGGCAATTTTTCTTTTTCCTCGATCACTTGGCATGAATTGACCCTATCGTACCAAATAATCCATGAGAAAAAATAGCCAATTAAATGATATTAAATGGTGCACTTTAAGTAGAATGCATCTACAGTATATGAGTAAAATATATATTGTAAGTTTGGAACTGTTAGAGGGAGTGACGCTGTAGAGGGGTAATGAAAGTATATCTGAATCTATCACTGTATACTGCCATCATGGAGGATCTTTAAGTTTGTCATCTTGAATTCAGTTAGACAATTTTTAATAGGAAGAGGGTCATGTGATATACCGCTTTTGGGAATCGATTTACTACAAACGCAAATCTGACGTTATTTCGAACTTGTTTCTAATCATTTAATAGTTCTTACGTTCATACTATATATGTATCACCCTACAATTATCTCTTTAGACTTACAAGGTACATTTAATCGTATTGTATATTGCAAATGCATTGGAAAGATGAGTTCTTTGGGGCATTATGGAATATAATGTATTTAGCTCCTATTTTTAATGGGTTACTTTGGTCTGATATGGAACCATTTTAGGGGACGAAACTCAGAAAAGCTCGGAAGTTGAAAAATAAGGACTTCGCTAATATACATATTGTAAAGATCCTCACATTACAGCATGAGCACATGTTTACAGACACCACGTGTTATTGTTTATAAACAAGCAGACGATACACCGACCAGGAAGAGACGAAGATCAACACGATGGGAACCGAAAGAGGACGAGCCATCTGAAGAGGGCCTATAAAAGTGGATACAAGGAAGAAGGAGGCATCAGTTGACCATTGATCTCTAACCTTTAACCCTACAATACATTATTTTTTATTTTCTCTGAAGAATAAAGTTTTGCAATTGAAAACAAAAATGAGTGCCAGTACGCTTAATAGTGCCATCTATGCCAAAAATGTGGAATTACAACTAGCTTCGATCGTTCCGAATTTGATTCAATATGCATTAGCAACTACATACCGTTATGAAGGAAAGCACAGATTATTTACCACTACACCTTGTAGGGTTAATATGCTCTGGAGGTCGCATTGGACGAATGGGCTCTACCTTTCTTAAAATCCCTGGAGGTTGCCTTGAAGCAGAGAGGATTCCTTAACACAAACCATACCTTCCGAGGCTGCCATGAGCCGAGGAGGTTACTTAAGGACCATAAACTGAAGTCACTACAAGACACCCTGGTGGTTCCGTGGTTCCATATAAAACATTCCTTTCTTCAGCTCTGGCCATAAGGAATATTAAAGTTATTAACTTTGTAGACACAAAAACTATTTTGTATTTTTTGTAAAATAAACAGATGAAGGGCAGAATCCCGGACTATCATTGTCTCTGCCTACACAAATATATATATCGGGTGTTCTAAAAATGGCACTCATGGACTACAGAGCGTTACTCTACAAGTCAAAATAAAGAGAAAAATACATAGGCTATAATTGTATGCCTTTTGGGTCCTCGTCTGTAGACGCGAATTTCACTATGTAGCAAAGTAGCAGAAAGAGAACTTTAGAGATGATCTACCAATCCATCAAATAGTTACATCGATTCCTTCCACATGACAGTTAAAATCGATAGACATTGATGCTAGCACCACTTATTAGCGTAACAATCGATGTAACTGCTTGATGGATTCGAGAAGCAATGTTAATGGATCAAAATTAATCTACGACGTTGCTACAGTACTTTTTTTTCAAATGACCCTACGTGAAGTAATCACATATTTCAAATCTACATGTAAAACGAAAACATTCAATACCTCACTTATCATGCAGTGTTGTAAACTAAGAATGCAGGAATATCTTCAGGGTTAGGATTTTTAGGAGCGCACTTTTTCTTTGTAGGGCAAATTAGAGCTCTCTGAAAGAAACCAATGTGTGAGATGTTGCCTGAAATTGAGAAAGGGGGTCATTTTCCAGCACCTTTTTCCCCCTTTCTGTAGCCTTTATCCCTTTTTTATCCACTCTGTTCAAATCCCCTTTCCTCCCCCTTTTCTGGTCTTTCTATTCTACTTCTTCATTTTTCTACAGTACGTTTTACCATTTTATTTACTTTCCAATCCATGAGAAATGTATATATATATATATATATATATATAATTAACTTCTCGTCACCTTGTCGTGAACGCGGAATTATTGCGCCTGTTTCCTTTCAGTGAACGCCGGACACTGTAAGAAATGCAAATACAGCACACCTGCAACAATGGAAAACATTAGTTCATTGGGTTCTTTTAATTTTTATTGAATCAGTAGCAGAGTATTTATAGATTCTAATTGTTGACAACAGTAAGAGTTGAGTTTTAGCTAGCTTGAAATTGAAATCTAGTAATAGGGAATAAAAATTAACTTAAACCTTTTCCCAGTACGTTTCTGTTGTTGAATCGAAGTTGTTTATTGCTTAACAAGTTCAGTATAAGAATTCCCCATGTCGAAGGTGTCCAAATTCAGATATTTGGCCCTGTCTCAGGAGTTCAAGCAGGATTTCATCGAGACTGATGGGAGCATTATTCGATGCACTGTTTGTGATTCAGGAATCACATTGGATGAAAAACATCAACGAGACCGTAACCTGCAACACATTTCTAGTTCAAAGCATCAAAAGAATAAGTCTCTTCAAACTAACAAATTCCGACAGCCGCTATTAAGAAACGCCTTTGAGCAGTGTTCTTCAAAGGTCCAAAATCTAAAGGAATTTAGCATTGATTTGTGTGCAGCTTTAACTCAAGCAGGAATTCCACTCAATAAGGTGAGCCATTCGGCCTTGAAAGGATTTCTTGAAAAGTATACACGAACGTCAGTTCCCGATGACAGTGCTTTAAGAAACAAAACTACCTTGAACCTGTTTATCAAGAAACCATACAAAGAATCAAGGAGAAAGTGTCGGATTTCGATGTGGGAATCATGCTGGATGAAACTACAGATTCAACGGATCGATATATTTTGAGCATTTTGGTCTTTCCCCTCACAGGTGAAAAAGTAAGCCCATATTGTTCAAGATGTATGAGTTGCAGAAAGCCAATGCTAGTATAGTCATGCAGTCATTCACTGACTTTTGTCAAAAGCTCTGGCCCAATAGTTCCCAGATCGAGAAAGTTGTCCTGGTCAATACGGACCAGGCTTCATACATGCTTTCAGCAGTTAACCAGTTGAAGACATTGTTTTCCAAGTTAAAGCATGTAACCTGTTTGGTCCATGCCCTTCATTTGGTGTTTGTGAATCTATTAGGAACGAATACGACATAGCGAATCAGTTCATCGCTGGCCTGAAGAAAATTCTCCTGAAAGCCCCGAGTCGCACCGTTGTCTACAGAGAAATCACAGACCTACCCCTCCCAAAATTCCCGGTCATTACTCGCTGGGAAACATGGATTGAGTGTTGTGTTTTCGTATGTGAGAATTTTGACAAAATCAAGGAGTTTTGCTTTCTTTGGATTCAACTGACGCAGATGCTATCTCCAAGACACAACAACTTCTGCTACCGGAGAAGATACAAGATTTAAAGACAGAACTATTTTGTGTCCATGCTTACGAGTATATTCCAGTAGGCATTAAAAGTTTGGAAGAAGATGGCCTCGAGAAGGAAAAACAGTGGAAAAAATTTACATCGGTGAGGGAACAGTTAGATGGTTTTGACAGAGACAAGCTTGAGGCTAGTCTTCAAAGAATCCGGGTGTTGTGGAGTTTGCTACACCTACAGAGTTACCATTCCGAGTGAACACGAAGTTTGCCCCCCTTATGTCTGTGGATGTGGAAAGAAGTTTTAGCATCTATAAAGACGTCTTATCTCCCGATAGGAACAATCTTACCCTTAAGAACATAGAGATGCTTAATGTATTGAGGTACAACAGCTTCATGTTCTTTTCTTCCTCTGATCAATAATTAACAATGGTGTGGAAAAACATGTGAACTTATTTCAATTATCTTAAGTAGAAGAAAGAGAACTTTTTGTCGTTCATTTTTAGGGCTATCTTGCGTTTATTAGTTGTAATAAAGCAATATTATGGGTAGAGTTAGAATGCAATCAGGTTTTTAATTTACACTATTGCTTTACAAATACGAACACGGTTTTACCTTTTTTAAACTTTCAATTTCTTAATAAATAACGAGTTATGGAGTATAAAGGGAAAGAGCATCTTCTTATCCCCCTTTTTGGCTTATTTTTAGCACCTTTTCCCTCCCTTTTTGCCATGAAAATTGCACCTAAAAATCCTAACCCTGAATATCACAAACATCTAAAGTTGGTGGTCTCTATAGCAGTAAAAACGAAAAGGAGACAAAGAGGGCAATGCACATTCAAAGTACTTTAGTGTCTATGATGGATTTCGAATGATACGAACAAAGTTACAAGGGTTGAAAATTTGACTTTTTTAAAAAATCCTTTGTTTCCAAAAATTGCTTAGATAAGTGCTTCACCGAATTAGGTAGATTGTTTTCAATGAATGTAAAGATCACCATGCTGTTTATATCAATTTGATATCTCAAACCTTTCTGAAGATATGGTAAAAAAATTTCAAACTGTTACTTAAAGTTCTGTAATTCTGTGAACTTATTGTAATTACACCTATCAAAATTATTGGTTTGATGTTACAGAAGCAAAGTACAAAGGTTTATCAAAAATAAAGTGCAATTTCTGTAAACACAAAGTGTTTTGTGTAGCTAATTAATTTTTCTGTATGTTGCAGATACTAAGGTGAGAGAAGTCTGACTGGAATTACATCATTCTATGACAACTAGTTTGTTAACTAGAGAAATTTAAAAATGGCACATAGACTAGAACACCATTCCAAGAAGGGGGTTCGCAGTCTTAGTTTTTTATGCTCGAAGGTACAGAAACCATCTGACATTCATTGAATATTTGTTGAGGTTTATATAGAGAGTCTATGGAGAGAACGCGTTCGTAAGTGGTAGGGGGATTTGACAGATGACGGTGGAAGACCAGTAACGTCCATTACCGACAGGAATATGTATGACGTTCATGCGATAATTCGTGAAGATAGACGAGTGAGGTTGCATGAATTTGCATATGCATTGCAAATCTTACGTGGTTCAGCAAAGAGTATTATCCATGACCACGATGGCTTCAGGAAAATGTGTGCGCGCTGGGTGCTGAAACATCTGATTGAGGACCTAAAACACCTTCGGATGGGCATTTCCGTGACCTACCTCACACTATAAACTCAAGCAGGAAATCTATTCCTGCATTGCATGATAAGGGGCGATGAAATCCCAATATCCCTATGGACACTTGAATCAAAACGCAAAAGCATGACATGGAAACATCCGTCGTCATCGCTTGCCGAGAAATTCAAGACTAAAACGTCTGCAAAGAAGACAAAGGCTACTGTGTTTTCGGACAAGCAGGGTGTTATTCACATTGCATTTCTGGCAAAGGGTGCAGGCATTACTGTGGACATGTACTGATAAACCATGCACAAGATGAAAGCAGCGATATGTCTGACACAAAAAAGTGCACTACGGGAGGCGGTGTTGTTACTGCACAATAACGTAGGACCACATACAACCCGACGGAGTCGTACACACATCATTAGTTTCAAATGGGAAATTCTTGACCATTCCCTTTATAACCCTGATTTGTCTCCTTCCGAATATCATTTGTTTGAACCCTAAAGAAACATTCCTGTGGGCGACGTTTCGATACACTGGAAGAGGCACAACAGGCTACGGTTACCTGGTTAGTAAACGTGAAGTTTTTTTTTTTTTTTTTTTTTGGAAAGGACATGGATGGTTTAGTGCACGTTTGGATCTCAACTTAGTGTGATGCGATGTGTCAAATATGATACGGTTTCAGATACTTATCTCTCAAGTTTTAAAGTAAATCGAAGATTCACCTTACTTTTTGATATATATTTGTAAATCAAAAATTATTTTAGAAAGTTCCCACAAATACTGCATTTCATTCAATATATCAAACTTAACCATTTTTCATAACTCCCGAGTGGTTCGATACATACAGTTGCTGTAAACGGCATTATGATCTTTATGCCCATTCAAAACCACCTATGGGAGCATTGTGGCTCAGTGGTAGAGTGCTTTTCTCTGGTGTTTGGGTTCCCTTCTTCTATCCCTGAACAAATAAGTTTGTGGTGGACAACATCGTGTCCGTGGGTTTTCTCGGGTACTCCCGTTTCCTCCCAATTTCTTATTCTACCAATTCTTCCATCGTCATTCACTTTCCTTAATAATCATCTCTCTGAGCTAAACGGGCATAGTCGTGGGACGTTAAACTGAAACATTTCATTTCATTTCATTTTCAAAACCACGTATGTAATTTGATGTGATACTTATATAATCAATTTTTTTGAAATAAAGTCCTTTGGAAAAAGTCTAATTTTCAATTCATTGTAACTTTGTTTCTACATGTTCAAAATATGTCATTGGGCGACCGTAGTATTTGACATTAATAAATTTGGGACATGCGTTACCTCGTCCGTCTCATTTGCGTTATTTTTGTCCTAGAACACTCCAACGTTTGGTAGTTTTTTTTTTATATATTTGTGATGCTGTTGCTTCCTTAGCTTGCAACACTGCAAGGCAAGTGTGATATTTATGTTTTAGATTTGCATGTAGATCTAAAATGTGTTCATTTCAAAATAAAACTTTTTGTTGAGATGGCAACACTGTTAACGCTTTAGCATTTCAGAGTATTACGAACAATATCATCCTGCTGATATTAGAATATTACAAAATATTTGTTTTTTCGTTTATCAGATCTACTGAACTGTCATCTGTAAAACCTTGAAAATTTGCATAAGTTCTTGTTGCATGCTAAGCTCAACATTAGATGGGACTTCGTAAATGTGAGCATTAAGATTTTATTACGTTTATTTTTTTTATTTATTTCTTTTGTTCATCCGATTTCCGAAACTATTAAGCGCAGAACAAGAAAACTTCATTCATTCAATAACGAGAACCAATAGAAATGGAATGCAGGGAGTGGACGAAATGGAAAATATTGTCTGTCGTAACACGCGGGGTATAGGCTAGTCAGAGATAAAGAAAGCGTATCCTTGCAAATTTAACTATAACTACACATTACTTCCAGAGATTATTTTGACAACTAATATGGCATATCATCAGGAGACTCCTTGATATTATTTCTTTATGGATCCATCATGTGCTAGTATCGCACCAAACTCTTCGTAAATTTTCCACAGTAAGTAAATATTTTTATTTATTTTCCACAGTGATTTGAAGTTGAAAAGATTAAATGCTTTATGAAATGAAATTTCTAATTTTATCTCCCACGATTATACTCTATCATTTAAAAAATAAACGACGATTGAATTATGGGAATGTGAGAGGAAACGGGAAAACCCAGAGGGACTCAGGAACACGATGTTATCTACGACAAACTGACATGGCCTGGGATCTCTGGCACCAGAGGTTAGTGCCCTACCACTAAACTAACTAACTAACTAACTCTATGGTCTATGGAACCCGGAGGTTCAATGCCGCGTTCACAAAAGCTCTCTAATGACTTCTATCCTTAGCTAATTGGATCCAGTTTCTACTTTGTATTCCTATCTCTGCGAGATCCATCTTAATATTGTCCTCCCATCTGCGCCTAGGTCTTCCTAATGGTCGTTTTCCGATGGGTCTTCCAGTCAAGACTTTGAAAGCGTTTCTACTTTCTTCCATTCTAGCTACATGACCCGCCCACTTAGGTTTGAAATTATAATAATTACCTAATTTCTTAATGAATGAACGTTTTGAATTTAATGCTACTTATTAATAATTAACATATTGAAAATACACTAACACACACACTCATATATATATATATATATATATATATATATATATATATATATATATATATATATATATATATATATAATGTATGTATTACGAAATGCACAAAAAGTATCCTGGCGGTAGAGGTAGTTGATGTTGAAATCATCCCAATAAATTCTTTAAATTGGCAGCAATCCACGTCGATGGAATAAAAAAAAATAAAGGATCAGTGATAGTCTTTTGAGGATCTTGGGTTTTTGGAGTATATTTTAGACTTTCAGTGAAGCAGCTACTGCATCGTCGCTATTTATCCTAGGATCATGATTTATATTTCATTCTCTTTAGAGTAGTGCAGGCTTTCAAATGATATCACTTGCATGCCAATACCATATACCAGGAGAGGGAAAAGTGATGTCAAAGGGAAAATTTCGGGGGAATTTTTTTTCCACAGTTTGGGCCCCTCTGGAACGGTCCTGTGTAAACGTAGAGATTTCTAAAAGATCTGATAAATACTACTTGGTAGACTGAATGCGTGTGCCAAATTACAAGTTTCTATCTTGAATAGTAAGGGCGGGAGAAATTTTATCAAGAACACCATAATGCCCCAAATTACCGCAAAAGACCCTGATCTCTGGTAAAAAAAAAAAAAAAAAATCCTGAGACATCTCTATTTACCCTAGTATTATAATCCGCCAATCATTCCCTTCAGAATAGAACTGTCTTTCAGGCGGTACCATTCGCATGTCTCCATCATGTATCTAAGGTGGAAAAATCCCGAAGAAAGGATTTTTTTGGTAAAAATATCCCTTCTATCAAACTTTTGCCCCCCTAGACCCCCCTGTTCTAACACAGATCTGAAAAAAATGTTAAATACTACTGGGTGGACTGAATGTTTGTGCAAAATTTCAATCTTGTACTTACAAAATTAAGCCCGCCAAAAAATAATGAACATAGGCTTAATAAGAGAAAACATATTTAAAGTTATGACGTCATCACCTCCTATGTCTCGACGCAGGAAGGTGTGAAGCCATACGTAACGTCTTCTACAATGCCTCTAGACTTGAAAAACAAAAAAAAAGAAAAAAAGAAAAGAAAGAAAGAAAAAAAGAAATGGACGAAAAAGTTCAAATAGGAGAGTTATAACGCAATGTACCATGAAACACCCCTATGGTACAAATTGTACCATAAGATCCCAAAAGGGATAGTGATCCGTATTTGAAAAAGACGAAATTCATTAGGTTAAGTTCTGACCTCCTAAGCCCCTATTCTACCTCTGCTTCAAGTTCGAAAATGTTGTTATTCCCCTTGTTTTTATTTTTAATACTCTGGCGCAAACAGACGCTTGCGGCCTTTTATATCATATCGTCATTAACAAATCATATGCAATAACTTTTTTTAAGTATTAAGTAAAAGTTTGCTTGACTTATTGAAACGTTTGTGGTACAAGTGAAGCGAGGAAGATTTTTTTTCTTTTTTTTCTTTTTTTTTTTTTTACAAGAAGTATATTCCTTTGCAATCCCGCAACAATATTGATATAATAGGGTGCCAATACTTTTTCGGGGCGAAACGTCGTTTATTCATTTTCAACACTTTTATTTCTTCTTGCTCGTTCAGCACCCTCTTGGTATCAGCGCTCGGGGCCACAGCCTCGCTCGCCCACCCCGTAGCTACGATTCTACTGTTAATGCAGGACCATGTAGAAGTGTTGCATTTGTATAAATTATAAACTACTTCTGATGCTTCATATATGTATTTGTATATGCATCAGGGGCGCCTATGAAAGGTTTATGGCAGTGGTTCTCAAAGTGGGGTCTGCGGGACTAAGCCAGGGGGTCGCGACGAATAAAAATTGAAACCTGTTGTAAGAAAATAGAACACACAGCTGTTATACAAGAAGTATTTTTAAGATTAAGAAACTGAAGCTGTGGTCAGTACGAGTATAAAATAATAACTGTTCATCATTTCTAGTGTTCAAGGATTTCATTGACTCTTCATGTGAAAATCTCTCTGCTGAAATGCACAAAACACTTGTAGGACACTTGAGAGCATTAGCTGCAAGTTTTCGAGAATATTTCCCTGTCCCACAACCTGGTAATGGTTGAATTGAAAATCCTTTCACTAATGTAGAAATCCATGACATACAAGGTATGAATCTCTCTAACACAGAACAAGATCTACTATTGGAACTATCCTGCAATACTTCATGGAAAAACGTTTTCAAAGAAAATGAACTTTGTAGATTTTGGTTGCATGTGCGTCGTATAAAGAGTTCTCTAAAAAGACATGGCAACATTTGATGCCTTTCCCTACCACTTACTTATGTGAGCAGAGCTTTTTTGCTTTTTGTAGTTTTAAAACCTTAAAGCGAAATCGTCTTGATGTGGAATCGAATTAGTCCTAGAAGCGACAGTCCTATTAGCGAAAGGAACTGTTATCTGTCCTATGAGCGACCGATTCATTGACATTGAGACGATGGAAGTTGATATTATTCCCTCTCGTAAAATATGTTTGCCTCTTACGTTATTAGTGTCCGAACAGCCTTGCTATGAAAATTAGTGTTCGTTAAATAAATTTATTCTCTATTGTGAGTGCAAAATAGAACGTATCTCAACGTTGAGTCAGATTTCACATAAAACATATCAAATAAGTTAACGAGACAGCAAGGATATTTCCACGAAAAGTATATTGCTATGTAATTAATTATTGAAAATCCAACTGTAATACTCCCTTTCTTCAAAAGCTCTGCTTTCTGTACTTAATTTAATTCAAATTAATTACTCACTAAGCAAACCAGCATATTTTATTTTGGAAAACTTAAACGAGTAACAGTTTCGCTTCCCTACTTATTAGATTTCCTAAACCTCTATGAATAACATGAGAAAAACATTTCAAAAACAATGCCATTCCCAAGTCTAGATAAAGTGTGAGGTGTAATTATGGAAAAATATACGTCATATTCTTTAATAGTTTGTTAATAGTACTTGCATGCAATGCTTATTAAAGAATGTTTTATACTTGTGAATGTAAGGGTAAGGTTACATATGAAATTTATGATTAAGCAAGAAAAATGTTAAGGGTGTATGTTACTTATAATTGTGAAACGCCTGGAAGAAATGAGACCTCTAGGAACGTGTATTTTTCATAGTACATTTTGTTAGGTTCTAAATCACATTAGCATGAAATAAGTTGAAGATGGAACCTTGTCTTCTTCCATTATCTTACTATCGGTGACTCATAGGCCAGCTAACAGATCGAATCGGTCGCTCATAGGACAGTTAACAGATCCTGTCACACATGAGACTGTCTCAAGTAGGACAAGACCGTAGGATCAGACCTAAGATTGACGGTGACAAAACTTACTTCAGATTTCAATGCAATTATGGAAAAACACACACACACACACAAAAAAAATCACTCCTCACATTAGTGACCCCACATTTGAGAACATTGATTATTAAGTGAATTTTCCTTTCTTTCTTTCATTTTTTTTTTAAGATTGATTTTCAGCCTTTAAAGAGTTAGTGTATTTTCAAATGAAATTTCGTTCATTAGAAAAATATTTATTTTCAGTCTTGAAAGTTAGTGTATTTTCAAATGAAATTTCGTTCATTAGGAAATAATAATGCATTTTTAGAATAAATTACTTGTTGCATTATTTTTCTTGATCTCTTTCTTGTCAATGGTAATTTAATTAATATATATATTTCTTAATACCATGTGAAATTTCAAATAGCATTGCAACGGGTCCGCAGATCATCTTCCGAATGATCAGAGGGTCCGCGTTCTGGGAAAGTTTGAGAACCATTGGTTTATAGCACAAGTGCGGCATTGTTATTTTACGGAGAGATATTAAATAATGGAAATTGTGCAGATGACTGTACAGTTGCAAGAGAAGAATGGAGTAGGCTATTAGGCATTACGTCAAATCAGTCAGTGTCAGGAGAGAAATTACTGCTTTAAAAAGTTTTAAATTTGCATTTTAAGACTTTTCAGCATATTTAATCCGAGTGACACTCCCGGACTCCTTTTATTGTTGGGGATGTGGCAGTACGTACATGTGAGTGAGCCCCTAGAAAGTATTTTCCCGCTTGGCCCCTGGGCTGCAGTACGGTCTTGACTATGAGGAGTTAGAAATACGAGTAACATGAAAATTTATGTAACGAAATAATTCATACTATTTCTAAAAGTTTAAAATACATAGGATAGTTTATATATTTGCAGCTAGAATATAAAATATGATTATTTTTACTTTCAAGAGGAGGCATTCACAGTTAATACATACGCATTCACGCAAAACACGGCATTTAGAAGACAAAAAACTAAATGTTAGATTATAGTAGTGAACAGATCAAACACATGCATTTCAAATGTTGAGTTTGTATTTGCAAGCGCTGTGTTACCACTAGGCTGATATACTCAGTTTTTATTGTTTCAGATGAAAATGAAAGTTCATATTCTGTAACATAATAGGAATCTTTATATGAGAAGCAGCCTAGTACATCCGACGAACTGAGGTAATAACATCTAGGGTGAGATAAACGCTCATTTGGAGAGGTGATGAAACTGAGATGAAAACGTGACTGAGGGGAAAAATCGTTACTGCGAGGTCAGAACAAGTGTTTCCTCCTTACAACGTAGTGCTTCCTTTAAGAAACGTGTATGCTATATAGTTTTCCTCAAACGAGCACACTACCATCTAATCAACTACGTATTGTTGGCTTCTGAAGAGAAAATTAACCTTGTCCTAGAGCTCTTATTCTCAGCTGAATATCAGAAGAAGCACACACAGTAACAGATTACCTCTTAGCTTCTCATGTGACAAAAGTATTCTTACAACGCGTTTACTAGACACAAATAAGCAAGCTGGAGTGTAATCTGAGCTGCAGCAAGTTATGATGGTTTTCTGAAAATCTGCCAACTGGCGCGTACTATTTTCTGTCCAGTGGTTGTAGATAATGAAAGTTGGTGGACGTCCAAGCCGCAATATCTTGACAGCTTGGGCCCGTCCTGACACACCCAACTTGTCTCCAGCACGCTTGCTCTTATGTTCTACGAAATAGACTGAGGCCGACCACAGAAATCAGAGAGAAGTTGTTTAGCGTGGTCCAATTTTCTGACAAACTAGCTCGAGTACACTTCGCAACAGACATTACAAAGCACATACAGGAGTAACTCAACCATATTTCATTCTTTCTTCCCACATCGTAATTATTTAGTGGGAACGGGAATTAGTTAAGAAGAATGATGGTTTAAGCACATCACTTCTATAATATTAGACCACAAAATAACCAGATTATTTTAATATAGTATCGTGATTGAATTATTTCTCAGGACGTTGAAGATACTAAAGATTTTCTTTGAAAGTCCTATGCATATCAAGAACTTAAGAATATAGTTAATCCATTTTCTAGAAAGTGGCAAAATGGAGATTAAGATTTCTAACTATTTAGTACGTTTAAAAGCAAAGGAAAATCCGTATTTATGAAATCACCGCGCAGTAAGTATTGGATATTCAACGATATTATTATTGCTTAACGTAAAAAAGTTCAAGGATGAAATATATAACAACATATAGATTTCATTGAGCTTAAGACAATCGCATAGGTGAGTGTGAATTATCATGCGTAGTTTTCGAGAAAAGCAACAGAAAGAAATTTCACTTTTGTGAGCCTCATAATCTATGCTGTACAATAACATTGTTACCTCTTATGATGCAACTGATTCTGAAATATACACCAAACAAGCATTTTATTATGACACTAGCAAGATAGTTGAAAATTATGTTCAACTCTTAAATTATAATTTTTGTTCAACTATGATATTACCCAAAGATAAAATATACAAAAATATACACCAATTGATAGACCACGTTGAGATAACAAAATGGCGTGGCTGAGGGTGAATTATCATGCTTAGTTTTCGACAGAATCGAGGGAAACCTATTTTAATAGCGTTAAAAGCTATGTAGACCGTTATCAATTTGATGTAATTGATATTTTATTTTATTCTTCTGAAGTAATTCATTTTCTTATTAATTTAGTTACTGTACTGGTATATAAGAAAAAAATGAATCCTTTAGTAGGAGGTTGTATCTATTGTTATTTGATTTCTGGTAACAGAGACGCAATAGTACTTGTAAAACTATATGCTACAAGTATTAAGCTAACTCGCTTTACGAGTTGAATAAGTTAATTATAACAAATGCGCTATGACATAATTATTGTTCCTATTAACTTATATTTCAATACGTACTTTGAAAGCAGTATAGGATTTAGTTCGTTGTAGTTTGGCTTCCATTTCAGCATTGAGTTTATATCACGTGGATCTACATCTAAAGTAGAATCCTAACCAACGTAATGCGTTCAAATTTCAGTGCTGTCCTATCAGGAATCGAACCCGTAAAACCGTGTACCAAAAGCACTATTTCATTTTTTTTTTAATATGAATTCGTTTCAGTACTAGAATGTTTATGTGTAACGTGAGAAAACATCGTGTATGTGGGTTTTCTTGAGGTTCTTCCGTTTCTGTCTACATTTAACCATATCAATTCTTTCATAATCACTTACTTTCATTAACCGCCAGTCTTTTCTAGTCTAAAAGAAGTAAACGTGAGACATTAAGTATTTCATTTCTTGAATCCCTTCATGGTTTGCTAGTTACTAGCTGTAAATGTACCAAGGGGAAACATTCTTTGAGTATAAACGCAAATAAATTTTGCTAAAGACAGTAAAGAAGACCATTCAAAGTGTCAATTTCGTCTTGGCAGATGTCAACTGCGGGAAATATTTTCTTCCATCTAACGGCGTGATACGTAATTTCTAGGATTCTACAATTATACACATTTGCAGAATTATACAATTATACACATTTTGTTGCCCTTTGAACAGTATTACTGGAACTCTCCGTTGCATGTTTTGGGTTCCCGGTAATGGTGAAGGGCAAATGGCGAAGGCAAAAAGCTGGTATATGAATGAACGACAGGTAGAGAATCTACTTTGTTCAAACTACTTGTCATGGGAGGGCATTTGAAGGTAGGGACACTAAATAGTGAAGCTGATACTGCTGGTGGGTTACAACACTTCGTACATTCCATCAGAAAGTGGTTTCGGTGAATCAATGATACCACATCTTTCAACTTGACCTCCGTATGTTAATCACAAACGAAATTCACAATGGTCATATAAGAAGGTGTCGGGTGCTGAACACAGATGCATTATTTTTCTACCAGTCGTTATTTGAGAGATATGTGCAGTAGAATACATTTCATTCACGATTGATTTAATGTCACCATATTGGGACAGAACGAGATAAATATCTTGATGTTCCAACTCGGTGGGGACTGAATGTAAACGAATAGTCTTAAGATTAGAACTGGCAAAGTATATTAGAATATTATCTGTTCCAAGGTCATCGGAATAAATGACCATTCCATTCACTCGAAACACAATTTTTTCATAACGTACTTGAGATATTAATTTCATATATAACTTAATCAAACTCAATACCAATGTCCTGATCACGAAACAGGGGAAGCATTTCGAACCCCCACATGCAGCAAACACTTTAGTTTGTCATCCCAAGATGTAGTGAACAAACCAAATTTCCTTCGTCTTGCATGAGGGGAATGGAATGGAATGAATAGAATGAGTATGGGTACGTCCCCATTAATCCCTCTACTCATTCCATTCTATTCCCCTCGTGCAAGACGAAGGTAATTTGGTTTGTTCACTACGTCTGGGATGTCAAACTAAAGTGTTTGCTCGAATATCTGACATATCGCGCTCAGAAGTTAATATACTGTAGTAGTTCGAACTAGACTAGATGTTGAAAATAATAAATGTAGAACACTATGTAATTTGGAATAGAAAATATTCCACTTGACGATGCAAAGTGAGTTGGAGAAACTAAATGCACTCACTACTGCCAAACACACATCTACCTAGACAACGATGTGTACAGCACGTCGTCTGCCGACCAATTATGACCAACTGACTAAGCGTGATTCTCTAGAGAGATTCCAAATAAATAAGATCGATAATCAAATGATAACTAAAGTCTGTTCCAGGTAACCTGATAGGAAACTCTCGTACCTCCCACCACTTACCACTGCAGAAGGGAAAAGTCGCTGACCTTCACAGGAAGGGTTGCTTTTCTAATAAACTGAATCGTGTAAACTCTAAATTCGTACGTCAATTTGCTCGCATCTGATGTTGAAAAAGCACTGCTATTCGTTTTAGCTATCAACCTCGAGTAACAATCAAATACTGTTTTTAAATTTTGTCCTGTAGAAAAGTATTGCATATTATTTATATACTAAAGTTTACCCTACTGCAAACTATTTTATTGTCTTAACAAATACCGAAAACATTAAAATCAATAAGACCTCAATCTGCCCAATTTTGTATGAATAAAGAAGTTGATCCCTAACACGAATACAGAAACGGGAACAGCCGGGTTTCGAAAATAAAGTGTTGATAAAAACATTTGAAGCAAAAGAGGCATACATTCAGATTAATTAAAGGGAACAGCTCAAAACTCCCACAGCCAAAATTTCCACACTCAGAAAATGTCAAAACGCCTACACAAACGGTCATAACCCCCACACAAATGGACAAATCTCCCAAATCTACGAACGGTCATAACTCCCACACTCAGAAAAAGTGAAAACGTCCACACAATCTTTCATTACTCTCACACAAATGGACAAATCTCCCAAATGCACGAACGGTCATAACTCCTACAGTCAAAACTTCCGCACAGGTAAGCGGTCATAACTGCCACACAAATGGACAAAACTCCCACACACAGCAACGTTCACAATCACCACATAAATGGACAAAACTCCCACACAAACGGACGAAACTCCCACACAAACGGACGAAACTCCCACACCCATAAATTATCACAACCGCCACACAAATGAACAAAAACCCCACACAATCGGATAAATCCCCTACACTTTGAAATGATCCTGGTTGCACGTCTTTTATGTTTCACACGCTAAAAATAATAAAAAGAAGGCCAAAAAGCCTTTATGATCCAAAGTGGACAAGGTGATAGGTGGACAAATCCCTGGGAATTTGGATCATAAGCGTTTTTTGGACTTCTTTTTTATTATTTCCAGTGTGTGAAACTTACAAGACGTGCAACCAGGATCATTTCAAAGTGTGGGACATTTGTCTGATTGCGTGGGAGTTTTGTCCATTTATGTGGGGATTCTGACCGTTGCCATGTGTGGGTGTTTTGTCCATTTGTGTGGGAGTTATGAACGATTGGGTGGGCGTTTTGACATTTCTTGATTGTGGATGTTTTCGCTATGGGAGTTATGACCGTGCATTTGGGAGATTTGTCCATTTGTGTGGGAATTATGGCCGATTTTGTAGGCGTTTTGACATTTCTTGTGTGTGTGTGTGTATGGGGGGGTATTGGCTGTGGGAGTTTTGACATAGACCCGAATTAAAACGCTATACAAGCTTTTATTTCACAACAGGTCACCGAGTATTATAGAAGTAGTAAAGTTAATACGTATAAGATAAGCATGACACGTTGATTGAGTGTGAAATAAGCACCAAGTCATCAAGTCTTATTTGAAAAGCCTAGGAGAAGGAGACTATTAGCTGGGTGAAGGAAAATAATTTCGGGTAATGTAAAGCACAGGATCTTTGAAGGATGGTTGATAACAAACATGGTACATTGACTTTTAGCAGGTTAAAATGGAAATGTTTGTTTCTGCTACGATGAGCCTTTAAGCCCTAAGCAAAAGAGTTTGTTATTTTTGTATAATTGAACAAACTCGTTTTCATTGTTAATCTTTATTTCTTATACAATAATCAACTTTTGTTACAACATTAGACTATCCTGCACGCTTGGGGCTGCTGTGACTCAGTGGTAGAGTTTTTACCTATGGTGCATGGGGTCTTTGGTTCGATCCCAGCTCGCACCAAATTAACTTCGTGGTAGAAAAACACCGCTGCGTGGTTTTTTTCGGAGATCTCCTGTTTCCTCCCACTTTCTTCATTCCACCATTTCATTCATTTGTCATCATCACCGTCTCCTTTAACCTAGCCGGCATAATCGTGGGGCATAAAACTTATAAAGACTTCATTTTCGGTTTTCGGTGAAATTATTGTATTAATAAATAAACACCTATTCAATTAGCAACCCTGCCATCCCTTGCTATTCCAACATTATCTCTCAAGCCCGACTGCCAAGAAGAAGGAAAATAAACAATACAACTGTTCGATAAAATTTCCATTATAATAACACGTGTTATCTCACCAATACGGCAAATGTAATTGTTTTAAAATGGTAGTGTTATTATGAAAGTTGTAATTTATTATTTAGACATATTTAGATATACTCTATACTTTCGTGTGCGATGGCTGAGAGTGAAAGACAGAACACCAACATTCACCTGCACTTGAGCGTGGTGGGGGAAATAACTTCTTCTTTTTCCAAGCAGGTTGCGTGAAACAGATTATAATATCATTTACATGAAGTTGACTTTGAACACATTCTACACATAAGTATAAACATAACCAAGAAAGCCCTGTCGCTTTTTTCAACCTTTGAACATCGATATGTCAACTAAGACGTACGCCAAGAAAAGAAAATGTCTGTGTAGCAACTGTAGAGAAGGCAAAATAAAGGCGTTTGGTTGCCTATACTTTCGTTGACCGGAGTCAGCCATTTTTATACCATTACTATAAATTCTGCGAGGGTTGTTGCTTCGAATTGACAAATTTCCGGAAAGTTGTTCCATCCTTCATATTGCCTCTTTTCTCACTGCCTATCGTCCCTCCAAGTCTTACTAAAGGTCTCACGGTTAGTATAACTGCCTTCATGCTAAAGTTTTCCATAATTTAAGCAAGAAAGCAGCTTCCTCACCCTACCTTTACAAGTGATTCCTACGTAGATGTAACAAAATTGTTTCGTTTGCAAACATATTGTGACAGACAATGAAAAGTGGAAGGTACATGTAATGTGTAACGTTGGGTGGTAGGTGTTGTTTAACGCCCCTTTTAACACCGTTGCTATATGAGAAACGCATCTGCAGCTCCGAGCTACATGAACTCCCACCAGAAATCGATTTCGAGTTTCCCGCGTCAAGGGTGCTTAAAATAACCATATAGCCACGAGGGAGCTTTACATCCCGCTAATAGGGAATATTTGTATACTTCTCTGTGTTTCACAAGTATAAATGGAGATTTTAGACCCATTTTTACCTATGTCCTATGTACCGCATGTTAAGGTATTTAAATAAAAATTTTGTATACCCAATCCGTCGTTATCCGGCAGGGCGTAACTACAAAGAACACCACATTAAATACCGTTTAGGAAGGTAGATTTCATACATAATAATTAATTTTAATATTGATCGACTCTGAATAAATTTTACACTTCTAATCGTAAAATTAACCCCAAAAAATAATTACTTGCAACGAAGCACTATGCAATCTTACGGTAACAGAACTTAATTCGACTAATTCTCCAAACTATCAAATTAGGAAAATGACGACATTCCCATAAATTCTTTGTAAACTCATATATTATCATGAAATATATGTAAAAAATGTTATATATATATATATATTCAAAGATTAATCTTACAAACAATCAACTGAATATTAAACTCAACATAAATTCAGCTTACCAAGTCACAGATGAATTTCTACATATCGCATTCGACTACTAATAAAATATCTTCCAATAATGTTTGTTCTATAACCAGATAACCGAAATAGATTGAATCTCCCTAACTTTACAAAACTATCCATATGTAATATAGAATGTGATTGATTTTTGTACAACACCATGCACAAATTTTCCTCACTCGATATAATAAGAAATACCTCGGTAGATATTGCCGGGCACAGATAACTAGAGTTAAAGTGAAGCTGCCCATTCCCTTTCCATACAGAAAGCTAACTAGTTCTTATAGTTGCCACACTTGGCGCTAGTGGTCTGAACAGCTATACTAGTAGTTGACTTTTTTAGTTACAATCTACTCATTACACCTACTATAGTTTGTAAAATTTCTGTCTTTTAAATAGGCCATTCAGAGCGCAATGGGATCAAATCCAATTACCGGAATTATGAAGAAAAGAGAAACATAGTTCGAACAGTTGGCTTAAATAATTACAATATCTGAACACGAATCTCTTAAACTATGAAAGGAACTTTAAACAGACATCTTATGATGAATTATGTTTAAAATGTCCGAAAGCGGGCATGCTTCCCTTGTGCACTGAATACGTCATATGCAGTTATTTTTAACAAATTAACCTAGAACATGTTAACGCAAAAAAAAAAAAAATGAAAAGAAATTAAATCTTTGAGTTTTACGTCCCACAGATATGCCGGTTAGGCTAAAGGAGACAGTGATGATGAGTAATGAATGGAATGGTGCAATGAATAAAGTGGGAGAACCCCGAGAAAACCCACGCACACGGTGTTTGTCCACCATAAAGTTCGCTTGGCGTGGGCTGGGATCGAACTCGAGACCCCAAGCACCAGAGATGAATGCTCTACCACTTTTTTAAATACTTTATTGTACTCTTATTAGCCAATTACATCAGAAAGGATTAACAAACAAAATTGTACTGTGAGCATCCAATTATACCAAAAAAAAATTACAATAGACACATCAATAAATTGCTGCTAGAAAATTAGCAAACTTTTGTTTACGAATTGAAAGTGCTAGAGTTTGCATACGGAACAATAGTTGGTTGACATACAAAGTCACATTACTATTAAAATCATTACATAAAAGAATATCAATAGTTTGGAACGTGATCCATAAAATTGCGTTATGTTTAGTGCTGGGATAAAATTGATAATCCGGAAGCAGCATGAATGACGTATAGTGAATATTAGAAGGAGTTGTTCTGCAGATACGGGCAATGATTTTTTGATAATGAAACCATATAGCTGTGTTTCGTGAGCAGCTTTCGAGCCGGTGTTTGAGAGTATCGAGAACATAACAAGTACCACAGAAAGAAATATTACAGATACCCAATTCATAAAGTCTCCCGTTAGTAGGTTATATATTATGAACAACACTGTACCAAAGAGATTGCATGGCAGGAGACAATACCGGAGTATGAATGTCTGCCCAGCTTTTCTTCCAGTATGTCATTGGGTAATGTTCTACAATACGGAGAACCGAAATTGTGGTAGCATGATAACGATTATATAATTGTCTAACAGAAAGATCTTCAAGGTGACTCCGTGCGATGAGCGAGTAACTAATATCAAGACATACGTCCTTGAGGTGTGGCACAAGGGAAATCCAAGGTTGTATATGCAGAAGAGCTTGTAACTCAATATGACGTAGTGGGTCACATAACGCCTTGCTGGAAAAGGACTCTGAGTAGGAGCATAATGTTTGGCAGACGCGATGTATCAGCAGCGAGTATCTCTGAAGTTTAATGTCTTTAAGGCCAAGGACACCATCAAGTTTTGATAAACACGCAGTCTCGTGACTTACCCGTAGGCAGTGATTATGCCACAGCAGTTGCCCTGTGTGTTTTCGTATGATACTTAGGCATTTCTTCGGCAAGGAAAATAATTGAGTCAGAAACCAAAGACGACTAAAAATAAAAACATTTAAAAGGTACACTCTGCCTGCAAGACTTACCTGCCGGACTTTACTTTGGTGTATGAGTGCGACCAAAGTACAGATTGTGGTATGAAAATTGTAGCCTATAGTATCTGCTATGCGACGTTGCCAAGTAACGCCTAAGATTTTGATGCGATCAGTAAAGGGGATCGTAGACATATACACGTGTTGTCAGCCGGATTTATACACATCAGGCGTGACTTTTGTTTATTGAGAATAGCACCTGAAACGCACTCATAGTTCGATATGACAATTTCAACACGTGACAGTTCCTGTGGACTGTTAATGAAACAATGTATATCGTCTATAAATGCTTGTAATTTTAAGGATGTTGCACCAATCTGTATACCTTGAATGTGTTGTTCCAGTGTTAAAAGAAAGGGAACAAGAACCAAGCTATATAGAATGGAAGACAAGGGGCAACCTTGTGCTATACCTCGACGTACATTGATAGGATATGTAAGTGCACCATTAACCTTTAATCTTACATATCGGTGAGTATAAAGAAATTTAATCAAATTAAGAAAACTGTCTCCGAAACCATAGTTTTCAAATACCTTAAACATGTAATCATGTGACAGTCTGTCAAATGCCTTATGGAAATCAAGAGCCAATAAAGCGACCTGCTGAGAACTTGTTTTCTGACACCAATGAATACCTTCTCGTATATTACTTAATGCTAAAAACATAGATTTTGTATGTTTTAAGCCATACTGATCATTGTGTAAGACTTGATTTAGAAACGGTTCTAAACGAGATGCAAGGCAACGAGATAAAATTTTCTGGTCAACATTAAGCCGGGTAATCGGTCTAAAATTATCAAAGTCATACGCACCTGCATGTTTAGGTACAAGTACCATAATGCCAGTGGTAAAGGAAGAGATGAACGTGGGAGTAAGTCGGATTTCGTTATACATTTCTGTGAGAAAAGGCGTAAGAATGCTGTGAAATTGGCGGTAAAACTCTAATGTATGACCATCGGGTCCCGGAGATTTATTTAACTTCCCCGCAAAAATAGCGTGCTTGACTTCTCTTTCTGTAAAGGGCGCATTGAATATGTTACGAGCCTCCGGGGTGAAAGTACCGGTCGGACGCTCGAAGCAAGGATCAGAGGATTGGGTTGGAGCGGGGGAATATAGGTTCTGGTATGCATCGTAAAAAGCTGGGATTACCTGATCATGCTCGTGAACTACACCGTTAGGAAAGGAGACCTTGGAAATAAGGTTTTGTTTACCTCTGCGCCTTTCACAGATAACGGTATGTAAAGAGGGAACTTCATGCTGAAGCATCGTTGTTTTGCCTCTCGTGAAAAAACCTTGAGTTTTTTACGATGTAAAGTGAGTAGGAGTGCCTTAATTTCCTTAATACGGGGGAGTACGTCTACTCCTTGAGCAAGTTCTTTATAATAGGCACATAATAAGTGATGGTAATAATTATATTGCTCTTTAAGAAGAGAGGATCAGTCTTTGCAGTGCTGTTTACAGATAGACCGAAAGGACGATTTAATGTGATGTAACCACCATGAAAACAAACTTTTCTGGTGAGATTTAAAGTGCATTAAATAGTTCCGAGTGACCAAACAAAGGATGACTTTAAGTATTTACGGATGGGTAGATCAATGGTACAAACCACAGCACAGTGATCAGAAAAGCATACCGGTTGAACGTTTATGGAGCGCACAAAATTAATTAAAGTGGTACTGACATAGATCCTATCCAAACGTGAGGATCCAAACCTGAGGATCCAAAAAAGTGTGCCCTGGGGCGTTACCTTTATAATGACGCCATACGTCAACTAACTTAAAGTCTTGAATCAATTTACGTAATGTAGGAGAAGTATTGTAACCAAAACTTAAGTCTATAGGATCTAACACTGCGTTGTAGTCTCCTACACAAATCAAATCTCTGGTACCAGAATGTAACTTCATTCGAACGTCGGTGAGATAGAAGGAGTTTCGCTCAGCACGTTTGTTATTCCCGGACGGCGAATATAAATTACAAAAGTGTATGCTTTCATAATTGGCTGCGATAATACGTCCTGTCGGAAATTTTGAGAAAGCGGTTAATGAGACATATTTACGATATATAATAGCTGTTCCGGAACCAGTTTCGGAAGGATTGACTTCCCACAAATGATTAAAAAGAAAGGAGAAATTGTCAATATTGCATTCTTGAAGGAAAATTATATCCAGAGACGATTTGTTGATGTAATCGGCTAGCGCTTTTTGCTTGGTGAGACTAGAAATGCCGTTGACTTTAAGAGTGGCTATACACGTGGCATACGTATTTAATGGCCACAAAAAATAAAAAGACACCAAACAAGCACGACACAAGGAAATGACACAATACACTTGAAAAAACAAAGACGGGAGGCAACACTCACACACATTCCCGTTCTATACTGGAAGGTGATATGATCACTTGTCCGAAGAGGCAGCACTATCATTTGCCTTAGCACTTGCTTCACTATGATAGGGATCTACTCGTGACCTCGTGAAACCAGACACACGATTGTTGTTTACGGGGGGAACACTCTTAGTTTTCTGAAGCTTATTGGCTCTACTGGATGTATCACGAGGGGAAGACTGAGATCGACCTTTGCGACGCCTCTTCTCGGGTAAAGAGGGAAACTGGGATGCTTCTGTAGATGGTGAATCTCTATCGAAAGAATCACTCACTTCCTGGTGAGAGTCATCAATGCCCACTAACGGTGGGGTACTTACCGTGATTTCAGGTAGCGTATCCATCTCCGATGCGAAGATGCTGAAACAGTAATACTCTGTTGTAGAAAATCCGAACTATTAGGCGTTGTGGTTGTGGAACTGGATGAGTCATTCTGCGTTGTATTGGAAGCAAGGGTCTGCTGGGAGGCAATAGCAGGGGAACTGGTGTGAGATGCAGCTGTAGAACTAGGGGGAACATCAAGCGGACAAGTGGATTCAGTTTCATTGAGTGCCTTAGCAAAAGTATTTGCAGAAGTTGCAGTAGAGGGTGGAAGGTTCTCCTGTAAAGTTGGAGGTCGTTTCTCACTCAGTACGGGAAAACTAGTAAACGAATGAACGTTCGGTAGAGTATCCACTTTATTCAAATTGCCGGGCATGGGCGGGGCTTTGGATGGTTAGACACTGGATACTTAAGCTGGTACGGTTGGAGGAATACGGCGCTTTGTACATTCCATCAGAAAATGATTTGGTGAGTCACAAATGGCGCAGGTTTTGACTTGACCTCCATACGTTAACCACAAACGTAAACCACAGATAGTTACATAAGAAGGTATGGGGCGCTTAATGCTCATACGGATTATCTTTCTCCCAGTTCTTACTTCATAGATGTGTCCAGTAGAATATATTTCGTATGCAATTGACTTAATTTCACCGTACTGAGAAAGCACACGAGAAATATGATGATCTTCCAACTCGGTGGGTACCAAATGTAAACGGACAGCCATAATATTGAAACGGGCAGAATCGATTAAAATATTATAAGTAACAAGATCATCTGAATAACTAACCTTTCCATTCACTCGAAACAGAATTTGTTCACAAAGCACTTGCGAGATTAACTTAACATATAACTGTTTGCGACTATAATCAAACTCAATACTGACAACTTGATCAGGAAGCAGATGAAAAGTATTGCGGATCCATTCATGCAAGACTAATGTGTTAGGCTTGTTCACAACATCTTGAAATGACAAACGTAAAGTATTCACTCGGATAACAGACATAATGCACACAGTAGATAAACCTGTACTTCACACTAGACAATATGATGGAAAGAGTAAATAAAACCCGAACTACTTGGTAGGAGAAAATACTCCACTTGACAATGCTGGTTGAGTTGAAGCGAGTTAACATACTCACTACTTCCACTCGAACACCTACCGAACCAACGAGGTGAACGGCACGGCGTCTGCCGAGCAACCGCCACTGAGCCACCGCGGCTCCACATGTGAACGCGGCAACATAGAAAACTAAAATAGAAGTGAAAGAGCATTTGACAGATTGTTTAAAATAATATATTATTTAATATTCTTATAAACCTATTCTGTAGTCCTACAAGTGTTGTAGTATTAGGGTAGAACTAGTAGCCCAGGAAGTAGAGGTCAACCAGTCAGAGAAAATATTTTCCATCTGAAAACATTGCTTAGTTTACGTGCGCAAGCCTGTACCAAATTATCAAAAGTAAATCCCCACGTTGAGCTGGTTTGCGTATCCAGGCTCCTAACTATGAAAACATTTACGATTACTCCAACCCCAATCATTTCACAGATTCAACCTGTTGTATATAAGTTATAAGGACGTAAAATTGAACATAATTTATACGAAAAAGACTTTTATGCATTGCAAGACCTGTAACTGCCAAATATTTACCACAAACTTATACTCGTATCGACATAAACAAAAAGAAGTGTGAAGCAGGAAACCACTTTACCCAAAAGTCAAAAGAAAGGCATTGAAAACATATGAACTGGTCGAGAGGTTTGGGTTACTAGTCTATCAATTAGAAGTTTATGTGTTCAAACCCTGAAGGTAGTATTCGTTTTTTTGTTTTGTTTTCTTTTTTAAAGTGTGTTCCTATTTTCATCAGAGGACTGAGAACATTTCTTTAAATAAATCTTTGGCAACTACTTTTCTCTCAAATTTCATTAGAAGGGAACATTATATGAATTGCAAATCTAAAATCCACAGCTGAGAACAAAATATTATGTTCAATATTTCATTATTATCCTTTGATTTGTAATGAAAAACTAATTATAAGCATTGACGATTACAAAAGATTCTCCCCTGGTAATGGTCAATATATGAATGAGAGAAAACTGATAAAACATTATTAGTCCACTTTGAGCATGATCGAAGATAACTTATGGCCACGGAACGGGAAATTTATGTCCACAGAGTCTCAAATTCTCCCACAGGTCGTGCCCTGAATCATCACTGTTTGAAAGGTTTCCTTAACAAATAGAATATTACATTTATTTCTCGTTCTACGTTTTGAAATGGAAAAATCATAATTTTAAAGAGAATTATAATACGATAAGCATTAAGATTTATAGAACTAATCAAGTAAACATTCTTGTGTAAGTTATCGATTTCTAATCGGATTAAAACTCGAATATTCGTTTGCATCGCACTTTAAAGTAAATCCTCTCTCTATATAGTTATTACTGGAAAGTATGTTTTACTCCAATTACTTAATCAATATTTTTAATAATATATTTTTATTGTAATACTTTTACTATTCAATGTTGTATACACTACATTTCCCGAAGCAAAACCTCGCAAATGTATAGTGGACTAGTGAATATTATGAAATAAATTATAATTTTGTTTACGTAAATACTGCATCGCCTCATTTAAACTTCGTACTTTAAATAGTAATAATAATAATAATAATAATAATAATAATAATAATAATAATAATAATAATAATAATAAATCATAGCCATACCTTTATCAGAATTTCAGGCTTAGTCAATAAATGAGTTCAACGTAGTCTCTATTCGAAGTTCTATTTAATCGAATCCGATAGAAATACAACGAGAAACTTCGAGAACAGGTAAAAGAAAAATGTTACTTTCGTGGGACTGGAACTAACCTTTAAGAGTTCCTTTCAATTTACAGACAAAGGTCTTAGGCACTATGTTTCTTTTCTTTAAGTTAACTGATTCACCGAATGTATGTGAGTAACTTGTTTCTATTTTCTACTCGGTTATATACGTTTTACAATCATTTCCGTTAATCATGAACTACAGGAACACGAATACAAAAACATCTAAGAGAGTTAAAATTCCAAACTCCCCCATCGGGAATCGAACCCGGGACCCCACACACCTTAGGCACACGTGCTAGACACTAGACCAGCGGGGAAAGCAAGTAAAATGCATTTTGTAGTATCTGAAGTTTACACCTATTTCATCCTGCTGTAATAATGTTTACCGTAGTCGTTACTTTGAGGAATGATATGTGTTATTCATATAGGTTCTATTACGTATTCGTCCATAAATATTATATAAATTATCAGAATTATTCATGATCTTCCATGGAAATTCACTGGCGCATGCACAGTAGACAGACAGTGTAATTGAAAGGTGAGTTCAACAGATATTATATATTTCGCCGACATTATTTAATAGCTATGTAGTGGAGATAGCAAAAATGAGTTTTCATAATGAAGATGGAATTTCGGTAGGAGATAGAATGATGAGGTGTATACGGTTTGGGGTTGATATGATTGTTGTTGCAGAATTTAAAAAGAAAATTAATAAAATGTAGAAAAGTTGAGAAAGCTTCTGAAGAATATGGGATGAAAATAAATGTTAGAAAGACAAAATCTATGGTGATTGAAACGAAGCGATCGGTGTCAAATATAGAAGTAGGAGCGGAAAAACAAACAGGAGACTAGTTATTGATGTCTGAGTAGTATTATTAGTTATATGACATGCGAACGTGAAATAAAAGCAAGGATAGAAATGGCGAAAGAAACCTTTAGGATGAAGAAAATACTATTTTGTGGGGCCTTAGAGTTGAAAAAAGACTCATAAAAAGCTTCGTGTACTGTATTTTACTGTATTTATAGGACAGAAACATGGACATTACGCAGAAATGATGAGAAACAATTGGAGGCTTTCGAAATATGTGCGTGGAGAAGAATGGAGAGAAATGGCTGGGTCGAGAGGAAAACGAATCTGAGGGTTGGAAATGGAAGGAGAAAAATATTTTAATAAGAGGAAGAGAAACTGGTTGGAATATTGGTTAAGAAGGAACTGTATCATGAGGGATGTGCTAGAGGGTATGGTGGCAGGAAAGAGAGCGAGGGGACGAATTAGACTATAAAGAAACATAATTAGGCTATTGGCGGTATCAAAACAGAAAAATCGTATGTGAAGATGGAGAGGTTAACAGAAGATTGTGGAGCATGGCAGCTTCTCAGCTGCGGTAAGTGACCTGCTGGTAATGGCGGAATACTTCTGATATAATTATGCTGATGATGCACAGTAGAAACAGAAAGATCCACTTTACTGTCATTGCTAATACGAATCACAATGCAAATGTCTACAAGTTGTCAAAATGCCTAGCTCTAAAGGCTGTAAAGAACTATCTGTTAGTCTGCGAGGAGAAATTATCGTCGAGTAAAAGTGGAACAAACTCTCATTCAGATCGCTTGGGTTTTGGGCTGTGACGAAAAAGCAGTGAAGAAATTGATTTAGCGGTATGACAAATAATAATAATAATAATAATAATAATTTAGTTTACAATTCATTTCTGCCAGTAGCTTTCGCCCCCTTACTCAAACTTCATGCTTACTCAGGAGGAAGCTGCGCGTCCCCAGGTTGGGAACCACTACTTTCCATTAAGGAATTCTGATAGCCTGTTAGAAATTTGCATTCTCACTAATATCAGTAAACTGCATTCTTCTGTTTCTACTGCGCATGCACCAGTGAATTTCCATGGAAGATCATGAATAATTCTGATAATTTATATAATATTTACGGACGAACATGTAATAGAACCTATATGAATAAAATATATCATTCCTCAAAGTAACGAATACGGTAAACATTATTACAGCAGGATGAAATAGGTGTAAACTTCAGATACTACAAAATGCATTTCACTTGCTTTCCCCGCTGGTCTAGTGGCTAGCACGTGTGCCTAAGGTGTATGATGTCCCGGGTTTGATTCCGGGTGGGGGAGTTTGGAATTTTAATTCTCTTATATGTTTTTGTATTCGTGTTCCTGTAGTTCAAGATTAACGGAAATGATTGTAAAACGTATATAACCGAGTAAAAATAGAGACAAGTTACTCAGATACGTGCGGTCAATACGTTAACTTAAAGAAAAGAAAAAAAAACTGTCTAAGGCATTCGTTTGTAAATTGTAAAGAACTCATAAAAGTTACTTCCAATCCCACGAAAGTAACATTTTTCTTTTACTTGTTCTCGAAGTTTCTCTTTGTATTTCTATCGGATTCGATTAAATAGAACTTCGAATAGAGACCACGTTGAATTCATTTATTGACTAAGCCTGAAATTCTGATAAAGGTATGGCTATGATTTATTATTATTATTATTATTATTATTATTATTATTATTATTATTATTATTATTATTATTATTATTATTATTATTATTATTATTACTTAAAGTACGAAGTTTCAAATGAGGCGATGGAGTATTTACGTAAACAAAATGATAATTTATTTGATAATATTCACTAGTCCACTATATATTTGCGAGGTTTTGCTTTGGGAAATGAAGTGTATACAACTTTGAATAGTAAAGTATTACAATAAAAATATATTATAAAAATATTGATTAAGTAATTGGAGTAAAACATACTTTCCAGTAATAACAATATATAGAGAGGATTTACTTTAAAGTGCGATGCAAACGAATATTCGAGTTTTAACCCGATTAGAAATCGATAACTTACACAAGAATATTTACTTGATTAGTTCTATAAATCTTTATGCTTATCGTATTATAATTCTCTTTAAAATTATGATTTTTCCATTTCAAAACGTAGAACGAGAAATAAATGTAATATTCTATTTGTTAAGGAAACCTTTCAAACAGTGATGATTTCAGGGCATGACCTGGGGAGAATTTGAGACTCTGTCGACATAAATTTCCCGTTTCGTGGCCATAAGTTATCTTCGATCATGCTCAAAGTGGACTAATAATGTTTTATCTGTTTTCTCTCATTCATATATTGACCATTACCGGGGAAGAATCTTCTGAAATCGTCAATGCTTATAATTAGTTTTTCATTACAAATCAAAGGATAATAATGAAATATTGAACATAATGTTTTGTTCTCAGCTGTGGATTTTAGATTTGCAATTCATATAATGTTCCCCTCTAATGAAATTTGAGAGAAAAGTGGTTGCCAAAGATTTATTTAAAGAAATGTTCTCAGTCCTCTGATGAAAATAGGAACACACTTAAAAAAAAAATGGATACTCCCTTTAGGGTTTGAACACATAAACTTCCAATTGATAGACTAGTGACCCAAACCGCTCGACCAGTTGTTTTTTTTATTTTTAATAATTTATTTACATGCTTAGTATTACATAAAGATCACAGGAAGGTTGTACGTTAAAAAAAACTCATCAAAACATATTGATAGTATATACAAAAGAGCAGACGATTAAGTTAAGACTGTTAAAAAATTAGCAAAATATTTCCGCTTACGAACAACAGAAATGCTGGTAGCAGCGGATTTGAGGAAAGCAAGGTAAAGATAGGGGTGATAATGTCCGGGGGTGGTTAACAAATAGAGAATAGTGTGTGCCACAAACCAAATAACAGTATTATTCTTTGTAACAGGGTAGTAATTAAAATCTGGGTAGAGTATTAAAGCAGTGGCACGAAAAGAGGAAGGATGAAGACGACATATTTTGCTTAAAAGTACACACAGCTGCTGTCAAATACTAGTGCCTGAGGAGCAAGTTTCGAATCTATGACTAAGAGAGTCAGGTTGTTGGCAAATATTACACATGTTATCAGCACCAATGTTTAAGTGATACAAACGTTCTTTTGTTTCATATGCGTTATTAACAATAACATACCAAAGAGATTTGTGGGTATAGTTCAGAAATTTAGCATTAACATTACACCAGATACGAGACCAGTTATGAGAGGGTTGCTTGACTATTATATGTGGTGTAACTGCGGGATGAATGTTTAAATAGTACCAACACAAGTCCTTAACAGACATGCATTCTATTTCACATTTTGTCAAAAGTGCATAAGCCATGTCTATTATGACGTCTTTCAGGTGAGGATATTTGCAACTCCACGGGAATGCATTGATAGGTCCCTCAAGGTCAATACAGGCAAAACACGCTGCAAACACCGCTGCAGAGACAGTGCTGTGAGTAGAACACGTGACCTGACAGCTGCGATGCAACAAGAGAGCTTTGGCTTGAATGTTTACATCTAGAAAGCCAATGCCCCCGTCCTTGGGAAGCAAATGTAACTGAGTAGAAGAAACACGTAATAATTTGCCGTGCCAAAGGAAAAACAACGCAGAACTATGTAAGGAGCGGGCGATATTGTGGGGGAGGGGATAAATCTGGGCGAGGTGCCAGAGTACGCTATACCCAGTCTGTTTAAGAAACAACATTCTGCCGAATAAATTAAAATGACGATGTTTATGAAAATAAAGAATATTTCTAATTTTTGCAGCAACATGGGCGAAGTTAGTAGTAATGGTACGTGTGGTATTAGGAAACCATTCAATTCCTAGTATTTTAAGAGAGTCGACAACCGCAAAATAAACCCCATACTCTTTAGTACAATTGTCATTTAAACACATAATTTTCGTTTTACTGTCATTCAATTTTGCACCAGACATCGTTTGATACTTAGTTAGTAAATGCAGAATATGTTGAATTTCTACAGGGCTGTTCACGCAGTAATGACTGTCGTCGATATAGCTTTGTGCAACAATTTTAGTATTATATACAGGGACCCCTGGTAAAAGAGCTTGAACAGAAAATAACAAAGGAGCCAGAGATAAACTAAATAAAATACTATACATGCTATCGCCCTGAAGGATTCCGTTATTAAAAGGAATCGCTACACTGAAGCCACAATTAATCTTCGTCTTAGTGATTCTCTGAGAATAGACACCTTTAATCATAGAGATAAATTTGTCACCAAAGCCAAAGCGAGTTAGCACATTAAACAAATATTGATGCTGAATTCTATCAAAAGCCTTAGAATAGTCCGTTGAAAGAATAGCTACTGTATGATCAGTTCTACACTCATAATAAGCTATAAAATCTCGAAGATTGGATAGCGCTTCATACATACAGCGAGTCTGTCCATGGCCATATTGGCAGGGGCTTAAGAGGTCTTCAATGTATGTTTTCATTCGCAGAGTGAGGCAACGGGTCAAAATTTTGAGGTCCGTACACAGTAAGCTGAGAGGTCGAAGGGCATCAACGTCATGGGCGTTTGCTTGTTTGGGAACTAACACAGTGATACCCGTTCGTAAGGAGGTTCCTAAAATGCAACTATCACGATACTCGTTAAAAAGGTCAGTGAGAAAGGGAGCAAGATGTCAATAAAAGTGACATAGAATTCCACGGGCAAGGAGTCGACACCAGTGGATTTGCCTCGCTTACCAAGTTTAATGGATGTCATAACCTCATCTACCGTGAAGGGCTTTCTAAGACGCTCCCTGTCACCATCGGTTAAAGTAGCTTGTATGTGATCAAAAATAGTATCATCACTGACAACCAAAGAAGGCTTGGCATAGAGATGTTTAAAATGTTCTATAAGATATGCAGTCACATGAGGTCCCTCGTATAAATGTCCATCGGGGTCTTTAAGATGCGAAATCAGCTGTTGTTTACCTCTACTGCGTTCTCGCTGTACATGTACAGTACTAACAGATTATGTGGAATCGGTCGAAGGAATCTTGCTACGAACAATATGGCCGTACATACGTCGGCGATGCATAGAGTGGAGAAAAGCCTTGATTTGATGGATTTGAGGCCGAACAGATTCTCCTTGAGCCTGCGCCTTCACATAGTCCCGTAAAAGCTTAGAATAATATGCATACTGTTCACAGAAGGCCTGATGACGATGAATACTGTATTGTTTACTAACAAAGCGAAACACAGGTTTTTCACGTTTCTCCCAAAAGTTCATAAGAGTGCCTTTATAGCTGCGTTTCTCCTCCATTAAGGATGCCCACTCAGCACGGATGACAGATTGGTAGTCCGCTTCAGCGAGTATCGACGTATTAAAATACCACAATGAATAACTTTTAAGGAATTTAGTTACGGGTAAATTGATAGTCATAACGACACAATAATGATCACTAAAAATCACAGGTTCAATTTTGATGTCCTTGACGTAAGGTAATAAGATGCGGCTGACGTAAATTTGATCGAGTCTCGAGGATGAATGCGATGTCCAAAAAGTATGACCCGGAACGCTGGGAAAATAGAAACGCCACACATCAACGAGGTCATATGTGTCAATCACTTTGTGGAGGGAAGATGAGAAGGGGTAATGAGGCTGGGCATCTATCTCTGATAGTACTGCATTGAAGTCTCCAGCGAGGATACAGGGGTTGGACCCATTGTATAACACCTGCATGAGATCAGTTTCGAAGAAATTGTTTCGTGCCCTAGTTTGAGAGTTCCCAGCAGGAGCATAACTGTTACATAACCATATAGTCCGTAGTTGACCCACAGTAAGTCTATCAGTTAGAGGAGTGGGATGTTCAATAAAGTCTATATCACTTGTATAGATAATTGCAGTTCCTAAGCCTTGGGAATTAAAATTAGTGCACCAGGAGTGAGTAAATAGGTTGAAAAATTCAGGCAAAGCCACTTCCTGTGTGAAGAGGATATCGGTCTCTGCTTTACGGATGAAATCACTCAAAACATGTTGCTTAACCACCCAGACAGCACAATGCACGTACAGTACCCGTATAATATATGTACAATTGCACGGATGCAACATGTGCATCATCTTTATAGATGCACGCCTGTACATGTGATGCACATATACATCACAAGTTCTATTCAACATCTTCACGTGCACAGGACATGTGCAATGCACACGTACACATCCTGCACAAGTGATTTACACCTACCGCGTAGGTGATTTACAAGTAGCACATATGCGATTTACATGTAGTGCACAGGTGATTTACAAGTAGCACATATTCGATTTACATGTAGTGCACAAGTGATTTACATGTAGGACAACGCTGATTTACACGTAGCACACAGGTGATTTGCATGTAGGACAGAGGTGATTTACACGTAGCACGCAGGCGATTTACATGTAGGACAGAGATGATTTACACATAACACACAGGTGATTTACCTGCAGTACCCAGATGATTTACATGTAGGACAGAGGTCATTTACACGCAGTACCCAGATGATTTACATGTAGAACAGAGGTGATATAAAAACATATTCGAGATGCAACGAAGAAAAGAGTTTATATATTTGGCGCCTTACACAGTAACATCATATATAACACCAAAGACATCGCCTTCAAAATATATCACAAGTAACTAGTAATTGTGAGTGAGAATTTCACTTTTGGAGTTCATTATTTACAACGAGTAAAGCTTTAGATAGTATATTTGACATGTTTGCCAAGTAAGAAAATAACACAACATGTGCTGTAATCAGTCACGAAAATAAGTTTGTAAACCTATGAACTGTCAGACAGTAGTTACATCAGTACAGTGCTGCCACCTGTTCATCTTGTATCCTAGCTCAGCGGACGTTACGCAGTTTTTTTACAATCATTCAGCTGTTATTCGTCGAAAAGTCTCTATAACACCGCCTGAAGGAGAAACGACACCTACGAAAAATGGAGGTTACTTTATATTGTTGATGAGAATGAGAGTAAAAGAATGAAAGTAAAAGTATACACTTGCACGGTATTATGGATGTGTCATACACATGTGCAGTAGCCGTGCAAATGCACATGTGCACACAACGGCTTAAGCACGGGTAATTTAAATTTGCTTCATCCATGCAAATGCACATGTGCACACGCAACTTTCAAGCATGGGTTATGCACGTGCGCTGCATCCACGCAAATGCACATGTGTACATAACGGTTACAGCACGGGTTATATAAATGTGTGCTTCATCCATACAATTGCACACGTGCACATAACGGCTTAAGCACGGGCTCTGTACGTGCGCTGCATCCACGCAAATGCACGTGTGTACATAACGGCTTAAGTACTGGTTAGGTACGTGCGCTGCATCCACGCAAATGCACGTGTGTACATAACGGCTTAAGCATGGGTTATATAAATGTGCGCTTCATCCATGCAAATGCACATGTGCACATAACGGCTTAAGCATGGGTTCTGTGCGTGTGCTTCATCCCTGCAAATGCACATGTGCACGTAACGGCTTGGACACGGCTTATATAAATGTTTGCTTTATCCATGCAAATGCACATGTGCATGTGCACGACTTAGTCACGGGTTATGTACGTGTGCACAACCCACGCAAATGCATATGTGCACACACACGGGTTATGTATGTATGTTTCATCCACGCAAATTCACGTGTACGGCTTATGCACAGGTTATGTATGTGTGCATCATCTACATAAATGCACATGTGCACATGTACGGCTTACACATGGATAGTGCACATGTGTCGTACACGTGCGTGTTGTCTGGGCAAGGAACTTAAACCGTTTAAGTTAAGAGTGGCAATACGAAAACTATACATTTGGATCCACCAAAGAAAAAAAAATGTAGAAAAGAGAAAGAAGAGGACATTAGAGAGAGAAGGGATATTACGAAAGATCCGATGCACTGTCAATCCCTTTCCTATGACGAGACTTTGAACGGGCACGAGTGGACTCTACAATATAACTAACTTGAGACTTTATTAATTTCAAAGAAAAATCACTGTCACCGCTTTCAGTTTTCTTTTTCTTGCGCCGGGTTTGGGACGAAAACACATTTTCATTTGCACTAAGGTTACTAGCAGTAGAAACAACTACATCACTGGGTAAAAGACTATCACTAGTAGGTGAGGCGTTGACACTAGGTGGGGCACCAGAAGGGGACAGAGAGGTGATAGTTGTCACATCAGATTGGCGGTGCACAGAGGGAACTTCATCACTGTTGAGAACACGTTGGTCAGAAAGTGAACATAAACCTGTATCAGGCTCCTGTGGAGGAGCAACAATATGGTCATCACTAATGGGACCTCTTCAAGATGCACTGTACCGTTGGCAGAATCAATAGTATCAGAAGTCAACGGAGCTGTATATATAATGGAATCACAAGGAAGGTGCACGGGAGGGTCGAGCGATTTGACAGCAGGAATGTCACGAGGCGAGGTAAAAATTGGGAAGGTGTTGAAATTAAGTAATTCTGGTGTGGGCGTTGCGGAAAGAAGATTAACAGGAGCAGGGCGCGACAAAGGGGAAGATCGGAGAACGGTACGAGAGGATAGAGGAAGGGTACTAGAGTGACGCTTATCACAATCTTGGAAAAAATGTAGAGAACTATCACAGAAACTGCATGTCTTGATTTGACCATTATAAGTGACAAACAATCGTAAACCTGCGATTGTCACATAGGAAGGTATGGAATGCTTAATGTTCATGCGTATCAACTTCCTGCCAGTACGAGATTTATAAATGTGACCTGCATCATAGTATTCGTCTTCAATATGTTGCACCTCGCCATACTTAGAAAGCATACTGATGATTTTAGCATTATCAAGTTCACTAGGACATACATGTAGTTTAACTAATTGCGACATATTACTAGTAGAATCAAGGTCCAGAACAAAGTCACTGTTATCATCCTTGTACACAACTTTACCTTGTAAATCACGTAGTATTTGCTCATAAGTAATCTGGTTTAAGAGTTTAATATACAATATTTTCCTGTTGAAGTCCACTTCTATTGAGATAATCTGGTCCGGGGATAATTTGAAGGTTGAAGCAAACCACTCATGGAGTTTAATCGACGTGGGACGATTACTGACAGAACGAAAATGAATTCGTATAGTATTCACTCGTAAACTAACCATGTCGCAAATCCGTTATCAAACGACCAAAAGAATAGCACTGGGTCGTAATAAAGACGTTCACAGTCCAATTCCACACACAAATGTGCAAAACACGAGGAACAAAAACGAAGCGTTCGCAACTGCACACAGCTTACAAGCACACAGCAGACGAGCGATGTGCACACCGCGACTGCACAGACCGAACTGAGTTCGTATGTCTTCAGTGCGTCTCTTTTGACTTTTGGGTAAAGTAGTTTCCTGCTCCACACTTCTTTTTCTTTATGTCGATACGACTATAAGTTTGTGGTTAACATTTGGCAGTTACAGGTCTTGCAATGCATAAAAGTCTATTTCGTATAAATTATGTTCAATTTTACGTCCTAATAACTTATATACAACAGGTTGAATCTGTGAAATGATTGGGGTTGGAGTGATCGTAAATGTTTTCATAGTTAGGAGCCTGGATATGCAAACCCGCTTAACGTGGGGATTTACTTTTGAGAAATTTGGTACATTATGACAGCTTGTGAACGGCTTATCAGATAAAACTAATAAAACAGGAAAAGTGTGCGTAATTTCATTGTCGCCGTTTTAACCATTTTGAACATTTCAAATCATGATATTAAACATATATTTCAAAATCATGTAATAACTTATTTGTTAGGACTGTTTGCTTTTTATTGCACCGACCTTTTCATTTAATTTATCCTGGCGACGACTACACTGTATAGGGTACAGAATATTTCAGTGTAGATGAGTTATTCTCAACTTATTTCATATCCCGACCCCTTTTTATTACACCTTCTTGCCAGTGACTTTCATAAGTAATTTCTTGGTTGTAATAAGCTTTACAGGTAGATTTTAAAAAGCTATTTGGTTAATTGAATATTCCATACACTCTATCAATATACATAGTGAAAAAAAGGTTCTCACAACCCTTTTTCATTGAGAAGGCGTTGAGGGAGAATATGGAAACTTGGAAGTGGTCTGACACATCAGATAGTGCTGTCAAGCATCATGGCGGCCATCTTTGATTGGTATTCGAAATTTCAAATGCAAAGGAAGCCATGTTACACGTTTTAAGGCTAGAATTTTACCAGAAATACGGTTGTGCTGTTATTTTAGTCCTAAAGCAAGTCATTTTGAGTTACCGCTCCTGAACGTTTTCTAGTTATGCTTTTAGGGGCTAAGCTCGCGTTTCATGGAGATGGGTGAGATTTTAGTTACAAAATTTGATTAAGTACTATTTCAAAACACTGATGCTAATGACTAACTAACTAACTAACTCTATGGCCTATGGAACCCGGAGGTTCAGTGCCGCGTTCACATAAGCTCTCCACTGACTTCTATCCTTAGCTAATTGCATCCAGTTTCTACTTTGTATTCATATCTCTGCGAGATCCATCTTAATATTGTCCTCCCATCTGCGCCTAGGTCTTCCTAATGGTCGTTTTCCTATGGGCCTACCAGTCAAGACTTTGAAAGCGTTTCTACTTTCTTCCATTCTAGCTACATGACCTGCCCACCTAAGCCTCCTAGACTTGACGACCCTAACAATGTTGGGTAAACCGTATAAACTATGTAGTTCCTCGTTATGAAGCTTCCGCCATTCCCCATTCTCGTTCCTCTTGGGTCCGAATATTCTTCTCAGGATCCTGTTCTCAAATACTTTCAGTCTATGTTCTTCCCTCAGAGTAAGCGACCATGTTTCACAACCATACAGAACAACAGGCATGATTATCGTTTTATATATTTTAAGCTTCAAATTCCTCGACAGAATTCGCGACGACAAGAGATTTTGAACCGAATAGTTACACGAATTCCCTGCTTTTAGTCGACATTTAATTTCTTCGTGAATATGATTTTCGTCTGTTAATATTGATCCTAAATATTTGAAAGTATCCACTTTGTCAAAAGTATTATTTAATATTTTAACGCATCCACAATTTACCGTATTACGGTCCCGACGCACTTCCATGTATTTAGTTTTCTCTGCATTTACTTCTAAACCCATGTCCTTGCAAGCGTTTAATAAGATCTCTGCATTTATTTCTACTGTTCTCCTATCATCCCCTATTAAATTTACATCATCAGCATATGCCATAACCTGGTGAATGCCGTTCAACTCTAGGCCCTGGTTGCTATCTTTGATTTTCCTTATGGCGTATTCCAGCACAAAGTTAAATAATAATGGCGACAACGCATCTCCTTGTTTCAGGCCATTTTCGACGTGGAAGCTCGTAAACAAAAATTTTCCTACCCGGACTTTACTTTGGGATTCACTTAAACATATCTTAATTAATCTAATTAGCTTTCTCGGTATTCCAAGTTCTGTAAGAACGTTGTATAATGTTTCTCTCCTAACCGAGTCGTAAGCCTTTCTAAAATCAATAAATAGTTGATGTACCGGGGTATTGTATTCACACTTCTTTTCGAGTATTTGGCGAATGGTAAATATTTGGTCGATAGTTGATCGATTTCGTCTAAGTCAGCACTGATAATCTCCAATAATTTCATCTGCGTATGGGGTCAATCTTGCTAACAGAATATTTGAAAGGATTTTATAGGATGTTGACAGAAGAGAAATGCCTCGATAATTATTACAGTCAGTTTTGTCGCCTTTCTTGTGAATTGGAACAATGATTGATTCTTTCCACTCTTGTGGCAATTCTTCCTTGTTCCAGATAAGGAGAATGAGTTTGTGTATCTTGTTCCACAATTTTTCGCTTCCAGCTAAAATTAACTCAGCCGGAATTTCATCTACACCCGGAGATTTGTGTTTCTTCAATTTCTTTATAGCGGCTTCCACTTCTATTCGATTGGGTTCTGGAATATACGGTTCTGCGGTGTGTATCTCCTTTTCTCCACGCTCATTAGTTTTTGGCTGCGTGTTCAGCAAATCGTCAAAGAAATCTTTCCATCTATTTAAGAGGCTATCCGTATCAGTGAGAACTGTTCCGTCAGATTTCTTTAATATATAAGCACGATGCTAATGACATCATTTTAAAATAATAAATTTTCGGAAAGTAATATTTGAAGCACACTCCATGTTGCGTTAACTTTAGAATATTTTCTGCAAGTATATGTAATTAGTTGTTTTTTAAGTCAATAATTTATTGAAGAAAAGTAATATTTGGGGTGTTCAGAGCAATGGATGCAAGTTAATTTCCAATAAAGTTTAGTGTTGCTTAACAACTGAATTCTATTGCAAAACGTAATATCTTCGCAGTCAAGAGTCCCAGTTAAACGTAACTAAAACCACGTGAAAGGGCGTGGGATCGTTTCATATGACAGCCACTAGACAGGAACGTCAGTGAGGCAGGAGGACAGCCACTTCAACCCTCACCATGAATTTCAGATTTTGATGGCAGCAAAGTCCAATAGAACAAACTTGAGGTCGTTACACCGAATAAATACGGAGGAAATACAGATGAACAACACTGGAAAGTTACTTAGGAAAAATTTCCAGAAGTTTAAGCAGGCCCGAAACTCAAAAGTAGAGCTACCTTTGGAGTCCTTGAATCAAAAAATATACAAGAGAGCAATATAGACCTATAGCTGCTTACGGCCAATGGAAATGGAATATTGCTGATTAAAATCCGTATTTATTCGGTGTAAGGTGTTCATTTTTTTCTCTATTGGACTTTGCTTAGCAAACGGTTTTTAAATCTGCATTAGGGGAGACCGGGGCTGATTGGCGAACTTTTCATTCTTTATTTTTTATGAGCAGATGGTGCGCTGCATTGTAATGTAATGGATGTGTACGGACAGACCAATGTTTCCTCTAATAAATTCAATTTTTGGTTTGGTTTTGTTGCTTACAGTTTTCGAGAAATATGTTTTTCTTTCTTTTAAACGAAGTATGCCAACCGACCCCTAGTAAGGGGCTGGTTGGCTGATATTATGGCGCTAGTTGGCATACTTTTCAAATATAGCAAAACACAAACAAAAATTGGATTTATTAGAAATAAACGTTTTCTAAATTCTATTGTATATATTGCAATGAAGTAGGCTATTTGAAGTTTGAAATGACTTTTATTCACAACATTTAAAAGAATCAGCATTATGAAATATGAAAGCTTCTTTATTTCATTCTAGCTTGGTTATCATGACATTCAAAGCTACAAGATTATCAAACCACATCAGTTTTAATATGATTTGGTGTAGGTTAATTCTTCATATTATTTCAAAATGTAATTAAAATAACTGAACTATCAAGAAAGGTAGTTTATTTCCCGCTTTTCACAAAGTAGGTAAGATAAACTAATATATGGTTTAGCTGAATTAGCGAGAAATGCAGTTTGTTTCCTACTTTCCACAAAGAAAGAAAAAGCAATAGCTCTATTTTTGTAACAAAAGAGCGCATACAACATATTCTTGATCCTGAGAATTAAGCCTATTCAGACAATTCAGAGTCCGGCATACAGTCTTATCTTGATTTATAAATTTTCACAGTAATCCAATACGTGCATGCTATTCTATAACATTGAAGTAGAAGGTTGGAAGAACTGTAAACTACATAACAATAAAACATACAATGTAACAATAGAAGTAAAATGAAGTAAAATTTCACACGAGGTTGTTTGGCGCACTTGCCAACCAACCCCAAATGCTATACGCCAACTAACCCCAAGCCCATGTTGTGCAACAAAGTTGCAATTACTCAGCAGTTGTTTGGCATTTACGTTTTAATGTTTGAATATCCATATAAGTTATAATGGCTAATCAAAGTTCAAAAAAAAAGTTCAAATCTAACTAATGCTATATTACTTACTGCTCCCAAGATCTGTAATTAAGGATAGGGGCAGATGACCTCTGAACGGACGCCCCTCAATCGTATAAAACTCTAGATTGCACTTCGTCACGTAGTCTTTCTTTCTTTCATTTTGGATTCGTGATTGCGAAAATAGGACGTTTCCCGTCGGTGTATTCTTTTCGACACACCTTGAGTTTATTTAAGGTAATTATGCATCGTTGACTATGGCATTCGGAGCTTGACTTATTAATCATTCCCACGCTGCAGCGTACACAATGTAATGTTAATATCTTGAATTTATGAGCAAGGAAGGGAAAATTAGCCTTCCTGTTTCCCCTTCCATCAACGCCCCCATGTCTAACGGTTGTCCTATGAAACTTTAGACCAAACAATTTCACATGGTTTTTGTCTCATTTATTTCGGACTCTTGACTACGAAAATACTATATTTGCTGAGCAAAAGTGAATCTTTCTGACAATGGGACTTGGATCACTTGTGCTCTGAATGCCCCATGTCTAAAAGTAATTAAAAAAAAACTAAGTTGGAACCAAATTTATCTTGCATCCCAAATTTGTTCGAAGCACATACAATTAGTTTGTTTATTTTGATTGATTACAGTTTTGCATCAGTAGCAAGGCTACATGAGACATAACTTATTGTTGAAAGTGAGATAGGAACCACTAATTTTGAAATTGTACGTCCGATCGCAGTCAAAATCTATACAACAAATTCCGGACGTCTCGTGTTTCTACCCTGAAAATTTAATGTTAAAAAAAGTGCTCTGTAGCGTGGTGCATACGTACAGACAGACTACAAATGTTGATCAAATCGTCCCAAAAGCCTCACTAATGTTCAGCAATGTTGTGACAATAAGCATCACGCTTTTATGGTTAATTACGAGAGTGACTGCCATACCTTACGCTTTCTCGCCTGGTCCAATCATATAAGCTATGCCAGGGTGTAAAGTTCTTTTAAGGAAGTTTAGAACGGAAGTGGGGGATTGAGATGAAATAAAATTTTCATAATATAATGAAAAATATATTGCTGACACAAAATTGATTCTTACCTGAAGTTCCCAGTTGCATCTCAACCACATCACTGAATCATCAGAATCATCAGAAGCAACTTTCGAATCAACATTTCTATCATTTGTTTGGGTTTCCAGTTTTTTCACAATATTGCATTTCTCATAATGATTCTTCATTCTTTGAACGAAACCAACTATTTCCTTCTCACACGTTTTGCAACAAGCTCGTATGATAGTCTTTTATCTGATGGAGTTTGAGTTCCTTTAATAAATATTCTCCAAATTATGTTCTTTTCTCTTCCCGTAAAACTCGTGTAAAGTTGTACGGAGACTGAGAACCAACATGTACTTTATCAGGGAATGCCTGCTATATTTTAACTTACAGAACCGCAATTTAGCAAATAACCTTTGTTTTTTTCTGAATACCTCACAAAAACTTGTTTCTATGATAATTATTATTTTATTTATTTTTAATATCAGTTCTAGAAGTAGTCCAATCTTTGACTACGACACTTTCTCGCAAGTTATCTGATTAGCGTTTAAACAATACAATAAACGTTAAAAACAACAAAAAAAAAAAAATAGACAAAATAAATTATAGGTCACCATATTGACCTGCTGTAACCACGAGAAATCGAAATATTCACAAGGGAAGAATATTGTCTTCTTAATGGGAAGCACTTTTAGACAATTTTCTTTCTCTGGGAGATTTTTTTTTTACAGAAATAAAATAAAATAAGTATAAAAATATGTTTAGAACAAGTCTTAAAAATGCACGTGTTTAAAACAAATGTTGAAAACGTATATATAACTTGTTTTAAACAACCTCAATTGTTTAAAACAAGTTTTAATCCTTTGTTGTGAATATTTTGTTTTAAACAATACAACCCTGATGACGACATGCCTTAATGACACTGTTATAGGAATGAAGCTAGAGTTTAAAAACTAAATATTCAGTACTATAAAGACACACGTACTTTACTAATATACCTAGTATTGGTGATGTTAGTCTTTTCATAGGAATTAATTCCTTGACACAGAAGTATTATTTTTATTTGAGTTTAATGTAGTGTGGTGAATTTGTGTATGAAAGAAACAAATTTCTCTGTCACTAACCTGCTGCTGATGATGTAGATGACTTCGCTCTTATGAACCTGGAAACGGCTCGTCTTTGTAGATCGAAGAATGGAAGTTAGATACGAAGTCTACTGAATTCACTACTTATCCAGTACAACAGAGAATTAGTATAGACGATAACTGAGATCGTTACTTCTCATAGGATAGGTTGATTTGAGAGTTAGCGTTACGGACTCGGCTGTTTATCTCTGAAAGGTTAAGATGTTGGTCTGCTAGTTACGGGTGACTATATTAGAGACCGAAACGAATGAAACTAGGGCATCCTCAATTTATGTACTACATAAGAGGTAGTATTGAAATGTGGTAGTATCTGTGCTGTCTTATATCCAAAATCTCGACGTTTGCAGAAAAATGTCAGTTTGAGAGAAATACGTTCATCTGCATAAGTAACTAGGAAGTTTTTACAGTTTGTTACAATTTGTTGCATACACAGTTTTATATGACACAGAAATCATACAATGGAGAGAAACAACATAATTCACATATATAGACATAACGATTTTCTTTCCTGGCTTGTCTGGACAATTTTGCAACAAAACTAAGAAACCCATATGCCTGAAATAAACATAAATATTTCAATAAAATTAAAATATTGATTTCCATTTTTACATTCAATATTTACGTTTATGTTGCATCAGGCCGTAGAAAGCTTTTGTTAGTAAAATGATTTTTTATACTAAATTATATTATATTAATGTATTATGCTAAATTAATTGAAAGAATTTGGATTAAAATAAGCTTAACGTTAATATTAACCATATTTTTGAAATAAAAAGTAATAAGAATCAATGGAGCTAAATTGGTAATTTCAATGAATGTGAATACCTAGCAATGTTTCTCTTTTGATCATATGAGTCATTCTTATGATTTGCCTGTATGACAATGTGGATTTCATCCACACACAATAAGCACACATATGTGTTTTGAAAAGGATCCGATGTTATATGAAAGGATAGATTCCATGCTGGGAACAGCGGGCTTCTGCAGTGACCTCGTCTATTTCCACTGGAGGGATATGACGTCAATTCGTCCCCATAGATAAAGCCGCAGGATATCTCTGGATGAGTTCTCTTACATAGCGACAATAGCAATCCCTAAGGCAAACATGCTCACAGATGCAGCTCGAGAATCCTGCCATATTCAGTCCATGCCAAATTGAATCTAAAATTATCGAGGTAGATAACCGTCAGTGACTTTTTCCATGTGGTGAAATTTTGATGAAAAATGCGAGCAAGATTAGAATTAAATGTGGATGAAGGATATATGTGCAATTATTTGTATAATAATTTTTAATGGTACATAATTTTTCACCAGTGAGAATCATTTTTTTTTGTTTTAAAGCAATGAATGGTACTAAATGTTACTGAATAGCTTATAATACAGTTTTTTTAGAAGTGTTTCTATGAGGCAAACACCCAGGAGGTAATATATTTAAAATTTCACTCGTCTTTATATTAGTAACATACGTACCTTCGGTTTGTGACATCTGGGTTCGTTCCCTAATAAAAATTCATGTGCTGCAATAATTTTCTAATTTGTTGTCCACATGTCGTATAGTCTTAATGCCGAAAGAGACGTTAAACTCCGAACCAAACAACAAACCAGATAGCACATTCAAAGGAAGTAGTAACTGGGTTGGTTTTACGGTACGTGGTCTCGCTGGGTAAAACTAAAATTTTGCATCGTATATACATATCACGTTTTCCCACCCGCACCTTGCAGGTACTACGGCTATCTTACCCTCACTGAAGGCTCAAGTTGGACCTAACAGCATTGGGATTGTCGGACCATAGCGGTACACCCAGCGCTCGTCCATGATAACTAGGTGCTTAAAAAAGTCATCTCGATTGACCGGACACACCTACAACATTATCGTTAGTGTCTCGGTTCGGTGGGCTTTTTGAATGGGTGTGGGTGGTCGCGGAACTTAGAGGGCGGCGAACCTTGTCATGTGCAAAATGTTGTATAAGATATTCAAAAGGTATCCATGACTGATCTTTACTTTTTCTATTATCGCCTCGATTAAGATACGCCAGTGTGCAAGCACCAGATCCACCACTACTCTTGTGATTCCCAGTTCTTCATGGAGAGATGGTCTGCCACTTTGTTCTTCGTCATTCAGACTATCCGATCACACTTGAAGCGTCTGCGCCTCCTAACCACTGTGCCATATGATACTGCGTTGTTGCCATACGTTTCTACCATTTCAGCAGGGATTATTGCAGCGTCTTTCCCTTCAACTGTAGGAAACGAATTAGTGCACTATATTCTAATTTATTAATGGGCAGCGCCATGTTTTGGCCCTTTAGCGGCATGTGACGGTACTGTGGCACTGCAATTTCAATATATACTAGGATTACAGACAAATAACTGAAAAGAAACAGAAAACAGTAGTTAAATAACTTTATTTTTTCGAGGCGATAATTGAAACCTTATGACTACCCTCGCGTATATTAAAGCTACGCATTCGACGTTGTTATTGTCGAAAGTAAAAGAACTAAATAAAATAAATAATAAAAAAAACAACACATTCGGAGTAAAACTCCAACTGACCAAAGCAGTATAGATATTTTAAGATTATATATTTGTGTTACAGTTTCGGCTACCTTAAAATATATATACACTGCACTGGTCAGTTGGAGTTTTATTAGCAATCTTGAATTTTCTAAAGCTGCAATGAATAATTTACAAATTCGGTGTAAATCCCAGAGCCAGTTAACACACCAGTCCTTATCTAAACTTGGGCTTAAATATCATCGGGATTAGGACCTAACAGCTTAGCCACACCGAAAACAAAGCAATTCGCGATTAACCCCGATGGATTTTTTACAATTTTCATTTATATGTCAATGGAGTTGAATTTGAACTTTAGTTGTGACACCAGTAGGGCTATTCATTTCAGCGACCCGGAAATTTATTGATTCGACACTAATATAAGTCGTTCTCCGATTATTTTTACATATCATTCTCATTTCTCTAAGGGTGATAGTGGGCCTGAATGTGGACTTAAATAGCATGTCAGTGACCACGAAAACTATGAATTCGATACTAATATCGATCATTTTTATGATTTTTACACGTTTTCTTCTTACTACATCTACTAGAGGCGCTAAAGGGTCTTACTTTGAGCTAAACCTAAACTTAAATTGCACTAGGAATGTCACCAATAACTTAGTAAACCCGAAAACTATTGATTCAATAACATTAGGTTGTTCTCGATTATTTTACATATCAGTTTTCCATCCACAGTTGTGCTGATGGAGCTGAAATTTAGCGGCATCGAGAGTATCACGATTCACCTCAGCGACTCCAAAAACTATGGATTCGACGATAATATCGGTCGTTTTCGCTCATCTTTTCATAAATCACATCTATCACTTCCTATGTGTATGCCAACTTCAGTTGAAATTGCTCCAGACTTCCAGAGTTATGCTGTAACATCTATCTATCTATCTATCTATCTATCTATCTATCTATCTATCTATCTATCTATCTATCTATCTATCTATCTATCTATCTATCTATCTATCTATCTATGTATGTATGTATCTATCTATCTATCTTTCTAACTTGTGTATATAACATACATATCTTTGATTGATGGGGCCGCGGTGGCTCAGTGGTAGAGCGTTCACCTCTGGTGCTTGGGGTCCCGGCTTCGGTCCCAGCCCCCGCCAAGTGAACTTTGTGGTGGATAAACACCGTGTGCGTGGGTTTTCTCGGGGTTCTTCCGTTTCCTTCCACTTTCTTCATTCCACCATTTCATTCATTACTCATCATCACCGTCTCCTTTAGCCTAAACGGCATAACCGTGGGACGTAAAACTCAAAGATTTCTTTCCATTTTTTCTTTGATTGATCTAGTTTGTCGCAGTGCAGAATATACACTCGGAGGAGGAAGTGTTCCTCCGATAGACATAGCCTTTGAATGTATAACTTATCATTTATGGAAAATACTGAGATATGTGTGTGTTGCATGGCATAACTCAGCTTTAGCAAGTGTAATTATTAAAAATGCATTGTATTTACGAACTTTATTTCCCGCACCTTTCTTTCTCTCTCTTAGCTCATGTGGTTCGTATTCCACGTTAATCAGTAGGTTCACGATTCATATAGCCTCGGTGCTGAACGAGACATTAAACTCAAAATCAACTCAACTCAACTTTCTTTCCTTGTTCTTTTTTTTCTTTGAATTCCAAAATATATCCTTAATATGTTGTTTACATTCCTCAACTAATTTACTATTGAACTTCTTATCATACGACTCCTTCAACTTTCTTTGTTGAACTGAGCGAAGTGAAGCTCTTATACTCGGGTTAGCCGTTTGGTTGTCCGCGAACTCCTCCTAGACCGTTTGGCCGATCTCAACCAAACTTAGCACGCTGATAGAGTATGTCGTGCTGAGTGACAACATAGGTCGAAATCAAAAATCCGATGTACCATCGAGGAATAATCACCGAAAAACGCTTCCTGAATACGTAGTTTAAGCTCGCTCAGCTCATTTCATTGCAATCGGGTATATCCATTGCATTCCTAGTTACTTATGTTACCTGACTGTCTTTTCTGTCTTTCTCTAATGAAGTTCCTCTAGTAGAAGTTTCCTACACATATTTCGATCCCAGTGCCCTTTCACTTTTCATGCCCTGAATTATGTAAAAGTTAAGAATCAGCGATAATAGCAGAGGGCAATAGGAGGACGAGCGTCCATCCCTCGTGACGATGCCTGCCCCTGCAGACATATTGTATTGTAATATAGGTAAAGTAATATAAAATTAAAATTTTTGCACTCACGGCATTGCTGTCTTCCAAAATTTTTCTGTGCCTCCTCTTTCCCCCACCAAAAAATTAAAATTGGCATCGTTACTGTTAAGAATGTTTAAGTGAGCTCCTGTATTGATTTCTTTCGAATTTAAAATACTTTTCATTGAATATGTTACAGATTAAGAAATAGTTAGTGACTCAATAAAGCAATCAATGCAACTTAGTTCATTCTTGTTGACTATTTATGTCTTGTAGAAATGACCCTAAAACGCCTGCTAAATCTTAACTTGAAATAAGCTAATACGAAAGGTTCCCAATAAATATCCTCACATATTAATGTGTAGACCTTATCAAATAAGAACTGATGTTACCTATGCTATTTATGACGTACTATGCTGCCAGTACGTTTCTGCAATCTGACTATGAGCTTCTTTACTTAGTCATTGGGAAATTATTTTCCCCGTCCCTCAATCAGTAGAAAATAATCTGAACCATTTCTTGTCAATAATAAGACTAATAATGCTAAAAAAAGACTTACAAATTGAATCTAGTTCTTACCTTCATCATTTGTTACAATGAACCTACAACAGTAGGTCTCAGTCTCTTTAAGACTATGACTTCCACTTTGCGAGCACCATGCAATTCTGTGTTCCTTATAAATAATAGCAACAATAATAGAACGTATTAGAAACTACCTTAACGGTGACCCACCGACAGATTGCCAGCAACTCTCGTAAACTGAAATATTTCCCATCAACGTTCTACAATTATGCCATTTAGTCTAAGGAGACGACAATTAAGGCAAGTGAATGATGATTAAAGAATTGGTGTAGTGGGAATGTGGGAGGAAACGGGAGTATCTCGAGAAACAACAGACATGATGGTGTACACCACAAACTTGCCAGTAAACCCACGTACCAGAGGTAAGCCTTCTTCCATTGAACCACCGTAAACCCGAAACCATTGGAGGCACGTGCGGCTCATCAGTTAAGAATAACTCACAAAAACGTACTTACTGTTTCCGGAAGAACAATACAAATTCCACATCCTGACCTTCTGAACTTTTTGGATATTGGTTTATCACATACAATATATACTAGACCGGTATATCTGTCAGAATCATAGTTCTTTCTCCAAATTGGAGGCATGATGGGTTAGTGATAGAGCGCTGACTTCTGCTCAGGGTTATTTTGTTTAAAACAAATGATTAAAACTTGTTTTTAAAGAATTGGTTTGGTTTAAAACTAATTTTGTACAAGTTTTAAACATATGCAGTTTTTATTTTATTTTATTTTCGTATGGATCTCGCAGAGATTGGAATACAAAGTAGAAACTGGATGCAGTTAGCTAAGGATAGAAGTCAGTGTAGAGCTTTGTAAACGCGGCATTGAACCTCCGGGTTCCATAGGCCAAAGAGTTAGTTAGTTTGTTAGTTTTTAAAAATATCTGCCAGGGAACGAAAATTGTCAAAAGTGCTCCCCATTCAGAAGACTACCTTCTTCTCATGTGAATGTTTTGATTTCTACAGCAGATCAATATGGTGGTCTACAACTTATTTTGTCTCTTTTTTCCCTTTATTTTTAAGTATATTGTATTGCTTAAATGCTTCTCAGTTAACTTGCAAGAAATTGTCGTACTCGAAGGTTGGACTATTTGGAGAACTGATATTAAAAATAAATAATTATCATGGAAACAATTTTTTGTGTTGTATACCGAAAACAAACAAAAGGTTATTTGCTAAATTGCGGTTCTGAAATTAAAATATCACAGGCATTCGTTGATACAGTACATGTTGGTTCTCAGTCTCCGTACAACTTGGAATCGTTTAACATGAGTTTTACGGGAAGAAAAAAGAGTATCGTTTGGAGGAAATGTATTAAAGGAACTCAAACTCAATCAGATAAAAAAAACTACCACACGAGCTCGTTGCAAAACGTCTAAGAAAGAAATAGTTGGTTTCGTTCAAAGAATGAAGAAGCATTATGAGAAATGCAATGCTGTAAAAAGAAATGTTGTAAAAACACATGGTAGAAATGTTGATCCGAAATTTGTTTCTGATGATTCAGTGATGTGGTTGAGATGCAACGGCAAACTTCAGGTAAGGACAGATTTTGTATCAACAATATCTTTATCATTATATTATGAAAAGTATATTTCGTCCCTCTTCCCCATCTCACAAGGTTTGCGACACAGTGGTCCCGCCCCTTTTGGGACCAAACCTAGTGGACATTGTAGACCTTGACTCCCGATGTGCGGAATGGGTTGGCATTCGCCAGACTAAAGCCTGGTTTAGCAGTAACCGCCGTTGGAACGTCGCCAAGCAGTCCGCCAATGCCGACCGGCATGCCTGTGGCTACAGAGAAACTGAACGTAGAGTTAGTTTGTGAAAGCGTTGTTTTGTGCTGTTTCGCGCTGGTTCTTGCTGTTTCTTTGCAAGTGTGTCTTTTAACGCTGTTGTAGTCGTATGGCAACGGCTGGGAAGAGAGTTTTGTGTTACATTAGCAGTGCGTGTGGACTGATTGTGTGGACTCTGCATCCTGTGAGTGTGGATCAAGAGTGACTGATTATAGTGGACTCTCCTTTAAGAGTAATATGGTTGACAGATAGACTTGTGCGGGATCCCAGACCATAAAATTTCATGGTGAACAACAGTATACTCAAGCGCTTCCTCAAGATTTTTTTTATCTTATTTTTTCCTACATTCTCGTTTTACGAATTATTTCGCAAGAAGTCGCTTTCTTCTATTATCTGTCCCCATAATTGGATCGGATTTGAGTTTAGCATCCCTTCAATAGTGAGGCTATATGCGACATGGAACTACTGCTTAAGATGGGATCCGAACTCTCACCGAGAGTCAAAGCCCTATGCCAAAGTCACGTACGCTACTCACACAGTCATGGGTAGTCTCTCTGTCTTCATTATCCTACTGGGCATAAAAGTTAAACGTTATGAACTTCATATCATTTCAATTTTTCCTCCGATAGCCAATTATGTACTGATACCAGTAGCTCAATCAAATATGTGTATCTCTCCTTTCTTCAATTCTAACGATATTCTTGTAATCTGGACGACGTTCTACGGCTTTTGTTCATTTTGTACTTTACTTGAGTCAACGTTTGATAAAATACCTCAGGAGTTTCATTTTCTTTGGAGATTACCCTTGTGCTTCCTCTGCACCACATTTAATTGAGCATTAAGGGAATGTATGGCTAAAAATAACGGACATTTCCTTCCACCTGACTTTGGTCTTACATTGTGTTCTCGAGGTATGGCTTTTTGCGTTTCCCGACAAATTTTCAATGAGTCATAGCGCCGAGGAAGCATATGTGCATTCAGGTTAATATATACGTTTTGTCTTATCTTGGTGTGAGAAATCACCTTTCAAAAGTTGTCGCTGTTGTTTCGAAACACTCTGTACAGAGGGCCAGAGAAATTCTTGACGTACAAAATCCGTGAGATAGGCAACCCAACTAACGCCTGCTCCAAGATTAATTACGCCTGGTAGTAGCTAGCACAGCAGCATGAAATTGCCCCCAACTGTTAAAAGCACAAATCGTAAAGAGTGTTTTCGTGCAGAAGTGGAACGAAACACTGGCTGATGAGATAACAAAAGGGAGTCTTTGGGTACTTGTACTCACAGTACTTCTTGTTTGTATGATACACACGTAAAACTATACACACACACTTGAAAAAAAATATACGGATATCAGAGGCGCTGATGAGAAGATAACAGTCGGGGGACTTAGTTAATCTTATAATTAACTCAAATGAGTATGATATAAACAAGTTTACTTAGTTCAAATAACTATACACATCCGCGTATCAAATAATATACGGATAGATTATGCGGTACAATTGCTAGGTTATTTTTTTTAAAACTGACTCGAAGCTTTGCGCTGAGTTTTGAAACTAATAACAATAGTCCTACCTCCAAATCAATTAAACGTACGGATGCATCATTTGGTGGAAGAACCAAACCCCCAATGGAAATTTTGGGGATTTAACAGGGTGTGAGCTCCTACGTTTCGGCGCTACTGATTCATATGTAATACTACTTCGAAAGAAAAAAAAATCGTTAAATAATTTTTGAAAATGCTAACTATTGGTGATTTATTTGTAAATATTAAAAATGCAAAATTCCATAACACTCAAATGAGTTGGAGAACTTATCCGGATTAAGATAGGCCTATTTCCCGTTAACTTGCAAATATAACTGAGGGTTCATGATTTGTATAATATTTGTGAAATTCTACACAATAAAACACAACGAGAAAAGAAGGGAATTGAACGTCAATAAATAACAATAAAAAATACACAAAATTAACGGATAATATCAAATATGGAACCATTAACAGAATTACCTCTGTAATTCGTTTTCTCTATTCATTTTTCTTGCTTTATTTTCAAGATCATTGAATTTCTCCACTAGACATTATCTTTCATTTAGTAGCATCCAACTGAAACTTAGGCTTGTAAATGAAACATTTTGAAAAGGGTAACCTCGAAGGAGGGAATCGAACCCGGGCCACCAGATTAGAAAACTACAACTCTAACCACCCATCTAAAGAATTACTTGTTTCAGCCTAAATAAAGAGCCTTTTCTGTTCGCTCAAAACAGTAGCTCGTTAATAGTCACATTGATTTGCAAAACACATTAATATGTAATTGAATCGGAGGGCATTATATCACTATATTCACCAAAAATTATACACATTACAGATTTTTTTTTCAAATAAAAAACTGTTTATTGTGAATCAAATAGGGCGCATGAATTATACTCGTAAACACATTAATGACAAATCAATTGCTGCGCAGTAATTGTGGTTAAGTGGTCAAGGGGTTTGATCAGTAATCTGAAGGTAGTCGAATCAAATCGGATCCACGAACGACCAGTACATTTTTTTTTTACTTTAGAATTTTTGATGGCGATTGATCGGCGATGACACACGTTTTATTTTCTTCTGATATTTGAATACTCGGATGTTCCAATACTTGAACTATCAAATCTTCAGGAATAATAATAATAATAATAATAATAATAATAATAATAATAATAATAATAATAATAATAAACTAATAATAATTATTAATATCTCATAGAAGATTAAAAGTTAGAAGCTTATTATCACTCAGGGCATAACATTACAACCAGAAATGTAACATTTGGCAAGAATATTTCGGTTTTGTTTTGTGTTGTTAACAAGAAGAGGAATTTCTCATCTCGTTTCTGATACAAAAGAAACAAAATTGAACGAGACTTAACATTTTACATTTAATACGGGACAAGGCTAACTCAAATTATCGTTTCGCTTTGGAGATGGAAATCGAGAAGAGACGAGAAGTATCGTAAAAATTTCTCGTTTTATCTCGATTCTCGAAATATTGTATGTCCATTCTTTAAGTAATAATTGCTTTGTACACTGAATCTTATAAATTGTTTTGTCACTTTGTATTTCGGACCTCATTGAATTTATTATGGTCTTTGTAGGTATTTTTTATAGCAAAGCTTTTATAATTACTTCTGCATATCCTTAAAGTTAGCTTATTATATGCCTTACTGTTCAGCGATATTCAGTAATTTTTATTACAGTTATCTTCCTCAAAACGTACAATAGAATACTTACTAAATGAAACTTCAGTGGAACGCTTTGGTTTAAAATTTTGGTGGTTGCAGAGGTGTGTCCTGGAGGTCCAGACACCGTGCCGAAATCAAGATTTATCTGTAAGTTTTGGTTAATTTTAGGACAACTTTAAAAAATTTAATACTATTATTATTATTATTATTATTATTATTATTATTATTATTATTATTATTATTATTACTGAAAATTTAAGACATCAATATTACGTCCCATTGCAATGTAAATAAGCGTACTGAAGTTGATAGAAAAAGAAAAAGAAAGGATAAGAGCGATTAGTGTCCGAAAGGAAATGAAAGGAGAGAAAGAAGGTGTCAGGACAACATTAATATCGAAACTTCTGATACCTAAACATAAATTAGGTAGGATTTGTCTTCACCACGATACATGGTAAGACGCTTTCTTTCGCTAAAAGACTTTGGATTATATATGCGTTATATTGATATTTTAATAAAATATGCATACCAATATAAGAAAGAATAGTTCCTATTTACAAATTTGGTTGAACGGACATATGGAACGTGTTGGAAATGGCGAAAGAAAATATTATTATTTGTAGCAGTATGAGTAATAGTGCAAGATGCCCGGAATAATTGCTCTGAAACAATATCGTTTCAGACACATTTGTGACTCATACTATGCCCTAAGCATGTCCCTTAGGGGTGTATTCATGAATTGTTTGCTAAACACGTTACTTTTTCCACCACAATAGGAATGAAGGTTGTAGGCAGACATGTGATATCAGTTTGCTAGTATTTCCCCTGTGAAGAAAGCCGTCTCCACTGTCCACTCTAACTTGTAAGACCGAAGGAAATTGAGATTTTTTTTTCATTTTCTTGTACATCAGAAGTATGAATTTTATAGTTCATAAAAATAACTTACCGCAGGGAGAATCGAAGCCGGGACCCTGAATTACAAAACGGATGCTCACGCTACTACACTAAAACTGCTCTGTTAAGAAAGAGTTAAAATCACTCGTTCATGGAGCAAATTGCACACGTTTAAAGATAACGACGAAACACACTGATTTCTGTCATGATAAAACATTATAGTAAAGAGACTTCATATTTAAATTTAAAAAAAAATACATATAGTGCATCAGACCACTTTCTTTTCTGATTCACCGAAAGTATATCCTAACTTGTCTTTATTATACTTAGTAATACTCGTTTTAAGCTATTTCCAGTAACTTTGAACGACAGGAACATGAACACAGATACATGGAGGACATATACAATTTCGAAGGATCTCCCACCGGGAATTGAACACGGGACCGCGAGCACTGAATTATCTGAGGCAGATGGCGTGGGTCAATGAAATCTTGACGCACCACCCACCGTGACCCATCATGACCCACCATGACCCTCCACCCACCTTGACCTACTCGGACCCACCACCCACAATGTCCCACTCTGACCCAATATCCATCGACCCTCTCCGACCCACCACCTACCAAAACACATCGTTATGAACTCTGATGCATGATACACAACCTCTTGTCTACTTCCTAGAGTTTATACTTGTAATAATTAAACCAGGTTGTGAAATTCTAAGTAATCAGAGTTTGAATGTTTACATCACTCGCTCAACCACCAGTCTGTTACTATAACGGTGCATCTGACCTTTATGATATAAAATGATAAAGTGTTTTTCATGGGCCAAATTTCGATGAATTTCAATTAAATCACCATGGTATAATTATTTCCTTGTTGAATTATCGATAATTGTCAGTGGAAAACCGCATGAAATTTGAAAGTCCAAAATCTTGTACGTAGACCAACGTACAGTCCAAACTTAAAATTTCCGTGTAATTAAGCGTTTATTAGAAATGCTATGTTTATTTTTGTCACAACTTCATTGCTTGATTGCCCTCTGCCCTAAGCGCTCCATATAATAAACATAAGCTTCAGCAATTATTATAGCTTGAGCGATTAACTAGAAATTCAAACCTCGATTAGTGACAATTTCACAGTCCTGTTTTATTACAAGTGTAAACTCTTTAATCAGTACAAAAGAGGCCGTGGAGTTGAAGTTCAGAGTTGAAAAGAGGTCGTGTTCAGAGTTGATGACGATGGATTTTGGTGAGTCAGAGTAGTTCACAGTGTATGAGAGTGGTTCATGTTGGGTGGTAGTTCACGGTGGGTCAGAGTGGGTCGCGGTGTGTAATAGTGGATCACGGTGGTGGTGGGTCGTGGTTGATCTGAGTGGGTCATGGTGGGTGGTGGTCAGAGTGGGTCACGGTGGGTGGTGGGTTAGTGGGTCGTGGGTCAAGTTTTCATTGACCCACGCCAACACTGAAATGTACATCTTGGGAAAAATACCAAGAGACTTGGAGAAAAGTATATTGGTATCTACCCCGAAGAGGAAGGGCACACGGAAATGCGAAGAACATAGAACGTTAAATTTGCTTTACCATGCATTAAAAATACTATACAAAATTATCGCACAATGAATAGAGGGGAAGATCGAAGAATGGTTTTCGGAGGACCAGTTTGGATTCACAAGGTAAAAAGGAACAAGGGAAGCAAAACTGAGTCTACGGTTGATCATGGAACAGCACATCAAAATAAACCAATTGTGATAGCATTTGTAGATATACAGAAAGCTTTTGACAACGTAGATTGGAATATCATGTTCAGAGCGTTGAAGAAGCTGAAAGTAGATTACAGAGACAGAAGAATAATACATCTACTTTATAGGAACCAGACAGCTGTTATAGGAAGAGATCAACAGGAAGCAAGAATAAGTAAAGGATTCAGGCAAAGATGTGGAATTTCACCTCTCCTGTCCAACGTCTACATAGAAGAGGCTATGAAAGAATTCTTGGATGAAAACGAGAAAGGTGTAAAAGTAAATGGTCAGGTTTTCCGCACACTAAGTTTGCTGATGACATAGCATTGATAGCGGAGAACGATGAGGACATGCAGGAAGCACTTTCAAACTTCAACGATCAACTGGAAAAAAACATTCAAAATGAAGATAAATAAGAAGAAAACGAAATTGATAAAGTACACAAGAGCAGGACCGGAAGGGACAAACATATGGCTAGATGGAGAAAAAAATCGAGGACCTTAAGACGTTCCCCTACTTAGGGAGTCTAATATCCTCGGACGGAAGAAGTGAAAAAGATGTAAGTTTCAGAATAGCACAGGCTAAACAAGCATTCAGTAGGAAAAGATAACTACTAACATCAAGAAATGTGTCGCTGGACGTTCGTAAACGATTTATTAAGACACTGGTATGGCGTCGCGCTGTACGGATCAGAGACGTGGACTTTGAGAAAAGCTGAAATATCCAAGCTGGAAGCATTTAAAATGTAGTGTTGACGCAGAATGCTGAGCATATCATGGACCAAGAGGAGAGGGAACGAAGACGTACTAAAGGAAGCTAATAAAGGACGACATATCACAAAGATAATAGGAAAATAAGAATCAGCATGCTTGGCCATCTTATTCGACACACCGATTGGATCATTGTGCTGATAGAGGGAAAGGCAGAAGGAAAACTAGGAAGATGAAGACCAAGGATAGAATATATAGATGCAGTTAAGAAGAAGAGGCCTTATCAAAGTACAAAACAGCTCTCCCAAGCGAGAGAAAAGTTTTATAATTTCCATGTTGCCCACCAACCTATGGTTGAGATGAACAAGAGGAAGTGCTTCTTACCAAGCTGAAGTTGAAGTAAAGTTGAAAACCTGCGTGTCAAAAGTATTGACAAAGCTGCCAAATTACACACTACAAAGTGACCACAATTTCAAGTAATTTGACCCAGAAGTAGTTTCACTTCATAAATATGTAGACGTCAACACAACTGAACTCTTGTTTAAATCATTGACTGTGTTTTGTGGGGAAAATATTCATGGTCTGTTGGTTGCTTACGGTGAATTTAAAAGTAAGGTTATTGGAGTTCGCAACAGTAAGGGTAAGGAAGTTGACATTGTATCATTGTTGAACAGCTTAAAAGTTAACCATAGGTCATTTGCTGTCAGCTCGTTACGTTCAATATGTTTGCCAGTCTTGAGTGTTGGTGCCGAGACATTAGTTTCCAAATACAGTAATTAATATATATATATATATATATATATATATATATATATATATATATATATATATATATATATATATGGCGTTCGTAAAATTGTATGTTACATTTGCAAATCCTGAGGTTTTGTACTTAACATACAGCAAACGTATAACTGCAAACGCGTTTTATAGTACATTCTGTTTAAGTCTTCCAATATAGGCGGTTAGGATCTCACATACAAGGATTTAAGATTTAGGTTTCTGGCCTTTCGGCATCTAAGGCCATTTAACCCTTCACGTTTTTGAGGGATGACGTCCCTCGGCGAACACATAATCCGGGGAAAGGGAAGGAAAAAAGGATTGGGGAAGGAGGGAAGTGGTCTGGGACCTATAAGTTAGGTACCACCCCGGCATTTGCCAGGTGTGAATGAGGAAAATCCAAGAAAATCTCATTCATGGTGGCTGGTCTGAAAAACCGTTTTACACTTTTTCGACCGCGTAGCCCCACCGGGAATCAAACTGGGGACCGCTCGCACTGAAGGCGAGAGCGTTAGCGACTACGCTACGCGGGGCCACATGATCTCTCATGCAAATGAACGTATGTAACATATATCTGACAAAGGTAGCATGCATATATATGTAACATAAGTCAGACTGTTAGATATGAGACATCCTGCAACGGCATGATGTAACATCTAAAGGCAGTGCCTATGTAGCATACGGATAACGTATGCTTCGTGCTGATTTCTGTAGTAAGCAAGATGATTCCCTATATTTGTACTATATACCACTGTCCGGAGAACGGATTTTTCTTAGTGTACAGGCCTAGTATGATTGTCATTGATAGGAGAACAAACTTAAAAGAAGAATTTTAGTAATGTCTTGCTGCATGTTATCCTTTAACTAAGGATGAAGTTAGAACATTTGTCATTGATTTCTATATTTCAGTGAGTACATTAGCTAGAATGTGCACCTAGTCAAGGTATATTCTCGTTTTTGTATTAGATACACATTACTACAAAAAAATATATTGTTTACAAGTATCATTTTAAAAAAAAATGCTTGTTCTACATTTAAAAAAGCAAATGCGACATAAATGCGAAAATTGTGATAATTAATGCTACAAAATATCAAAATTGTTGGAAAAAGTTTCGTCCTTACTAATATGGTAGAAAGTAAACTCCCTTATAGACTGATTCCACTAAATATGCAACCGGAAAACAGGGATTTGATTGTGAATTTTTAGATTTAGTGTACGTTCCTGGGGATACATGAGGGTTGACATCCGTCAGCGATCACACTACGCGGGTAAGTGATGAAGGGAGAAATGAATGAGGAAGGGAGAAAGTGGCTTGAAGTGGTAGGTACCATCCCTGCATTTCCTGGTGTGAATGAAGAAAAGGATGGCTGATCTGAAAAGGTTTTTATACCTTCTGGATTGAGTGTCCCCATAGAGCAGGGACTTGATACAGATATCATTAACCCGAATGCAGTTTAATCAATTTTCAAATATTTGATATAAACATTTTTCATATTAACTAACTAAAATTCTACGCTATACATTTAAAGAAAAGTGGCTCAACAGTAGCTGTTAGAGATTTTTGTGTTTTTATAAGAATAAATGGAAGAAATTCCCAATTAGTTCCTCATTAGTAACACAGTCTTATTAAAGTAACTAAACATCATAAGATATCACTTACAAGGAAAGCTATCCAACTCCTCGGCGAGTATCACATTGAAACTTCCACAAGTGGCAGGACATATTGAAAGATTGATATATGCTTACTCTTACGATTCGCAACGTCGTAGAACCGGAAGTAGAATGATCTTTCTCCCATAGCCAAGGATTGTGCAAGTTTCGATGCGATACTCGCCGAGGAGTTGGATAGCTTTCCTTGTTAGCAAAATGCTCATAAGGATCAATACAAAAATTCACATCTAAGGCCATTAAGTAGATATTTATTTTTCTACTTAAGTACATACGTTTTGTTTCCTTTGGGATTTGGAGTACGCTTTTTATTCTTCTGTTTCCTACAAACATAATATTTTTTGCTGAAAATTATTTGAGTTTATATAAGTATCAGAGTATTTACAAGAATAATTTGTTTGATCTAATACTATTTATTTGAGTCTGTTACTTGTTAGGAATTTGAATAATGTAATGAAGATTATAAAATTTATAACGTTTGGAACAAAATGTTTCTGAAACCTTTGCTGTAATTAATAAAAACTGCACTTTCAGTGTACCAGACAGTAAAACTTTTACATAACAGGAAATGTATTCTTTAATTCGCACATTGTTAAGCTAAATAAATTACCTCCCTTACGAGTAAATCTCAGTCGAATATAAACAAGGCCTCATCACACTAGAAATTTAAGCTATTATATAAAAGCAAATATGAGTTTCTGACTGGTAGCATCACCCAATAACTATTGAACCAATTATTGAAATAATAGTTGGTATGATCAATCTTAGAAATCAATCTTAATCAACGAAGATCATATGATACTAAATTAGTTAAAATATATATCATAAGGGGGTAGAAGGGTCATGATTTACGATAAAAAAAATAGTATCTCAAAAACGTGTCAAGTTTGGAAAACTTGGCATATATGTATATTTCTCATTAGAAACAAAGGGCCCAATGTTCAAGACTTTATGAAAATTTCCGTTCTAAGGATAGAAGGGGACCTCTATCTATATAGAAGTATGAGCACACTGTATTCAGTACAATTCTGAAACACCTGGAGCAATTTCAACCAAATTCGGTAAACATAGGAAAAGTAGTGTGTGAATAAGACACACGTAGCATTCCTAGGAATGTGGAAATCACTATTCCTTGTGATTTTCTTTGTAAGGAATAATTTACTGAAAATTATTGAGTTATTAATGACATACTTACTTATGAAATGCATACAAAATGGCTTAAGTTGAATTTTTAGATAATCGTCCGAAAAAAAAAACTGACCCCGTTAATAACCTACTCCTCGTACATTTTTAAAGGACTTCAGAATATTAATGAAATATTTATTTATGAAATATGAATACAATCTCCTGAGTCAGTTTTATTTTTATTTTTCTGTTTTCTTTTTTTTTCATTTTCTGTTACTTTTTTTCTTTTTTCTGATTTTTTAAATTTTCTGTTTTCCTTTTCTTTTTTCTTTTTTTTTAGAAAATCGCCCGAAAGGAAATTTACTCCAAAAAATTAGCTATTCCTTCTCGATTTTCCTCAGAGAAATAACATATTAAATGATGGGATTGTTTTTGGAAAATTGATTTATCGAACGTTAAAAAAATCGTTATAACCGTTTCTAACAAAATCGCATTTTTTAAAATTTTTACTCTTATTTTTAGCGGCAGGAAGAAAATTCAACTCATTTTCTTGGGAGATCATATGAAAACCTTAAGTTTAAAACTAAATTGAGATACGTTGAAGGGTATAACAGCTAGTTTAATACAATTAGAACAAACGGACAAACATATGTATAAATGTTGAAAAAACAATTTTTCCATATCTGTGGGCTATATCCCTTTCGTCACCAGAAAGTAAATAATAATAATAATAATAATAATAATAATAATAATAATAATAACAATAATAATAATAATAATAATAATAATAATAATAATAATAATAATAATAATAATAATAATGTTGTTAGTAAATGTAATGATTTGAAGTTAGATCCAAGACAGTAAACACAGTTTTAGAGATCTCAATTTCTAAAGATACAATTTAAACTCACTTTCCTTACTATAAATGCATAATAAGAGTATTATTTCCTGATGAGCATGATAAAGAAAATGCATTAATCATTAAAGTATTCTGTTGTTAAAGTTTTCGTAATGCAGGAAATAGTGCGTAAAAAGGCAAGCGAAGAAACACAGGTGGATAATTTTCTTGTATTGTAAGACACAACCCTGGAACAAGAATACTTGGACTAATATCTCTGAGCTTTAACCATTGAGGTCGTAATTCTAGAACTTTTCCTCCGAATAAATTATCATTAATTAAAGTTGGATTCTTTCTGCAGAGCAGGTTGGAGGAAGATTTAATGTAAAACGGCGAAAAATCCCTTGGTAATGGTTTTTACCTCCACACTGAATAGTTTGGTTTTATCCACCGGTGCTCGTTTCAATCCTTAACCCGCTTCTTTACAAGAGAAGAATTTAATTTTTGTAAAATTCGCTATTTCTTGTTTGTAAACATTTCTAGGGCGACGAGGAAAAAAAGAAAATGGAGAAAGCGAGGAAAGCTGTAGAGAAGAATCATCATCTTGGGTTTATATTTTGATATGAAAAATTCAATCTTCTTTATTGCTTTTATGAGGACGCGATAGTTAGCATAGGAATTATATTTTTCTACAGTAACAAAAAGGTAATGAAGAACTCATAAAACTATTTTAGACTCATGCTATTTATAAAATAATCTAAACGAAATTGGAAGGAGATTTCTGCGGTATTGTAGAGAAATTAAGCTATCTCTCTGTCAATTTCTCGATCGTAAAGGATTCCTCAGTAATAAGAAAACTCAGATGATACATACCAAATACATCTCAGTTTTCCCGTGACAGAGGGATTTTCGGGAAATTTCCCCACAAATTTCCTTTTTTTTTCTTTTTACAATTTTTGTACCTGTAGCTCGGGTGCCCTTATGTATATAAACAAAAATTGTATTGTATGTTAGTTTGGTTTATACCTAGTGAGTACTCTAAGTTTCATAAGAATCGCGTTATTATTTCTAGAGAAATAAACGTATTTATATAAAAAATGCTATGTGTACTGTTCATTTTACCATATTCATTAGTGTAGATAAAATCACATATAACTTCCAAGAAAATTACATTATAAGCACGGTTTATGCCTCATTGGATTTGATAAAAAAAATACATATTTTCAATGATGTATACACCGTGTCACTATTTTCTGTATGAGGGAATTTCTAGAGGGATTTTGTGGGAAACTCCCTCCAAATGTAGTATATAAGATTTTTTCTTACTTGCTATTTGTATATAGTGATACAGAAAACATAATTTTATGTCTACTTAATAAATAATACAAAAGAAGTGATTGGTATCTTCTTAATAAATCAACACTTACTTACCTTAACTAAAATGTTTTAGTTGTCGGGTTTGTTTTGTGTTTGGCTTCTGGAACAGCTCTTTTGAGTGTCCAACAGTAATCAGATAGCATTTGCGGACCCCACTGTCTCTGGTATCTCTTCTCCTTGGTGGAAGTATCCTGATGTAAACGTTCTCCATGCTCATTACTAACAGCACCAAGGTTTCCAAGAAAGAAATCCAGGAGGGAGTCTAGAAAGTAAACTTTAAGGGACATGTTGCAAGCAATTTCTTTGAATGATTGCAGGAAATCACTCACAATTTCACGATAATTTGGGGCTTTCTTGTTTCCTAAAAAAAAAAAAAAAATCTGTAAAACATTTAAATGAACACCAAACTCCTTTCACGAATCAAACATCTTATTTGGGGGCCTACAAAAACCCCTTCCTTGATTTTAGCGTCACTAACCCGAGGAATTTTTCCTTGAGGTAACAAAATCCTGCATTACTTTTGTCTATTGCCTTAACAAAGTTTTTCAAGAGCCCCAACTTTGTGTGAAGAGGAGGTAGAATTATTTTATCAGGGCTCAGCAGTGAGGAATAAACAACATTCTTCTGTCCAGGAGTCAATGCACGCTTTGGCCATTCCTTCTTGATGTAATGTTCCGCTTTGTTCCTGCTGTCCCATTCGCAGAGGAAACAACAATATTTCGTATAGCCAAGCTGCAAACCCATTAACAAAGAAATAACTTTTAAATCAGAGGAAGCGGTTCACTTGTATTTCTCATACTGAATTCTTTCTAACACTTTTTTGATGTTTTCTTAGGTTTCCTTCATATTAGTTGCATAACCCAAAGGCACTGAAGGAAATTTGTTTCCATTGTGCAAAAGGAAAGACTTCAAACTAGTTTTGGAAGAGTCAATAAACAATCTCCACTCTGTACTTATATGTGCATGTCCGAGTGTATCCATCACAGCGCAGACATTATTACAATACACTAAATCATTTTCTTGATAATAGTAGTTTTGAAACCCTGTATGAAGGTTTGGAAAAATACATACTTTAGTGTCACGATGGAAAAGATTCCAGCCTTTAATTCTAGAAGCAAGAAGTTCTGCCTGTATCTTGGAGAGTTTTAAATCCCGTACGAGGTCATTTAGTTCACCCTGAGTTATCAGATGGGGATCCAATGTTCATGTGCTTCCTACATAAATAGGATCATCTTCTTTATTTGGAACTTCAGCAGTTGCCTCAAGTACGTAATCTTTATTTACCGTAAGATGAGCAGCAGGTACTGGTACATGCAATTCTGTACTGTGTATAACTGGCCTAATTGGTGATAGCAAATTAGGGTACTGTAATGTGTGCTTAGATTTACTGGTTATTCCTTTTATTTGTGTCATACAAAAGTAGCAGTCTGAAGAATAATCTTTTGGTTCCCTCCAGATCATCGGTACTGCGAAGTTCATGTTTCGTTCACCATTTCACCCAGTCAGACGTTTCACGCAAGTACAACAAATGTAGCGAGTAGCCCAATTCTTATCTTCGTCTCCTACACAACAACCAAAATATAACTGATAAAACTTCCTCACAAGTGGAGTAAAACATCGACTTTGCGATTTAAATGTCAGCTCCCCACATACAAACCATAAATTATCTAGGTTATTTACACAGTTCCTCGGCATCTTATATCGTCTAAGGTATCACACACACATACACACACGAATCTACACTCCATCAATCATGAAGCAGCACAAACGTAATCTAACTCAGTGCATCACCACACAACACAATTTATTCGAATTCAACATCAACAAACACTTCAACTTACACGCGGCCACATCTAAAACACGTCCAGCTTGGACCGTCACTCAACGCTACTAACAGTCATCAGGCAATGTTTATTACCGATTGTCATTACAAGAAAATACATCACATTCCGGTTTGAAGAAGTGACATGAGGCTAAAATTATTGTAACTTCAAGGTTTATCTGCAGCGCATGCAAGTATAATGGCTATTGAACAATATCACTGTGACTCAGTTACAGAGGTTGCTCGTTGACCGTGGAAGTGTGTGGACATGTGAACGTGCTCAGCTGTTTCAACGTGTTTACTTGTGTAGTGCCTATGAAATGGAATTGTTGAGTGGTAGGTAAAGTGTGGCTTGTGATTTTGCATGACCTTCATAAAACACACCCACACACACACACAAATACAGCTATATATGAAACTTCTACGAACTCGGATCTACCTTTCTTGCTTTTGTTTTTATAAAGGTTAGGAGTATTGTAAAAATGGAAAAACAATTTAAGAGAAAATACAATAACATTTGCATTTGATAAGTTGAAGAGGAAATAGCATATCCACAAATGTACCCTAGTAATGATCATCTAGAAACTACGAGTTTTTTTTCTTTTCACGAGGTGTGCTCTTGTTCGGAGTAGGATGTATAGAAAACGGCCTTTACATTTACCAACACTTAATTTCAGTAAGTGAAATATGCTAAACGATATATCTTTTGTATTCTCATATCAAGGGTTTTGAAGTGTGAGCTTTTTCTTAATAAGAATACAAAGCAATGTCATACAGCATCATTTATTAATAGTGTGTTTACAGTAAATCTAACTCAAGGGTCATTTTAGCCCACAAAATCCATGACAAATTGTGTTACATGATTTTTTTAATGTTACAGTTTTTAAGGTATTACTAATTCTCTTGACTCCTGGAATCATTCGGCAACGAAGTCAAATATTCCACCTTATTTTCCGCTTGGTTTGCGGTTCTGCTTAGAAAATAATATAAAACATTAGACACGAATGCGAGGAAAGTTACTGTAATAATAAATCAACCTGTAATAACAAATCACATCTTTACATGTCGCTTTAAAAATATACATATAACAACTTCTAGATCGACCTTATGGTTAGTAGGGACTGGCATTTTCAGCAATAAAGAAACAGAGTGGATCATGATGAAGTGGGTCGGAGTGGCCAGTGGTTGAGAGTGGGTCATGCTGAGTGTTGGGTCATAGTGGGTTACGATAGGTAGTGGGTCGCAGTAGGCCACGAAGTGATGACCCAAGACACATTGACCCACTCACAAAATTTGACCCACCTGATCCAGGACCCACTGTACCTCTCTTGGGAGTCCGACTGCACTTGGTAGTTTTCCACTTTCGCTACTCCACGGAATATGTCTAATGATATTGAAGATGGTCAATAACCTATGAACAGCTTTACCTTACTGTTTTCTATATTCAATGTAGTTCTCCCTGAAGATTTTCAAAGGTTAGAAAAATAGTAATAGAAGTGTAATTGAAAAGTAGTTACAGTCTATAATTAGGTTATCGTGACTACTGAAGTATTAATGTGTTTGAACCCATGCCATTACACACATGAACGAATTGCGCGATGCCGGCGTAGGTTTGTATGTAGGTTTCAGGTCTGTCACCTATTTGTTATCTGGAAGCTGGTCATTGTTGTGTTTTCAGTGTGTTACTGTTATCAGCTCGTCTATTGGAGCAGAGGTTAATGCAAAAATGGACAAATCATACATAGACATTGAGACATCTAAGGAGTACAGTCAGGTATAGATTTTATGCTAAGAGTTTTCATTATTACTGGAAGTAAAGTTTATAAAACAAAAAAGAAAGTACACATCGGATGTCATTTGAAATTCGACTCCTTTTTAAGTGCTCATTTTATATGTAAGCTACATCAGCAACATGCATCTTTACCTATTGTGAGCTACACAATGGTTTGTACTTTGCCGATGTCATTGAATGTCTCTTTAACACTTCTTTGCTCTGAAGAGAAACAAATACAATTCCAATATCACTTGGGCACAAATAACAACCC